>NW_027185241.1:7843911-7846411 GCF_022577435.1 Embiotoca jacksoni
ATTTCATTCAAGCTGACAAAGGATGCACTGGCATCTCCACTTGTAAAAGAAATGTGGAAAAAATACACTAACAACAACAAAAACCACGTGATAATCTGCTTTGCCAGTCCCCTAACAAAAATCCCTCATCATATACTTACAATAATAATAGTAAATAATTGTTTCTGTCTGCCATTTTGTGCTGGGCAGGTAATGTAGAGGCAGCTTTTAGACAATTTTGGCTGAGAACAGCTGGTTGCCACGTTAGGAAATGCAGCTAATGAGAGTGGTGAGAGAAAACTATAGACTGTATATAAAAGTGGACGTAGCTTCCGGTTTTGAGAAATGAGGCTGATGGGGAAGTGTCTTGAACTGTAATGCCACCGGTTGCCACTAGAGGTTGCCTCCAAAAAGCCTCCGGCTTCATAGACTGTCATTCAACTTCTCATAAAATTCTAATAAAGTCAATAAAAAGTTTTTTTATATGCGAGTCACTAAATTCACTCTTCCAGATTAGTGTTCTGGCCATCCTTCTGAAAATAATCCCATCATTAATTATAAAATAAACAATAAACTGATAAATCACTGCACGTAATAGGCATTATTCATTATTTCCTGACATTTCCAACAGGCCAAGGTGATATCCTTAAATGACTTATTTTTGCCAACAGCCCAAAACAATGTACAGATCATATGTGACAAAGAAACATGAAATCTTAACATTTGAGAAAATGCATCAATCATTTCACATTTTCACATGAAACCGGACTAAATTCATCATTAAATTAAAAAAAAAAATAGTTGTCAATTAATTAGCTATGTATAGACTAGTCAAGTAATTGACCAATTGTTGCAGCCAAACAAAAAACAATCAAATGAAAGAGACACAAAGCTGGAAGGAGAGATTAAGCTCCATAGAGCAGACAGAAACTGCAGAGTTGGCTGATAATACTGTGAGCTCATCACTACCAGAAACCTATTTTACATTGCATGTCATATGATAAATTGCATGATAAAAAGAGAAGCTCCTACAGAAAATACCCTGCCTATTAATACATATTTGTAACATTTCTAGTCTGTTTTCACTGGCAACATAAAGTGTGTTGCAGCATTTTATGAGGATTACAGAAAAAACACTTGTCACCACTATCTCTGAGCATCACTAGATTTGGAGCAGCAGCTGTTATTTGTATTTGATGGGGGTTAAAGGTATTTTCTGCCAAGGGTTTGGTTTAATCTAGTCTTAAACTATGCTTATATCATGGTCTTCTTATTACCTCATGGTGTCTTCTCAACTGAACAACACAGGGAAATAAGCAAACTGGGAACAAAAATAGATCATTAATTCCTTGTCAGAGGAGAACCAATGCAGAAAAAGAGAGACCACAGCTAGGGGTGGAAAAAGACCTCTGCTGAATACTGGGCAAAACCCCATTTCCTTATCATTAAGCCAGCAGAAACAGTGTGTCCATCCAACTGAGACACACTGAGTGTGACAGGCTCTGAATCATCTGTAGAGGCCCTATACGCAGTTTAAACATACTGCGCCATAGCTTGGGCTTGCTGCTCTTTTTGCCATCACAGTTACACTATTTCCACCAAAGCAGTTTAAGAGGACTCAAAAATACAATGAACAAGGCAGGGACATGTTAGGTCAATGAATGACAAACTGCAAAGATCACACTCCTGACTCTTGATCTTCACAAAAACAACGTATGCTGAACACACACATGTAAGGTTCATGTGTATGTGTTTGTGTTGGCCTTTAGTTGGTTCCAGCCTGAGAGGGAGCAGGGAGCTGGCAAGACTCCCTGGTGGCACTGGCTGACCCACTTCTATGCAACCCTATCCCTAATGTGACCCGCTGGAGAGCCAGAGGACACACAGGCATAGGCGAGTACACACACACAACTGAAATTGTCTGCTCACAAACCCTAGAGGACTGAGAGGCAGGAAAAAAAACTGTTAAATGCTGCCAATGGCGCTCTCTCTCTCTCTCTGTCTCGTCTCTGTCTCCATCTCTGTCTGTTCTGTTTTTTGTTTCTCTCACTATCTGAAGCTCAACCATTTAGGTCTCTGCTATCTGATCCAGCTAAACTAGCTATAAACATCCGGGGTGACTTTCTGTGAAGTCTACACTAAGTCTTGGCTGCCTGTTTCAGACAGAATAGCTGATGTTATACTATAAGCAAGATAAACGGGTAGCACATCCAAGCTCACTTTTCCCTCTCTTCACTTGATGCTTGTTCCACTCCTTTAAACAAACAAACAAAATATATCTGCTAACGTGTCTCTTTGTTGTTAATGAGGAAAATGTACATGATTGTTTCCGCGACAACAAAATCTGCTTTCTGATGCACCCCCCAACATTGCCAAAGTCAACTGCTTTAATGTGTCGAGACAAGTCTGTCTCACTTAAGGTGATCTCACAACATTACCAAAATCGAAACCCGCCCTAGTGGAATAGCTGGTTGGGAAGCAGTCAGTAATCAGAAGTTGTGTCTGACAGCTGATCTTTGTG
>NW_027185241.1:7848911-7988911 GCF_022577435.1 Embiotoca jacksoni
ACTGACCTCTATGAGACACAGGAGACATAATCACCAAGCAGCCAAGAGGTTGAATTCCGGGTTTACAGCTCATCTCTCCAGCTCGTGATGCAAATAGTGAAGCTCTGAGATGTTCAGAGAAAAATTAGGAAACGATCAGCAGGAAGAGCGCATGCAGCCTCCATTGTAAACCACTATGCTCAACTAAAAACACCCCCCTCCTCCTCCTCCTCCATTTCTTTGCATGCCATCTGACAGCGTTGTCTCGTAAGGAAAACTCGCTGCAGTCAAATTGCGGCAAGCGGGAGATAACATGAACCTGATAACAGTACCTCCCCATTCAACACAATTCAAGTCAAGGTTGAACGCCAGCGTTTGATTTTGATGGCTCAAAAGTATTTTTTTTTTTTTTTTTTTTCGAGGATCGTTATGAACAAAAAGCCCTCGTCTTTTCATTAAGTCTGGTTGAAGCACACAGGAGCTGTCGGCATAATTAGCAGCAGGAGGAAAGGGAGGAAGAGGGGGGGAGTAAAGTGAAAATGTGCGTTTTAAACGGAGAGCCGCATCACATCCTCGTTGCGTGGCCGCTTCTGTCAACACGAAGTCCTCTCTACCGACACCGCGAGATAACGCTCACCGGCCAGAAAACAAACCTGCGGCTGACTTAAAAGAGTGGTTGGGAGAAAAAACAAAAACAAACAAAAAAAACACAACAACAACCATAACACAAGGGTTTTTTTTTGTTTTTTTTCACGTGTATCGTTCGCTTACCCGGAGTGACGGGTCGCCTCAATCCGCCAACAGGAGCCCGCAGGCTGAGCTACGACGAGGCAGAAAACGGACGCCGATTCGGTTCAAAGTATCACAGCTAAGTTAGCGGGCTAGCTAGCTTAGCGAGCTAACGATGGGGGGGTGGTGGGGGTGGGGGGGGAAGTGAGAGTCTCTCCCTCTCTCTCCCTCTCTCTCTCTCTCTCTCTCTGTCGTCGAGACAAACCGGTTACCTAAAAAAAAAACAAGCCGGGGGAGAGGTGTTTCTCACTTCGAGCGCGCCAACAAGAGCGCATTGCGGTGTCCAAATGCGTTATCAGAGGAGACATCCATTTGAAGAGACGGAGGCTGTCGGTTGGAGTCGCTATGCGGCGATGTGAGCTCTCTGTCCGGGCGGACGTGCTGCCTCTTCCTCGGTCTGTGTGACTAAGGGGGAGGGGGGGTGGGGGGAGGTGGAGGAGGAGGAGGGGGAGGAGGGAGAGGGAGGGGGGGGGGGGGGAGCTGGGTGCTGATGTGCGGAGCAAACACAGGCTGGCAGCATCACTGTTCATCCCTCCTTTGACTATCTCAACCCGGAAGAATTACTGATCCCATCCTCTTTTACACAGTCCAAATTTTTTTTTTTTTTAAATCATTGAATTCAAGGGTGATACGGGGTGGGGGGGGGGGGGGGGGGGGGAGCATAGAAAACAAATGAACTGTGTAATGCATGGGTGGTTCATGATTAACCACTGAAGCTTTGTTTACGTTTAAGCTGAAATGCATGAGAAACAGAGAGATGTGTCATAAAACACAAATCACACCAATTGCTTAATCACAATTAATTGATCATAAAAAATACACTAAAGTCAAACAATGATGAAAGAAGTTGTCTGTTCAGATCCTTTACGTGAGCTATCTAATCTAAACATACTCCATTACAAATTAAAGTCCTACCTGAAATATCCCACTCAAGTAAAAAGCAACACAAAGCAGTTAACCATTAAAGTACGGCTTTGGTCTCCCTGACGGATATGCTATTATATATGACATCATTAGATTATTAACATTAAAGCATCAGTGTGTGAGCAGCATGTTACTGTTGTAGCTGCTGCAGGTGAAGCCAGTTTGAACTACAACGTATGCCTACTTTACATCCAGTTTTATATACAGGGACAACAGATAAAACCAAGAAGAAGAAAAAACAGGCTCTGATCTACAAATCTGTTTCCACTTTTTTTTTTCTCTAATCTTTAATTTATAGTGACATATTGGATCATTTGAACATTTATTGAAACGAAACCATGCAATAAGTTTAGAGGGAAAAATCCTTATTTGGTGGTGCTGTTAACAACTCAGAGACATCTGTAATGTGACCCTTACTACACACTGCTTTTTGTAAGATGTCAGAAGCCCAAAAGGTTGGAAACCACTGGTTTACAATGTGTTGTATTTTAAAAGCTAAATGTATTAGACCTTTCCACTGTGTTGAATCTTTATCTGCAAAGAAAGCTGAAATGTGATGGAGTGGAAGTATAAAAAAAGCATCACATGGACACAATCTAAGTGGTACCTGCTTTGAAATTGTAGCCCTTTTATAACAGTACCTAAATGCACTAGTTGTTACTATTCACCACTAAAGTCAAATGAGTCAGTCGAAGAAACCAAAAATGATGAATCGCACATCATAAATCACTGGAGGATAAATCTTATGGTTTTGACACAAACAAAAAACCTCTTAAACTACAACCGTGGCATCCTAGGGAAGCTGTTGCCTCACACTCGTAAGACAATTTCAATTGGTGCTTTCTGCTCTGTAACTGTTTTGAATGAGGAAAAAGAAGGAAAATGAAGACAGAGCAACTATCACCATGAAAAATGTAAAGAAGTGTTTTTTGAGAGTAAAAAAAAAAAAGGTAATGTAGTCATTTAAGGGACAAATGTACCAAATATCCAGGTAAAAATAAACATCCAAGACCTTTTTACATGAGGCAGAAAGTAGTGAATAAATATGCAGAATGCAAAGGATTATATCACTGACTAAAAGGCCTGGTTTATCCTGTTTGAGCTAATGAAAAATAAATCTTAAACAATTAGTTCTGCCCTCAGGGAAGCTACTGTATTTCATGCAGAAAACAAGAGTTTCAACTCACATATTAAATTTAAAAAAGAGCAGCATTTTTCAGACTTAATTAAAAACCTGCCTTAAGCACTGCTTTATCAAGTGGTAGCACACAAATGTGTGAAATACAGGCTCCTTGATCTGTATTTGTTGATTGTCAATTCATTTTCATTCAGCAAGCCATGGAAATTCAAAGCATACAAAAACTCAAAACAAACACCTTTGGCTCCCCCCCCCCCCCAACCTCACTTTTGTAAAGTCAAGTTTTGGAAAAGTTTGGAATATTTAACTGCCTGCAAAACAGGCAATGCAGGAAATGTGGGAAATGTATACTCACCATATTCGATCTTATCAGGGTATTTGTTGATAGAATATTAAGAGTACAAGGAGGTTTAATAGCTGAATTAAATAGGACATTTCAACATTAAAGGTGGAAGGTGTGCATGTTCCTAGAAGCCTTTTTGTTTCGTATAAAATACACAATTTGGAGTGTGCAGAAATTAAGCACAGCACTGCTGAACCTGGTGAGGACCTTTAACAGGTTCAGTATGACAGACGGCCATAATTTTACCCTGTTTTTATGGGCCACTACTTGCAAGCATACCTTCAATACAATAAGACCTCAGATGCAGCTGAGGGCCTGTCATATATTGCTATGTTCTGACAATAAAAACGGGTCTAAAAAAGAATGAAAAGTAGAGAAAAATGAATTGGTTTCTCTTTTCCACAACAAGAAAAAGAAGGTCTGTTTATGGCAAATGGGATACTCTCAGTTACAAGAAGCTATAAATAAGATGTCAGCAGTATTGCTCACTATTACCTGTTCCATCAGGGGAGTGTTTAGATGTCATGACTGCAGGCATAACTTTTTTTTTTTTGTCACAATTTATTACCAGAATAAGAGAGGCACTTGGGAGTACTCAGGCCGCTGCCAGTGGCAGGCCGAGCTAGCTGGTTGACTCAGTGAGTTCATTTTCTTTGGCTGGTACCTATTTATTGGCTGCTCATTCACTGGGATGGTAAATTCTGTTTCTTATTGGCAGTGTGGTCCCAGGTGTAATTTTGTGGAAGATTTACTGTGGTCAATGTATGATGTGCAAAATATGGTGTCAGTCCACTTCCTGAAGAGTTGTGCATGCAAATTGGTTTGTTTTGGCATCACTGCCAAACGCCTGTTGGACTTAATGAAGTCAGTGAGGAGCTGCGTATCATATTTATGACTCAAGGTTCTACCTGCACAGACAGAAAACACTGTGCCTCGACTTGATGAGATGTGAATAGCAATACAGCCGCACTTCTAGGTCAGGTCATGCAGAATGTATTCAGGAAACAAAATTCAGCACGGCGAATGATTAAATATGTGAAACACACAACCTATTTGCATTCTCTCCTGACAAGCTCACCGTCTTGTATGAGTCATTATACATTTGCAAAAGGATCTCACAACCTTGGGCTTTTTTGTTGTCTATAATTATATCTCTCATTTGGAAAGGAAAACCTGATGTCAGCTTGGGATGTAACAAATCCACTTTAAAGCAGTGAAGGTTTTAATTTGATACAAAATTAAAATTTCAATTATTCTGTCGCATTTGTACAGCATATATGTAGGTTACAGAAAATGGGCTTGGGTTTAACAAATTCAAGTTTTAAACACAACCCAGAAAGGTAAAAAGGAGTTCTTTAAACACCCAATGATTTATTGCAGATGTACAAATTAATTTAATTGCAATAGAAGTCAAAAATGAAAAAGACCTGGTATATTTGGCCATCTTTTTATCGATAGTATAACTGACATAAAGAGGTATTTGAGAAATGTACATTTTGCATATGTTTTAGATATTGCAAATGTTTTTGACTTTTGACAGTTAAGAGCACACTTTTTCTAATACAAATTTTCTTTTAATCACGCAGACAGTCATACGTATCTATATATGTTATCAAAAGAGGCAGGATTCAGGCACACACACATGCCTGCATGCACACACACGTGAGAGCTATCCATTCGCATTACAAACATTGACTCATATCCAGTACCAGTCAATGGCCTGCTGACACAGATCAATACGTTTTGCTTCTGGCTCTGGCTTACATGTGTGCCTCTCTTACCACCCACAGTCACTAGAGCAGAAAGCACCAACCGGCTTACATAATACGCTGTGAAATTACACCTCGAGCAGCATGCATGCATATACTGTACGTGTGTTTCAACTGAAAAATCAACTTCACTGAGAAAAATGCTTTTCTATGGCTTTTTGTAGTAACAGCACAGTTTCAAGTGGATCATAGAGAGCTGAGAACAACACAAAAAGCTTCCCCTGTTTGACAGAGGAACTGTGTGTGGCACCCAGGTGTGTTTAAACTGTAAGCTACAGCTGGTGCAAAATCGTTTTTACTTTGATGTTGCTGATTCCAGCATGCTGCCGCAGATAGCTGTCTGTTGAATACAGTAGGTGATGTGTTCATAAAGAACGGCTTGTGCAGGTCCAGTACCCCGCAGTTACAGCTCATAGTCATAACTTTACCCATGAAACATTCATATCTGTTTGCAATTGAGCTTGAGCAGAGTCTCTTGATATGCTTTATTCATGCAGCTGGCAGCAGTAGTGTGCCAGTGCTGAAAAATGAATGAGACATTTGGAAAGGCCTTTTTCTGAATCAGTGTTTCCCCAGTAGGTGTGGTCCTCAAGTCACCATAAGGACAAGAGAATCAAAGTAGCAATAATGTCTCCGTGTGTGTCTCAAAGACATCTCCATATATACAGCATTACACCAGCATCCCAGAGTTCACCAGGGTCTCCACAGCAGCTCAGAAGGAACTGTGCTGAATTTGGATGTGTTAGATCTTTGTTGGGCAGGTTGCCTGAATGCTGACAGGTCCTTCCCTAGTGGGCCGATGCAGACTGATGGATTTGCTAGAGGCACTTTGCTCTCAAAGGTGTCTGTGTGAAACACTGTGACTGAATGACGAGAGAACAACCATGTACCTCCCAAGGCATGGCATCCTACTCTAATCAACAACAGATCACTAAGGCCACCACAGCTGGCAGACTCATGCTGACAGGTGAGCTTGTCTAATTTTACCCGAGCAGCTTTTTAGATCACTATGAGGAATGTTATTCTCTCTTCCATACTTTCATTGATCAGGTCAGAGGATGTGGGCTAGGCTGTGTTTGTAGCTAAATTCAAATATGATCTTTGATTAATGTTTGGTCTTAATCACAAGAGCCCAGATCTCTGCAAGGTGTTGCATGAAAAATGTAAAGAAGTCTTGAAATGAATAGCAGGGACTACAACAGTTTAGTTTCTTGACCTTTATCCGATCTTTGCATACATTTTTTTTTTTTTTGGTGAAAGACAGGGGTCACAAGCTTTATTTCAAGAGTCAGAGAGGTTGGAAACACCGTTTTATGTTAAGTTCAATTGGTTTTAAATCTACAGCGGTTGCCTTCGACATAGCACTTCTGATAATATCTTCACTTGGACGCCTGATAACTTTAACGATCATCTTCTTGGGTTTTTGAGAAGTAATAAGCGGTCAGAACTCAGGATAATGGGTTGTAAGCTGTTGTATTGCATCAGTTACTAGGACTGAATTTGAACTGAAGAAGAAGAAGAAGAAGAAGAAGAAGAAGAAGAAGAAGAAGAAGAAGAAGAAGAAAGAGTGGAGAACAAAAACAGGCTCCTGCAGTATTTATTTATTTTTTAAAGATGATAAGTTATATCAATAAAAGTCTGCAAAGTAAAATGCAATTAAGTCACTAAAAACTCACTGCTCACTGTAACCTATTGCATGAGGGTTAGCAGTTTTGATATTTGGGCCCACTGAGGAACTAAAAATGCAATTGTCTTCTATTGTCTGTAGTTTGCCTCCAGCTTTCTGTAGGTAGAGCCTCCCATTCACCACATGGTGGCAGACATTTTCCACCGACAGGATTCTGTCCATCACTGCGTTGCATAAATTACTGCTTACAGTAAGTTTACAAGACTTGCCAGCTCACACAGGTGTATGTTGGTGTTAGACATATTCTGTGAAACTGTAGACATTCAAACCCTATGCTAATATGCATACTGTTTGCTAAAAGGATTACTCTGCCGCAGACATAGGCCTAAAGATATTAGGGCTGGATGAAAAAGGGGCTGTTGGTGAAAAATCCATACATTTTAGTTTTACTGCATTCACATTCACCAAATTACATTTCTGTATTTACAATTTTTAATTGAGATTATATATAATAAGAATAATGAATAAGTGTTTTAAGGATTTCTTAAACTGTGATGTATAGGACTGTCACCTAACTGGAAGTGAAGAAAGAATTAGTATCACTATGATGATGAAAAACAAACAATAAACCACATTGGGAAAATGTAAGGTAAGACATGGAAATTACGCATGGTGTTCTCATTGATTACCTGAGAGTTACAGGAATATTAGAGAGAATTTTATTTATGTGCTCTCCTGCCAATCTACTGTTCAAACTCCAATCCAGTAGGTGACAGTATTGCGTCTGAGAGCTGAATGCCAACCGCCTGTAAAATCAACGAAGTGAATCCTTTCCACATCCGGGTGAATCGGTGTTTACAATCGGGAGGTCGGGCAGTCAATACTAAGTAAAGAGGGAGAAAGCTGCAATTACATCGTGTGCCAGGGGTGCTTTTCTGCGCTGTCCCTACAAATGGCATCTCAGATCCCCATCACCGTCAGGACCCAACCGATAGCTGCCGGCGCTGCCGCTCTCCGGGGGAAGAAACGCTCCGGTAGTCCGGCGGTGTCCGGCGCTCAGCAGGCCCCTGGGAGCATCAGCATCACCATCAGCAGCCAGAAGAAGAAGAAAGGGCAGCTGGCAGCTGCACCAACCACGCAGACACAGGTAACGCCAAACCGAAATGTGGCAGTAAAAATGATTGTGGCTTCGGGATGATTTATTTTACAGTGCCTTATAATTTATCATCCCGGTTTACGTTCATGTTAAATGCTTTTTAGAAAAACAAACAAACAAACAAAAAAACTTCTCACCTCCATCTAAATAATCGACATCATTACAAGATATGCTATAGCTTGGAAAAAAACAACAACCTGTAAAACACAACAATGAATAGCAAAGATCAATCCCTTGCTTACATTCAGCTAATTATTGCAAAAGTGTAAATACCTTTATCAGTTACTGAAATTGATTATCAATAAACCTTATCAAACCAAACTTTGTTTCATTAGTTTCCTGATAGGATCTCCTTCACAGTTTAGTTCAGTTTAAACAAAACAGATGCTGCTAGCCATTAATTCTCATCTGTCTGGTAATATTTTAATGAAGAACTCGGGCTATTACTACTACATTGGTTATATTCAATGAATAGTAATGATATTGTACTACTATCATGCATTGTGTTTCACAGCAGCACATAAAGCTACAATTAGACTGGAGAAATAACATCACACACAAGGAAGTGACATAAGCACAACAGCTTGTAGCACGCAGTCTTAGTGCTTAAACAGACGCTGACATTGCTGATTAGCGCTTTATGTGTTTTCTATATAACAGTTTTAAAATGTCAACCCATCCATGTCCATAGTGGAATTTAAATGTATTTTACAGCACTTGAAATAGGAACTTAGCTGAGCACAAATCTATTGAAATTTTAAACATTTGTCAAAGTATGAGGCTGCAGTCAAGTTTTTCTTAACCTTTTTATTGTATCAAATGAATGTTTTTAAATGAAAATCAACTTTGTCTATTGATTGAGGTATGATAAGTATGTGAAATAATTTTTTTTTTCACATATAGCCACGTAATTTGACAGCTTCCAGAGCCGATTTTGTGTTTCTGCTTTTAACAGAAAATATTTTGTGTTTTACCTTTAACATACTATATTTATTGTTATATTTATAATTATTGTTAAATATGTTACCCCCACATATGATTGTAAAGTATCATAAATGCCACACGAGCTTAAGGATTCATATTACCCTGTGTATAGCCACCTTTACGCATTCATATATCACATAGAAAACATGTGGCTTAAAATCAGGTGTGATTGCTGTATGTCTGAATGAGGTGCTTCATCAGATAGCTGCAGTCGAGACGGTGGCTGAAGTGAAGGCAGTGGGATCAGCTGACAGCGGTCCACCCACCACCACAGAGTCGACTACAAAACCTCCACCATTCAAAGACCCTACTTTCACGGTGAGAGCCTGCATCCGCCTGGAATTACATTTTTCTGCTTCTGTTGCATCTGCCTCAATTTTTTATTCTCTCTTTTTTTTCTCTCTCAATCTTGGCAGCATTCTGGGATTGGGGGAGCAGCAGCAGGCAAAAAGAACAGGACCTGGAAGAATCTCAAACAGATTCTGGCTTTGGAGCGGACTTTACCCTGGAAGCTCAACGATCCCAACTGTGAGTTTCTGTATCTTCTTTTATCGGCTACATGTGTGTTTGTTAGCTTTAAATAATTATACTGTATTTACGTATGCAATATTCTACCCTATTAATGCAAAATAATGTCAACAACATGTTGTAATGTATTTTATAAATACATTTCAAAATGTGGAACAAACCTCATATTTATTTAAAAATTATGGTTTTGCCATTTTGAGGCCAAAATTAGGCCAACTATTTCATAAAGTTACTTTATTTTTCTGATGTCCAGTTTAAAACTGAATCTCACTTATTCTAAGTTGTCATGAAACAATATTTTCAGTTTGTCTTAGTTAAATGCATTTTTAAATGCATTTGAAGATTACTATAGTGTAATGTTCTGTAGAAAAAAGCTCTGAAAGTCTCACCTTAATTATTGCTGTTTGATGTTTTTAAAGTACATTATATGTCATAGCTATACAATATTATTACATCAAATATAAGACTGCAGTGATGAGTCAGTGGCGTGTATAAAAGAAATGCCCATGATAGTACACTTTTAGTTCAATTTCTGAATATTCTGTGTTTACAGACTACAACATTGATGCTCCTCCTTCTCTGAAGCCTGCCAAGAAATACTCCGACATCTCTGGACTCCCTGTGAGTAACCAGTTTGTAAAAAAAAAAAAAAAAAAAAAGTGGCTGAACAACGACAGCATTACTTTAGCCTAATCGTATAAAACACACAGAATAATCTCTCTTGTCTTTCCTCAGGCAAACTACACAGACCCTCAGACGAAGCTACGCTTTACGTCTTCTGAGGAGTTCTCCTACATCCGTCTCCTCCCCACTGATGTTGTTACAGGCTACCTGACCCTCCGAAAGGCAACATGCATCGTACCCTGACAGCTGAGCAAGGCTTGAAACCTGAAACAGAATTGAACTCATGTCAGTGTAGGAAGTTGTCGGGCCAGCCAGGAGAGAGCAAAGGCTGCTTACAGAGACCCAACCCAGTTTTGAACGCCACTGAGAGGACAACTGCTGGAGCTCCAAGGCTGACCACTGTGAGACATTGGCATTGCCGTTATTAAGAAGGCAATCAGAGTCATAATTGTTACTGTGTGACAAAATAAATTGAACAAATGGAAAATTTCAGTTTTGCGTTCATCTAGAAAGAATGATTGCTTATTTATATGGGACACTAGTTTCTATCAAACAGTTTTTGAATGTTATAATGTCCCTCCATCAGTGAAATGTCCAGTGAATGTTTTATTTCTCAAAGGGGCATTCAAAAGTCCGAAAAACTATATCATTCTAAATGAAAAATATACATTTCCACAACTGCCTGATGAAGTGCACCTAGTTCTTCTGGCAATTTTAGAAGCTTGGCATGGATTTACTTCTACTAAATCGATGGGACGCATACTGTCAAATACAAGCTAAACTGCTCAAATGCTGTGTGCCACCTTGGAAGGAGTTTGATTATTTTTCATTGACTGTTACTTTTTATAACTTGATTATTAAAACTAGCATGAATTTGTTCTTAAACTTTCAGTTTCTCTTTCCCACCTGCGCTTTCACCTATGTTTTTTTAAATTTTATTTTTATAAATGTACATTTTCTCTGTTGGAAGTGGAGTCAAAATAAATGTTTAAGTCACAGTTTTGTTTAAACTAATCACACCTGTTGGATATTGATATAAAACACTTGACAATGAGAGCCATAGCCAAAATACCCACATATTCACCTGTACTTAGCTGTGTCTCACATCTTCTGTTATTATGCTTCTGTTTATCTATAAAAGCAATGCAAATGCAACCAGGCTAAGTTGGTCTTTTTAGCAAGCCAAGAGTCATCATGCAGGCCTAATCTCAAGTGTCATATACAAATGCATTAGTTCCACATGGTTTTAATTCCTCAGATGCATTTAATGTATGATGTGTCCGCCGACTTGTAGAGTGAGAGTGTCTCATTAATCACAGACGGCAGGCATCAACACTCATTTCCATGGTATATTTCATGGTGTTTTTCACTAATTTGATGAATGAGGATCAGTGTATTTCTCATGGGAATGATCACATTATGCAAATACTATGACTATAAAGGCACCAGCGCAATCATGGATGGAAATAGGAGGATGACAAAAGCCCCATGTAGAAAAAGTTAAGTTTAAAACCTCTGTTGAAAGGCCAATGATCCAAACCCTGACATGAGTCCTTACCTGTTGAGATGCTGAGACAAGCTCTTCGATCTAAATAATGAATCGAGGCTATGTGAATACACATCACCCTGTAGTCTTTACTCAAAATTCCTCTAATCTGTAATAATAACAGAAACAATGAGCCAACTGTCATCAATAAAGGATAATAGGATAATGTAAGGCTTTTTAAAAAATCGGATTGAACAACTTATTCAACTAACAAGGATTGCTAGAAACTTTATATGTTACTCCTCATGAGACCTCCATTGTTGTCCAAAAGCAATTAAAACACACAAATGAGCCGCACTGTTGCAAATGTTCCAGAAACATCAACTTAAGATTTTAGTATTTCTGCAAATGACCAGTCTCACTCACGGCTAAGTGTTACTCTTTCCAGCTCTGCACTCTGGTGAAGCTGATGAAGGCAGTATAGTATACCTATTAGAGTCAGACCAGCATTTCCATTCCTGCTGTGGCATCAAAACCTCAACATAGTGATTAATGAACAGCGTCAGAGCTTTCTACTACCCAAGCACACAACCGAGGAGAGTGGGTCTGTGTGCTTGTGCAAGCATGTGTGTGCTTTTACATTTTGGGGCATCTTTGCTGTGTTTCCATCCCAGAAACTATACAGTAGAATTAGATTTTACTTAGGCTAGTGTGAGGGTTCGGATTTATAGAATCAATATCATCATAGTCTCCAAAAATGTGACATGAAGCCATTTATACATGCTTTATATGAGTATTAATATAAGAATATTGATGACATATGTCTGCATAACTGAGTCTAAAAAGAGAACTGGAAAAACAATAGGGCAATAGTGGAAGTGCAGTATTTGGGCTGTTTTTCAATCAATGCTCTGATGCAGCTGAGAAATCTTGCAGGCACACAAATCTTTGCAATCACACAAAGTCTCCACCTGAGTGCGCCAGAGCTCTGCTCATTCTGCCATTCAATACTGCTGAGTGTGACTGGTGTTCCACAGTGAATCAGTAAGCTCACAGAAGTGTTTTCATTTCTGAGCAAAGCAGACAATTTATTAATGTCACCTGCTGTAGGAGAATATTTACTTATTCAGCCACAGTTCTAACCACCTTCCACACATTAGTGGTGGTTGATACAGCTAGTGAGAGGCCATCATAAATACAGGCTAAAGAATAACATAATTAGATATTAAAACACTACAATTATGGTTTATTAACAAACACTGATAAAAGTGAAGGTTCATATTGACAGATATGGATTCTGTATTCATAATAAACTGTAATAAAACATGAGCACACTAACTTAAATGGGCTGATGAAAATCATGGCTAATTTCAGTATGGCCATGGAAATGGATGTAAGCAATTTAGGACTACAGCTCAATGATATAATAACCATCATTAAGAAATTGATTGTAATGTGCATAAAAAGGCTCATCTTGCTTTGATGGAGAATTTGGCACCTGATGCATTGCACAAGATTCGTTTTTTCAGGGCACACACACATACACACACACACACACACACACACACACACACACACACACACACACACACACACACACACACACACACACACCAACTTAGCTGAAATCAATGCGCAACTACGACGTCGATTTCGTTTTCTAGTGCTTACTTTGCTGAACTTCTGCAGGTTTCTGCAAGTTTCCGCTACACTGTGGAGAGACACTCGATGAACTGATGTCATCTTGTGCGCTCTTACGTCCAGTCTTCCTCTGGATTTTTGTCATTGTCACATTTTAGAGATGGTGGAAAAGGTATCTATGTTGCAGGCAGTAATGGTTTATTTCACTTCCAAGTGCATGCAGTTCTTATTCTTTTTCTGCATCATTGGACCTACTGACTGCAGTACATACAACAACAGAAGCATCATCTGAGAAATTTAACTTCTCTGATTTTAGTAGAGAAGTAGATCCTGGTTGATGCAAATTCGATATTAAGTTATTACCTGATCAAATCTATGCACAAACGATATCCAGGAAGAAACTGTCACAAGTGTATGCAAATATGAACGACCTTTTCACAAAAGATACAAGGCCAAAATGCTGTTGATGGAAGCCATATTGCATTAATCATCTGACATGTCTTAACTTCTTAAAGTATATGAGAAAAATTCATGAGAGCTACCCTCAAATGTCAGGTCAGAGAAATGGACTACCAGCTCTGGTAAGCTGATCAATAGACCAACTCCAGTGCCTGCTGAGCCAGCAGGGGAACTTTCATATTTATGTTTTTGACCTATTGGAACAGCAAAAGTAGCATAGTGAACTTTTTTACTCCCTGTTAAGAGACATACGAGTCTGAATCAGTTTGATTCTACTTCACCATTGAAATTGTTTTTCTACTGCAATTGAGGCACATGATTTATAGCAGACATCAGTTCTGCAGGTTCAACATGACGTAGAACCTCAACCTAAGACAGTGATCAACTTTAACATATGTAAGATATTCAGATTTATACAAGTAATTCTACTCTTGAGGCAAAGTGAAATACTTCCACTGAGATGCTATTTAGAAAGTTAGAAAGTTCCTCTTGGAACTTCCATAAACCAAATGTCACACCGATCACATTCACTTTGTGCAGCGCTTGACTATATGTGCAGGTTTTCTAGTTTCAGTCCTCACATAAACATCACTGTTAGAGAAGGGAGAAGTGCTGCTGAAATTTGAATTAAATGCTGAGGACAGATCTGCCTGCAGATGACAGACGAACTCTCTCTGGGCTGCTTGTTATTGAATCACAGCTGCTATTCAACACACAAAAGAAAATGAGGCTACCAGTGGACCGTACCTGTAAATGTAATCTTCAATTTCTGTTATTGGTTCATGGATTTCCTTTACTAAGGCCAAGCTTCCAATTTATAATTCATTTTGTTTCAACTCGTTCAGATTATATACAGTCTAGGCTCAATTCCATGTTTCATGCAGCAAAGCCAGCTTCTCTCTTTAGGATGAAGATTTACTGTACTAAAGGCTTAATCTCTCATACATTCAAACTGTTAAATACTCATGATTCAGCTGATAACCAGTCTGCCATGTAACAACAGGTGGGTGATGATGGTGTTAACCACTAATAATTGGGTTGCATGGCGATGACTTGATATACTGCAGGTTTATTATATATTTATAAACTGTATTATCGAGCCAGTTTCAGCATACTGTATTTATCACATCATTTAACATCCTTTAAATCTGTATTTCATTGTGTTTTGTGTTCAGATCTGTGTGTCATCTATGTTTTATCAGGCTAGAAGACTAACTGTAACCCCTAAGGGACGATAAAGTTAAACTTGAAGTTGACTATCCATTCAAACTGTATTGCTTGCCGTTCATATCCATATTCACCACTATTATGTTCTTACAGGTGTTTTAATATCAATAAAGGTGGATAATGCAAATACTAGCTTAAAGAAAATGTTTTCAATTTTGCCATTATATACCTTTTGTTGTCACTGTAAAGTTGCCAAACAATCAGCAGTGACTTTTAGAACAAACTTTGCCCCACCAAGAAACAGTGTTTAGTTTTTCTTTACTTTCTTTTTGGAAGAATTCACAAATGTATAATGTGTTAATTAGTGAACTAAGGGTGCTGGTAAGTGCATTTAGTTAATTATAGACAGAGTCAAGCTAGCTGTTAAAGATGTTATGCCACGCTAAGCCGCTAAGCTAACAACCTTAAGTTTACCACACAGACAAGTCAGTGGTTTCAATCTATTGATTGAACTCTCAGTGAGAAAGCAAATAAGTGAATTTGTCAAACAATTTATTTAAAGGTTTTCCTCTTCTTGTGCTGTATTATGGGACGAGGCACCGGTGACAATTAGACAGCTATTTTCCCAAAGCTCTTCCTCCGTCCCCCTTTTCCTTAAGCGTCATCACATTTTCCTCATGTGTGGCCATCTTTAATCACTGCTTACAGCTATATTTGTTCTTTTTCATTGCCTTCCTGGGAAGCTGTTGCCCTTCACTGCTCTCGTGACTGTACAATGTCACTGATTTTCTTATTTGTCACTGTCCTAACACAGACAAACCACGTGAAAACTGATTTTGAACCATAACCGATCATGCTGTGGCTGCCCGCACAGTGACACAGTTTCATGGTTTATTTGGCAAAGACAAAAAAACACTGATTGCTGCCCCAAGAAGGCTCACAGTAGTTATATTTCTCCCCTCGTTTGAATGCAGCATGAGTGAATGTGATGAGTTCCCAGTTGTTATTGGGCTGTAGAGGTCAAACAGCAAAGTGTCATCAGATAGCTAATCAACTCATTCAGATATCATTACACTGGGCTAAATCCCTGTTAATCCCACTGAAGATTCAATCAGTGCTCCCTCGCAGGTCAACTTGTTCCTCTCTGTGTGTATGTGCACTCACATGTGGGCATGAGGGACACAGAGAAAGGTAATTCTTCATGTTGATAGACAATGATTGTCCTTCAATGGGCCACATTCACCGTCTCCTCTCCGTCCTTATCCTTCTTTTCGTTTTCCTCTCCTGTCCTGTCTTCTCTCTCCTCACCTGGCTCTTCTTCTAACACTTTTGGCTGCAGCTCTGCTTTGGTGTCTGATTGATAAGCCTTCTGTTAGTCTTTCTCTCTGTCTATCTGTGTCTCTCCTTGTATGATCGTATCATCCATTGTCCTGTCCCTTTGCAGAACACTCATATGCATGCTTTGTCTCTGCAGACAGGCCTATCTATAGTATCTATATATCTATATTGTCTGTTCGTCTACCTATACGGTCTGTCCATCCATCCATCCATCCGTCCACCCATTCTTCCGTCTGTTTGCCCGTCCATCCATCCATCCATCCATCCATCCATCCATCCATCCATCCATCCATCCATCCATCCGTCCATCCATCCATCCATCCGTCCGTCAGTCCGTCCGTCCATCTGTCCATCCATCCATCCATCCTTGCTCTGCCATCTCTCTCTGTTGGTCAGATTAGCTCCATCCATTTTGAACTGCCAGACCTACATTCAGGTGAATAACATGTTATTGGACTGAGAGAGGTAATAGGAGGGATGTGACCCTGTAACCTTCTCCACGACAGATAGAACCAATCTCACCAATCTGAGACAGACCATCTATTCATACCTATGGTGTGTATGTGTGTGTGTGTGTGTGTGTGTGTGTTTGTGTGTAATGATAGTGGTCATCCATTCACACTGCTGCTGGTGATGCAACTCAATGCCTCGCCATGCTTAAAAGCTATTACATGTCAAGACAGAATTTGTGCGCTTTCAAGTGTGTGTGTTTGTGTGTGTGTAAGCTTATAACTTCAAACCTGAGTGTCAGACCAGATACTTTATCACTAGCTCAGCTCCGAAGGCCAATTTAATGTCTGATGGCTGTTGTGTGAATTTCAGCCACCGAATGGAAAAATAATCTCATGTGACTTTGAATGAATTAAACATTTTTAAATTCGAAGCCATAACACAATACATTCACTCAAATCTATACAAGTTAAGGCATAAATGGTAGTGTTGCACTCACTTTTTATTTGTATATAGCAAACATAAAAGTACTTTTACAAAATGAAAATAAAAAGCAACGCCATGCTGTAAAATCCGCTATTTTGCAGCCATAGAGAGAACTTTATATTGATACTGCTGAGGCTTTATGAGATACAGTGTCTCCAATAACTACTCCCTTTTCTCACACAGACTCACACACATTTACTGCATGTCTCCTAGCCATATTCATATATTGGATACACTGCAGAGAGGGGAAAGAGATAATTGCATTGACTTAAGAAGTAAAAACAACAGTTACAGACTGTGTTTGTGTGCATGTGCGTGTATGTGTGTGTGTGCTTAAACCTTTCATTCATCCATATCACTGCATTAGTGCTGTGGTCTGTTCTCTCTTATGCACTGGTTGACCTTGGAGAACAACGCAGTGACAATTGACTCCGGTAGATATAAGATGGTCTCTCATTCACCAATATTTACCTTTTAAGCATGTGTGTATATGTCTTTGAGAGGGAGACAAAGAGTATGTAAATGGCGAGAAAATGTGTGTGCGCACACACACATACACACACCCAGATGCACGGTTAGTGTTTTGGGAGAGTGTGATGGTTAATGAAGCGTGAAATGAAGAGCCAGAGATGTTAGAACATTCCTTCCCCAGGGACCCTCTACAGTGGACTGACACCGACTGGGCCAACATAGATCATGACGACCAAAACCAAACATTTAACGTCACTGCATCAGCACACCCCCTGGCGGGTAGAGCAGGATGTTTCCTTAACCCCTTTTTAATTGTAAGTGTAAGGACAATTTGGAGCCTAATACTACTCGACTGTCTTCTTTAATTTCAGTAGAATAGAAAAAACATGGCGATGACCGAAAAAACAATCCAACTCAAGAACTGAGAAGGCGTTGGTATTGCCTAGGAAAACATGGGGGACCTGGATGTCTGGCCACTTTGTGTTGTTGAAGATACAAATCAAACATACTAACTTGCAGGAAGAAGGATCACTCGTGATAAGGGATACAACGTTTATGTTCCTTTATTGTTGAGGATGGCCACATTCAAACAGTCTTTACAGTCTGTACAGTCTGTTGAACGCTCTAACTCCAATGCAGAGGAACTTCTCAAATCCACACCAGAGCCAGCGAGCGACCATTCACAGAACATATAATAATCACAAAACGGAACTAGCAAATAGCTGCCACCTATGTATTTCCGGAAACAAGGTACACTACCAAAACAAAACACCATTATACTGTAATTATTTCAACATGACTGAAATACTAACTAACATGGGGCACAAGAACAGTAATAGTACCAATACTATGATACACTTCTTCAGCCATGTTGCATGCCAAAGAGAGTAGAAAGTGGAATGTGGATGCCTTGGTGGTTGTTACTTAGTAAAGACTAATGTGGGAAGATCATTGTCTATTCAATAACTAACATAGACTCTATATGGCTGTATATTTTACTGACATGAGTGAATAAATATGTACCAAGTTACTCTGAATCACAGTCTGCATCTTGTTTTTATTTCAGTCAATCAACAGAGATCATGGGTTGTTTGCAAGGTTGAAAAAAAAAAAGAGCCAATCAGAGATCTGATTCTTCTGATCTTATTGTGGCAGGCCCAGAAAAAGACAACAGAAAAACTGCCATAACAATGGCAACACATTTGGATAACAGCAATGCAGTTAAACAGGTTGTCATTCAATTTACAAAAATAACAACTTGTAAATCAGCACATTTCTGACTTGATTCACCATGAAAAATGTTAACAACAGCTATTGTGTTGACTGATAAAACTTGAACAAGACACCAGAATGAATATTAGTATTATTATTATTATTAATAATAATAATAATAATAATAATAATAATAATAATTAATAAAGCGAAATAACTTGAAAATTCAGCCTGTTTATCAACCTATTTTCTTTGTGGTTTTAAAAATCAAAACAGAAATTCTTGTGTTTATGATATAACTTTGCTAATTAAGATAATTAGCCTTTAATGCCTTGCAAGTGCTTTCTGAGTTGATGTGGCTCTTCCATCTATGAGACGGGAACATGCACTGATACAGGCCTCAGCAATATGAGTGATGCTGTCCCAACATTTTAAGTAAGTCGTTTTCCCTTTAAATCGCCATTGCTAACATTATTATCCCAGACTTGACTGCCTTAGCAGGTCACTTAATTCTATTGGAGGCAGCTTTAGCCTTTCTCTCCTCTACCAGAGTCCATTACAATCGGGTCTTATCTCCTCTAATATGCTCTGCTGTTAATGAACAATTAGTCCTGTTAATGTCCTGCTAATTAATGGCCCATCAGCCTCTTCAGAGTAGTAATTAACTGCCAGTTGAGGCGTCTAATTGGCATGATTTCTGATTGGATCGAGTCATGCTCGACCCTCTGGGACACAGGAAGTGAATTATAGCGTTGTCATCGTTGTGGAGAGGACTTTTACAAAGACTGCTGACTTGCCTGTTTAAGAAATAGAATCATCTTGTTAACCTGAGTCGTAGTGAACTGAATGACAGTTTCACTTGAGTGACTCGGTCAGAGGACAAACTGTCAAATCTGAATTAAAGAACAATCAATGATGGAAGCCTGTTTTCTTCTCCGCCTCCTCAATGGCAGATTAACGCTACATTCAGACTGCAGGCAAAAGTGGCCCAAATCCAGTTTTCATCTCTTTCATCTCATCTTTCATCTGTAGATGACTCACATTTGATTTTTTTTTTTCTTTCACAACAGTGCAAACAGCACAAATCACATGCAACCTGACCTTCTCAGATTTGGGCCACTTTCATATGTGGTCCTAAATGAGCTGCACCTCTGTTTTTTTTGCAATGCCACTTCAGTCTGAACAGTCATACCAGATTATATAGTCTTTAACGTCACTGTAGATTGACTAACAGTCTTGTGGAGAGACAGGGGCAGATGTAGTTTAACATAGCGCTTGACATCCTAAAATTTAAAATGATATCTGTTTCTGTGACACTGTTCATGTCACAACTCCCCCGCTCCCAGCTCAGACTGAGCATCCACACACACTTCTGTACAGTGGCAGCCACTACTCTACAAAAAGCCATGAGTAAAACTTTGTCTCTATTTCTTCTCATCCTTGTCCTCATCATCATCTGCTCATGTATTCGCTAACTGCACATAAACTTTATTAACCAAAGTGTAAACTCTGACTTCTGTGGTCTCCATTACTTTTATATGGCAGTGTGCAGCATGTGAGATCTTCTTTTATTGTTCTGTTGTCAAGCTGGTCAGTTAAGGGCCATCATCATTTCACACTGGAATCTGATATTGGTCACATTTAAAAACAATGTAAACAGCCAAACTGAAATATCTGATCTGAGCAATAAAACCTGGCCGATTGGGGGCAGCACAACAAGCTGTATACACAAAATTTACATATCATCATTTTATAGAAGTTGGGATGAGAAACTATGAAACAATTGCATATTTACTAGCAGATATGAAGCAACATTAGCATTCATTTGAACGTTAGCATTCAATACCATTTGTCAAATAGATATCTAGTATAAACTGTATTTTTTGGCTCTAGTATTTCTCTCCACCAACTCCCGAAATAAATATTTGGTGTTTAAGTAGTTAAATGCGCCAGTGTTCACTTTAGTTTCTGACTTTGTCTGTTGTTCTGTGCAGGGCAGGAAGAGAAGGAGAACTGCTGAGAACTGAGTGATAATTCTCTGTGGGGGTGCCACTATCAGTGATTACACAGTCATTTGATCCCTTGTTGATATATAATCACCTAATATGGCAGATTTAAGACAGTAAAAATAATTTTAGAAATGTATTCAATGTTAGACTGCAATATTTAGAATAATATCCCTTTATTAAGGGCAGGATGAATAGCTTGTTGCCCACACCATTTCAGTAAACAAGGCTACCAAACAAGCTTCACACATGGCTGATGGTGAGCTTCTTCACTAATTAGTTATACTGAAAGAAAAAAAGTATAATAGAAAAGATTCTCAGGCAAACGGAGAATCGCGAGATAGATTCACACGGTTGGATGCTGGCTGCGAGCTGCTCGGTTAATTAGTTTGACTGTTAAAAAGAACAGAAATAGCCAAAGGTTTAGGGCAGAGTTTAAGGCAAAGTGCAGGCTCAATATAACACAAGCTAACAGTGTGAGGTGGCAGTTTTCACTCATATGGCTGACTGGTTGCTTCAAGCTGTTGGATAATGAGTGAGAGAAAGGTAAAGAGAAAAGGGGGGGAAGGAGGGACCGAGAAGAAAAGCAGGTTGAGAGATGAGGAGAAGAAGAGGGAGGGTGAGAGAGAGAGAGAGAGAAAGAAATGAAGAAAGAAGGGGGGAGATGCGGGTGAGGTTTTTATAATGAGGGGACAGAAAAGACAAACACCTGAGTAGAAAATGAGAGAGAGAAGGTTTGAGGCAAATACAAACTCCATTTGGCAGCTACTGTACACACACACACACACACACACACACACACATACACACACACACACACACACACACACACACACACACACACACACACACACACACACACACACACACACACACTGATGCAGTATACTGGTTGCTTGGAGCAGCTTGGGATAATAAGAAACACAATAAGGTGGTTTTTATAATGAGAAACAACAGCTGAACCACTGATGGCAGAGAGAGGAGAGTGAAGAGGGTTGCAGGCAATGGACAGCTCCACTTACTGTACAAAACAAGGTTCTGCACAGAAATAGAAAATTGTTATATGACACCTATACTTATCGAAAAAGAGTATGGTAAGTGGAGATATTTAATGCCGGCCTAACTAAAAGTCTGGCTCCATATGACGGGAGAATTCGCAGATACATTGTTTGTAAGAAACTATGGTGTCAGCTGATATCAAAATATTGTCAGACACTAGAAGTCAGTTACTGGCTCATCGGTTAAGCAAAGGCTGGAGCTACTCCTTGTTGTTGTCTGTTATGAATAAGTTATATTTAGAGTCACAAAACCAGTGACCATTGAGGACACTGGGGTGATTTCCTCTGAAATGTTTTCACGAGATTGTGTTCACATTCTACATAAATAAACAAATATCAAATGGCTTGAATTTACTGACAAGAGTTTTAGTGGTTTTCAGGATTCTTTTGATATTGTAATGTCTCTATATTCACATTCATTTGGCTGTTTCTCCACACAGTTTGTATTTGAAGTGTGGAGAAGTGCATAGAGATAGAATGTAAGAAAGTTATGTTTCATGTAAATGCATAAATAAACTATACAAAATACAAATAAAAAAATAATTCTGACATTTTTTTTTAGGGTGTTGAAAGGGAGGGACTTATGACCTATATACTTCTAAAATCCTGGCTACGGCCCTGCTCAAGGTTTCAATTCAAGTGAACTTGAGGTTCTTGAAGACATCTGAAAGGCTTCTCCAGTTCTAACTGACTGGTGAATGTGTCAGCCTTTTAACCTCTCTTTGGGTTGTTACTACCTTGAGAGTCATTGAGGTTACATGTGAGTCATGGTGTGAATGGGTGGTTAAGGGTTCTGGAGAGAGATCTCAGGACTGCATTGCAAGAAATACTGCCGATGTGGCTGACAGTTTGAAAGTAAATCAAAAGAAGCCATGTTTTTGGAAAACAAGGACCACATTGTCGATTCATGTACTTTTACATTTCATCCGGTAAAAATTGCTGTCGATTTTGGTCTGTTGTTTTGGGATCTCACTTAATTAACGAAAGCATATTTTGAGAATAGTAGTCTGTGTTCAAAAGTAATAAAATGTTTCAAGAAATGTGTCTTTTACTGTTATGTCTTTGAAATTTCAATACATTTCACAAAGATAAACACAGCATGCAAAAAAAAAGCTTTTTTTTTTTTTTTTTTTTTTTAATCATCTTGAATGACTTTTTTTTCATGGCAGACATTTTGACTTTTTTTTTTTTTGGGGGGGATTTTATACACTTTATTAATCCCCGAGGGGTAATAGCAAGCACAGGAGGAGTTACAAAGAATGTTATCAATGACCATGTCCCATTTAATTGTCCAAGTAAGACATTAGAGGACTCTGATACTGAAGCAGTTAAATGGAATTCAGCCATGGTCATGTATATTATTTACACTTATGACCTACTATTGTCCCACGTCCAAAAATCTTTCAATTGTAATAAAACACACAAAGTAAGTGTGCTCTTTACATTGGACACAGCCCAGATAAATCCGAGTGAGATGAAGACATACAGTATATATTATTTTAAATGTCTGAGTGATAGTGACAGAATGAATAAAAAAAGGAAAGACATTTAAACAGGATGCATTCATGAGTTAAGAGGCTTGTTTTTCTATTTATGTCTGTACATGGGAGCCTATATACTTACTACTGAGGTGTGTGTGTGTGTGTGTGTGTGTGTGTGTGTGTGTGTGTGTGTGTGTGTGTGTCTGTGATTAGAGAGCTCTACAGCCTTCCTCTTTTTTTCTCCTGGATAAGCATTTTGTTGTCCTTGGAAGACTGCTGGTGCCTGGCTTCTCGTGCACAGTCGCCAGGCGCTGTTCCACTGAGCGGTGCACGTGAGGTGACCTTCCTTTGCCTCTGGCTCGGTCACACTTCTGTGCACCGCACACACACGTGTGCATACACACACGCGCCCACACACATACACCTTTGGGGCCTCAGGATAACACACTCCGTCCCCTGCGATGTTTCAAAGTGACAGACGTCCTGTGTTGTTCACTTTAATGGACCAGTAGAAACACAAACTACCACATTTACACACATGAACCATCGCGCATACACCCAGCCCCAGTGACACACACATGCACGCATGCATGCGCGCGCACACACACACACAGACCGAGTAACATATAGCATCCATTTCCATCTCCAGGGGCTTTAGCTAGTGTTGGTCACACAGGTGTCCAAACAAAGACAAGCACATTTCCCTAGCAAATCCATATTTGATTTGAACGGAACTGAACTGAACTGAACACGCACGCACGCACGCACACACGCACGCACACACACACACACACACACACACACACACACACACACACACCGAAGACTGACAGATTTATCTGTTGAAAGTACAGATCAGCACTGTTTAGTCTAATGATAAGTGAATAAACTGTTTATTGCTCACAACACAACATACTCTTTTGACTACATGCACGGGAGGTTAGTTATTATTCGAGTGAATAGTGATACATCTGGTGTCCAGGGACGTCATCGTGGAGGGCCAGTGTTAAATGTGAATGATCATGTGACCTACGTTTTCAGATACGTTTAGAAATGGTGCATGCAGACGTGATTATTTTCAGTTTAAAAAGAAAAAGTATTGGTGTACACATATTCTAAAGCGTGAGTCACATTTTACGGTTCTATTTAGGCAACTCAAAGCACTTGGCTGTAAATACCGAAAGAGTCAGCACAGACTTAAAACACGAGTTTCCAATAATATTTAATCGAAAGAGAAATCTTTCCCTCACCTTAACCACTGGGTCTTAGTACCTCAAACCAGAATCACAGGTCTTAAGTTCCAAATTCCTGCACTTGGTCTGTCCACCACCCATCCCAAACAACTCTGTAAAACGTTCTGGCCCCGAAAGATATATTGCAAAGCCATTTAGTGTGTGTTGAAAAGGCCAGGCTCACTTGGACTATTCCGCCACACCCCCTCGGAGTGGTACGTTCCATCGCTCCGGTGTGAGCCTGCATACCTGTGCAGGGCAACTCTCCTCTGCTGCAATACTCTAGAGGTGGTAGTCGTGAATGTGTGCATCCCTTGACCTGTAAGTAAGACGACTGCAGATACACCGTTACGGTCACTCTTACGGTAGTAGTCCGTAATCATGTTGTTTGTTGTAGCCTGTAATGCTGAGTGCTAACACGATGTAGCATCCGTTCATTCTGCACACGTGGCTTAATTAACACACTGGGTGCTTTCTTCAGCTCTCCTTTGGGATCTTGTTTAGTTTAATCACTGATGTATGATATGTGTTCCTGAGTCTCATTGTTTCAAGTATCCTGGCTGTGTTTTTTTATTTCCTTAAATTGATGTAAACACTTTGTGTTAGTTATGTCACGTGATGTCGAGTTACCATGAACTTATCCTTTTATTAAGTTACATTATTCTTACATTGTGTATTCTTCTTCTGTTTCAGAAACCACATCCGCACACGAATGCCAGCAAACCCCCTCCGTTACTTATGACCAACTAAGTTGAATAAAAGTTCTTTCACTTCAGTGGTGGGCTGTGTTTTCCCGGAACCCCAGGTTTATAGAGAGGCCACTGTCAGCCAATCTCTTCGTTTCAGTGCGCTTTAACTATTCAGTGTGTAGTATATAAACATAACTGACCAGTGCTACAGATAGAATCAGTGCACCTCTGTTCCAACATTTTAATGACAGCATTGATAGAAGTGTTGGAGGTTTTGAGGGTTGTTGTTTTAGCCCAGATGTTGACCTCGCTGTGGAGCCTCAGAGCGGCTGTGAGCACGGGCAGAAAATCACCCCGGGTGTCACCGTGGTTATCAGGTCTGCACCGACAGATGCTCATTAGAACAAACAAGCACACGCACACACTTACTCTCTGCCACACACGGAGAGATAACTTAGTTTCTTCACAACGGTGTAGTTTAGCCTTCTTTCTGCCTTCACATCTCCAAAAATGTTTAATGTCACTGTGGGTCCAAAAAACAGAGACTGTGATTCAATTAGGATTTATACTTCCTGCTGAACCCAGAAAATGATATGAGAATGGCATGATGTCTTTTAACGCTGTAGACTGTATGTGAGGAGTATGCATCAATTGTTTTGATATGTTTGGTTTCTTTTGAGAATGTTCTTAATGTTATGCTCTAAATGTAAATTTACAACCAATAATAAGACCGAGAGCTGGGGAGTATCACCTCTTTGACACCAACTACCTCAAATTATTTCTCCCTGAAGCATGATTATCATCTGACATATGTTTGTTTGGCGCTACGTTAATACAGTCTTTCATTCACACGTTCCACTAACACATCTCCTGTTGAAACTGTAGGTTTTGACTGTGATTTAATTGTGATGTAAATCTGCCCCTGGGATATATTTATCTCCTCTAAATTTTTTAGCTTCCCTAGTGGGCACAAGGAGGCCTGTCAAAAATCTGAAAGCAATGCGAGTCCCTTTGCCTGACCTTGAAATAACAAAACTCGGTGATGTTACTTTGAGATACAAAATTCAAAAGTTTTGACAGAGCGTTCTCATTTGGCACTGCTGCCTGAGGTGGCCATCAGGTAGCTGGATGATCCCGAATATCCGAAATGTATCTGCCACTTAAATTTGCCATTTCAGAAACTTTTTACCATTTGGGATGGGGGGGGCCCTTCGAATAGCAAAATGGATTCCAAATGTCCGTTTGATGGGAACACGGGTGACACTTTAGTCGCAAAACAGTAACACAACTGAAGCTGTGGTTGCTGAAATAGAACATGCATGACATTTCAGTTGCTGAGCGGCAACGTAACGGACACTTACAGTAAGGTGTCAAATGGAACTTTTTTGAGGCTTCGGTCGTTCCCGTTGAATGCCGTTTGGGTTTAATACTGCCATTCTGGCTATCGTTCAGTCCAAGTGGTTCAAGTTGGGAAGGTGTACCTGAACTGCACCTAATCAAACATTCATATTCTCAAACAATGGCTTGAATGGGCAGAACGTTGGACCGAATGGCCTACTTTGGAGCCCAAATTTAGCACATGATGCACCAGCTTTGTTGACCCTTTGGAGCATGCGTCGAAGGTGGAACTTAGTCAGCCTTGTATAGCGACCTGTATTGAGGGGCATATTGTATATCAATTCCATGCCAATATGTCAATTACTAGTCTTTATTTAGAATTTTGAATGCTAGGAAACCTGGTCAACACATGCAAAGTATTTCCAAATGGAAAAACATGAGGGAATTTTGTCATTACCTAATATTTTGCCCTTTGGAATATCTTGACTGGCAGAAAAGATCCAAAATGGCACTCGCTAACATTTGGAATACCCCATTTACCCTTTCATTATATTTGCAAATGTCAAAATATTAGGGAATGACAAAAACCTACCACATGGAAAACCTTCCCGAATTGGGAAACCTTATCACCCCATGTGAAGGTTCTCAAATGGCAGATTTTTGTCATTCCCTTATGTTGACAATTGGAAATGCTTTGAATGGGTATGCCAGTATTCTGAAATATCACTGAGTGGAACAAGTAAACTGGTCCACTGACATAGAAAAACATTATTATCGATCCAAAATGCGAGTCTAACTACGAAATGGCAGAAAATTGAGTATTTGACATTGACCTCACACAGGCATTATGGGAATGAGAGTTTATTCCAAGTACCCACCCATTTGTGCAAGTCAAGGGTCTCTGGCAGCGGTGGACCATCCTTGGTGTCAGTTTCCACATCTACAATAAAATCTGTCTTATCTATTCCTGTCATTTCAGGCATTGGCTCATTTTCATATTTTCCCTATCTTGTTATAGTCATGTTTCAGGAAGTTTTCCATGTGTAAAAATGGCACAGATACGCCCCCGGGTACATTTTGTGTGCTGAAAACTGGGCCCCCCAAATGGCAGATAAGTTCTCATTTGACACCAGAAAAGGTTTGCCAAAAGTTCACCACATTGTTGCTAGGGATGGGCATTTTAAGAAAAAAAAAAACTATTCAATATTTGCTGGGAACTATTTCGCTGCTATTCAACTATTTTTATATTTTGATAACCGTTTCAATATTTGAAACTCATGACTCATCTCTTGATTGTCAGCGGGATCAATTTTTGCATGCCACAACAATGGCCCTTTCCTTTCCTTTCCTTTCCGTTCCGTTCCGTTCCGTTATCTTCAAAAGAAGATGTGAACATTATTCAACACAGTGGCAGATATATATATTCATATATTCACTTCATCAATGTTTAATATGGTAGTGATTTTTGGCCACCATTTTATGGCTGAATTAAACTAGAAATGATCTTCTCACTTTTGATCTAGTTGATGCATCTTCACAATACACCTGAGTTTCATTATACTGCTTTTAAACGCTACCAGCAGGTCATAAATGTACAATACATTAGCATACAGTAGTGGTTATGGGCAGGCAGACAGGTGTTAATGATCCTCTGAGGACTTTCATATTTATTCATGGATTCACTTCAGCCTAATTCTGTTCCTATATCCAAATGCATTGTGATGGCTCAACCAATTTTCACTGTGTTGATGTACCTTTACTGTATATCAGGCACAGTATGCAGACAGAAAGTGTCATATTAAATCTTCATCATCGTTTAACAATGGAGGGTTCTAGCTTTATTGTACAGAGATATTTATGTGCAGATGTGACAGTGAGAAACTGATAGATTGAGTTTATCATTTATCTCCTGAATATAATCAATGTGAACCATCATGAATTGTAACTTTGGCTTGTTCCAATCATTCAGGGTATTGTTTATGAATTTAAAGGTATTTATCTGGCTTTGACTGTGCTTTTTGTGAGTTTGTTAAATTCAGAGCAATACCAAACTCATGAACTGGGGCCAATGAGTAATTATCATTAGGACATAAAGTAATAGCAACTTATTACATTGCTGCTGAGAGTAAAGAAAAGGAAACCCTTACTTTTTAGACATTTCTGAATTTCAGTGCTTATTTAATTTAACTTATGTTCACTAAAAACAAAAGCGTGTTCCTATTTAAATACAAAGCCTTAGGGAGAATTTTTGAATTGAGAGAATTTCTCTTTGGGCATTTTGCAAAAATTAAATAGAAGTGAACACACTGTTGATACAGTATAGATTATGACAAGATAATATAACATTATTCTCTGTGGAATGAGGCTCTCAATTCATTATTTAATTTTTTTTTTAAATTTTAATTGTATAAAAAGCACTGAAGTGACAGTTTAAAATATAAAATGTATGTATTTCAAAATAAATCTTATAGAAATAGGACAGAAAACCAGGATGAAATAATTTAGACAAACCATTTTTTTGGGGGTAGAAATTCCATAAAAAAAAATAACAAGACAAATTCTGCTGAGAGCACGACATAGATTTAACACCTTTCAGCTTTTTTTTAAATAGTGGGTGATGTACCTTTCCCTGTACAGTAGGCACAGTCAGCAGACAGATGGGTGTAAATAATCCTCCACGGCCTCAGATTTATATTCATAGATTCAGTTTATTTTGCAGGTTCATTGTTGTGTCTGTTGCAAGCTCCTCCCTGGCGGCAGCGTGGCTCATGAATATTAATGATCATACATCTACATAATGAGATGCAGTGTTATCATAATAATAAAGGCCTACAGTATATTGTATCTCTAAAAGGATCCTAGACCTCAGATCAGATCTTTGAGCTTTGACCTAGAAAAGAACAAAGATGACTCTATTACCGAGATCCGTCTTTGGATCTGCAGCCGTGGGCAACGTACGGGAAGAACAGACACGCAAAACTTTGTTTCAGTATGCAGGACACAAAGTTATCTTTGAGCTGCTCTGTATAAACATCAATGTGAGACATACGTACATGTGGTATATTACAGAGTAACTGTTGCGAGAAGTATAGTCATATGGGTAAAGAATAAAACAATTTACAGATGAGTTACCACTGCTTTCTTTCTTTCTTTCTTTCTTTCTTTCTTTCTTTCTTTCTTTCTTTCTTTCTTTCTTTCTTTCTTTCTTTCTTTCTTTCTTTCTTTCTTTCTTTCTTTCGGTCTTTCTTTCACTCTTTCTTTCTCTCTCTCTCTCTCTCTCTCTCACGCTCGCACTGATGATAATTATCTAACCCACAGGGGGGTTGCCAGCTTTGAATCTGGATTTAATGTGATTTCAGAGTTTCATATTTACTGCAACACTTGAGTGTATCAATGCAGACACCACACATGCAAAAACACACATGCAGTTGCACAGGTTCACGATCAGACGTGCACACAAACACATTTACCCATAGGTTTGCACGGTCAATATATATGCACATCCATGTGAGGAGCATACACACACGTACACAATACACACACATGTAAATAATCCCCTTTACCCCCCACCCCCATGTCTCTCACACACACTCACACTCACACTCTCACACACACACACACACACGCTCGCTGCCTGGCTGTGTCCTGTGGTCTGTGTGTGCTGATAAGGGCTTAATCCTGATTGGAGCCTCAGTAAAAGGCTTTGTTATGAACACTAAATAGACTGGCCCTCGGCGAGCACACTGGGACACTGCTGATAACATAAACACATGAGCACGGACACGCGCAAAGAGGATGCATATAAACACGTCTACGTACATATCCATACCCAAAACACATCGAAACTCAGGCTTTATGCATTATATACGGTACCTGTAAAAATGTACCTACACACTCACGCACGAACATGAATGTATAAAGGATGCATGCCTGCAGACTTACACACACACTCCATAAAATCTCCCCCCTAAAATCACGTGCATGCATGTGTCTGTATGTAAATGTGTGTGCGTGGAGTTTATCAGTGGCTTGATAAAGCTCTGGAGAGCAGTAAGTGTTGGCAGGCTCCAGACTGAATATGCTGTAAATAGACTACTAATAGAGAGAGAGATTAGAGGAGTGGAGGAGAGGACAGTAGAGGAGAGATATGAAAGAGAAGAGGAAAGAGGAGATGAGAGAGGAATAGTAATGTCAGCAGAGCCACACTTTACATCCGAATCAGACCAAACATGGGAGGAAGTGGCACACCTGTAGCACACATTTATACCTAATGGACATCTTAGAAGTGTGAAGGCTAAACCTGCTTTTGTAACTACACTTGTTAGTTGCCCTCCAGGTCCAATGCATGAACATAAAACCTCTTATGGTAGTTTCTTTTTGTCTGAACTTATCTCCATGTAATGCAGCAACGACACAGTAGATCTTGATGTTGACAGTCTGACTCTGGGCTCACAACTGGGGGGTTGCACAACTATGCAAATGTCAAAGAAAACCCACATGGTTGCTCCTGACATGATGCGCCTTTTTTGGTTTTGGACGGACATTCTGCCCCTTTTGAAATGCGAATGTCAGCCAAAACACTTCACCCATCTCATTGCTTCATTGTCACTTTCTGGAGCATTTCAAGGCTCTCTGCTGGCGATTTTACGGGTTAGACACAAAATCTGATGTGCAGTATCTGCTCAAGTCCATGGTGAAAAAAAAGTGTGAAATTAAAGGGCTGATGTTGATTAAGGGATGTAACTCTGTAATCTGAATACTTACTCACACTCACTCCTGCTTCGTGTGCATTATTGTGTGTTCCACTTTGTATACTCTGCACTTGCTTTTCATTCTCTCTATTTTCTCTCTTGAAATTAAACATTCATAAATACAAAAGGTTTTCAAGAACAAATACAACAAATGTTATGCACACTAATAGATATGAATAGATACTAATAGATAATACAAACAAAAAATGTAAACCCACAGAAAACAAATATCTTACAATTGCTGTATCTGCTTCCCCCTTTCCACCTCCAATTCTGGACTCAAGTATCAAATTGAAAGGCTCCTTTGTGAAAGCTCTCTGAAAAGCTCTAATGTTTAATCTTTGATAACAGACTCACAGATCTTCCTCCCTTCCCACTTCGCTTCCTTCAAATGACTGTCCAGTCAGTTAATCAGTAGATTGGTTTCTTCCTGAGGTCACCGTAGCTGTGTAACATCTGCTCTTGACCTTTCATCGATGACCTCTCTCCCGCCCAGGGGTCATTGGGGTATCCCAAATATCATTACAACTGTCCCAAGAGGTCAAGGCTGCTCCTAGAGGTCAGGGGGGAAAGGTCGCTGCTGTCATCAATAACAAACAGGGTGCACGGCCTATTGTTGTCTCCAACTTGTGTCAGGCAGAGACGGAGGGGTCTCAACTGTGTAGCTCTCCTTTTGTTGGTTTGCATGTGACAGTTTTTAAAAAGCAGAATACATTATGCACTACAGCTGCTCTCTGCGTTGCCCTTTTGGTGTTGAATACGCTCGGTTAAGATGAATGTTCACCTTGTAGAGTTCAGTGAGATGTGGTAGCTCTTTCAGGCCGTGCCTACAGGCTTCACTGATTCTGTCCACAGGTTTCTTATTTTGCACCAGCTCACACAAACACACACATATCTGGTTAAATACACACCTACACTGACTGGATCACTCACTTTCTCTGCCTCATGTCCTCAATGAATAATCCTGTTTCTTTGGCATCTCATCTGTCGAATACATTTTTTCCCCAAAATTGTTGCTAAAATGATTGATTCTAAAAAAAAAACTAAAGCTGGTTTTGCCACTGTTTTATGTGGACAGGGACACAGAGCTTTCAGGCACAATCACGTTCTGTGAACAGCAAACAAAGTTTCAAGAACTGCTTGCTTGATTGCTGGCTGTACATGGCCAAAAAAAAAGGTTTCCTGCTCTTTTTGAGTGGAGCCGTTTCAGTGTAGACCCCAAACTCTCAAAGAAAAAGAAAGATCTAAAAGTGCTGAGATGGGAAACTTTGGAGTGGTGTTTTTAAATTATGGACATGACCTCGGTCACCTCCCTGCTTGTCACAATCTTTGCTTTGTTTGTTTGTTTTTTCTTTCTCATTCAACTTTTTCCTCTGTTTCATTCTCACCTTTATTTCCTCATCCCCTTCTCCCACCTCTGAGTCCGACCCCCCCACCACCACCACACACACACACACACACACACACACACACACACACACACACACACACACACACACACACACAACCACCGTCCCACCCCTCCCTCTGTGTAACCTTGCAGGGTAAAGCTCCATTGACATCTGCTTCATAAGTATTCAGGACTCAGCGCCTTTGACATTAATCAGCCTACAGTACATTATCTCCCCACTCCTCTCCTGCCCCCATCTCCTCTTTTTGCCTCCTGCTCCTCCTCATCCCTATCGCCCCTCTTTCAACTCTCTTTTCTCCCCTCTGCTGCGTTTCTTTGCCCCCCCCACCCCCCGCTTTCCCTCCACTCTGCTGTCCTCTTCCATTTCTTCCTCCCTTCCTATCATGCTTCTCAGCTTTCCATCCGCTGTTTTCTTATCATGCTACGATAACAAGAAGAGAAAAAGGACATTATTAAGTGTGTATGTTGCTTACCTGAACGTCTGGCTATCGCGATACATTGTCTAACTGTTTGGCCGGGAGTGTTGAGTGACAACAATTTTAAGCAAGGTCAGCGCAGCAAGAGAAATTTGACAGGGTCAGTAAAAAAAGTGTTTAACCAAACATGGGTCAAGATAAAGAGAAAGACTCCAGACAAGCAAATATTTCTCTTAATTTTGCTGCAGTCTTGACTAGACTGAGACGTCTCTGGTTTGTCTTAATCTCCAGGTGCCAGATGAATGCCCACATGACAGACTATAGCCGATTGGTGACCTGGCTTTTTCTCAATGCTGGTATATGCTCCTTTAACACTGAACAGAACAAGGTATTATAGAGAAAAAAAAGGATGAATGGATGCATCTCCATGTGACATCTTTTCTGCCCCAGTTCAGGACAAACGTATGACAGAACCCATGCTCTTTTTTTCTGCAGAAGAGAGAAATAGCAGTTGTTAAATTTGATCAGACATTTATCAGAATACACTAAAATGAAAAGTCAGTGGTTGTCTCAAGAAATAATTGCAGAGATAAAATAACAAAAACACCGATCAACATTACTCAAATGGTTAATTTAATATGGTAGACCTCCATTTGTTGATAACAATTTTTTTGCATTGATGATTGTTGGGTTGAGGTACAAAATACCAAATCAGGAGAGACAGTTTACTGATTTTGAAACCTTTATTACAATCATTTTGAACCATTTTCTCAATCATTGTAAAGAGAATTTCAATATTTGTAACTGATTTGCCATCACAGTGCATTCACAGATGACGCTACATTGAAAAAGTTGAGCCAGGTCCCATTCTTTCTCTGGAAAATGCTGTACTTTTTTGCTGTGCCCTTCCACTGTGCCAGTAGTCTTACTGGAATTGTTTGAGATATTCACGCAGACACCACTGCTTGGAATAATAAGCTGTACTTTGCAGCTAGCTATGATACTTTATTTCAATAGTAAAATTATTTCTGTCATAACTTCTGCATCAATGCTAGGATCCCACTGAATGTGTAGTATCCCCACGCAAGTATTTGGAGATAAACACCTGAAAAACCTCTCAGAAAATTTGTGTCGTGAATGCTGGTACAGCTCGTGCAGCAGTTCAAGAGAGAGAGATCAACCACGGTTTTCATTGGAAATAATGGCCTTGACCTACTTAAAGTCAAAAACCCAACACTTAGAGTAAAAGGAGCCAATAGCCACACAAGAGTCACACAAGACTTGTCTGAGCCCCCATTTTCCAAAGTCATTTAAACACTACAGAAACTTTGAATGCGAGACAACATAACATCAAATGGCTATTGTGCCTATAATGTCTCCCCTCTGGCAAGTAGAAAATGGCAAATACCAACATATATGCTTTAAAGTGTGAACTGCAATCTTGTAGTTTGCTTGAGACTGAAGGGAGACTGTCTAGTCAACAAGTGAGGTGTGTGCACATCATCACCAAAATGGCTGATAGAGCGACTATCCCAGAAGGAGTAGATTATGGGAGTAGATGAGGACAAGGCGAGGTGTATAGTTGTCACACGGCACTCAGATTACCTTGGCGGCGTGATGTATGCCTCCGCTGCTAGCTAACAAGGGATTATAAAGCTCCACATAATCCTGAATGGGCGGGCTGGCTCAGGACTCTCACTGTTACTGCATTAGCATTAAGCATTAATAGTGCCCTGGCATTAGTGTTCGCGGCTAATAGTGTCCCAGAATACATTAACAGCTAATAATGCGATGCTGTAAGATTAGCATTAAGTTATTATAATGCCATAGCATGCATTGTGTGTGTCTGTGTGTGAGTGTTAGAGGACTGGATGTGAGTGAGCGCAGTGAACAGGAGTGTATATGAGACCTGTGTCTGTTCTGTGTGTGTCTGTTGTTGGTGTGTAGATACACTGTTGTCGATGTATGTGCCAGTGTGCGCAGGACTATGCATTAGTAGATGATAGAAAATGTATGGAGAGACAATAGAAGGTTACTGAAGACACTGGAGGAGGGAAGACGGAGGCTGTACCAGAGAGGGGTTTAACAGGGTGTGTGGCAGCATGCATTAGTTACAGCAGGCGCCGATGCAGCAATCATACACACACAAACACAAGGGCATGTCTCACAGGATGTCATTTCTCACATGCCATGCGAAGGTCAAATAAAACAATAGATCAGAATAGAATCTACAGAGTTGAGGACACTGCACATTTACACATGGCCTCACTGAATGTTTTGGTGAAGTCTGGCTCAACGGATGTAGAATGTTTCTATAAACCTGCCTTTGGCCGACGATTTCCCCTTTTTCCGCTACGTGCCTGTTGCCGTATTCAAAACCCCCATCACGACAGGAAGCAAATACAACAACCTCAGAACAACAACTTACAATGGAATGGCAAGTTTTGATGAAGATGAGGATCAAGCAATACGGCAGGCTTGCATGGTTCTTTTTGCTAGGAATACGTTCCACCAAAACAAGGACATTTTTCAAGGGCACCATTGCTGCATCCTTGGCTTACCGTTGCCCAAGACAATTGTGATTGGTTTAAAGAAATACAAGATACAACTAGAGAACAAGATATAGCATTTTTTTTCCCCCTATATCAAAATGATACATAGATGCAGCCAGACCATTATCTAGTGCTGGCACATCGCAGAGTATTCACAACTAGGTGAGACGTTGTTTACAGGTCCTGAGAACAAAATCAAAATTGCATGTATATATGTTTATATGTTTAATTTAGCCATCACACCTATTAGCAGGACACCATGTCCTTACCTTCCAAAAATATGACATTCTGCTACTTTGTGGATCAGAAAGGTACCTAAGTACCTAAAAAAGGTTAGAAAAAGGAAGAACGTTTTTTTGAGGGAATGTTTGCACTGTTCTTTTGTGTATTGGTTGCAAGTTGTCTTGACCCATCCATCTACCCGACAAGGTTTTGAAGTAAAGTCAACATACTTCCACCTTTGTTCCTGACAGTCATAATTTACATTCAAGGCACAAACATGAATACAAGCTATTTTTCTTTTTCTTCAGCGTCAATGTTTGGTACGATGGTACGAGATAAACAGACAGACAGATACTGGAAAGCCAGAAAGATATAAAGTACTGGTGACGTTTGTGGGTAATGAAAGGTCAATGTGGAAAGAGAAGGGTTGGAGTGCAGACAATAAAAACTAAGAAGAAGCAACAGAGAAAGGAAGAAAATAATACGAAAGAAAATAGGAAAAAAGCTGAAAGAAAGAATAGACAAAGAGGGGAGATGCAGACAAAATGCAGACGGGGGAAAAAGACAAACATTTCACAGAAAGAGGTATAATCATGCAGCTATTCAGCAGAGTCATTATCGGGCTGCAGGCTGTTCGGTTCTTTACAGAAGAACAGCAGGGGTTCAGAGGAGCTTCTAAACCACCCACAGATATACACCGAGAAAGGTCCTGCCAGCTACAGTACTATCTTTAGCTGCAATTTTTTAAGTGACATACCACTCAATCTCAGATTTTCTTCCAATGACCCAGGGAAGTAGAATCAGGATTTATGAACTGGCAGATTAAACTCTATATTCCTGCGGAGGTGTTGAGCTGCTAAAGAAGTGGGTTTGAAGCTAAAGTCTTACATGATTAAAGGAGAAACATGCATAGAGTCAAAGAGACAAAGAGAGAGTGAGAGAGATAGACTGATTGGTTAATATTTGGTATCAGATGTTCATGGATAACATATGTTAATTACTTCTGTTAATGAAGCCATAGATTATTGCATTAGATGACACAGGATAGCTTACAGCTGAGACAAAGGGCAGTCGACTGTGTGTCTCACGGTCACCTCCCAAGGTGCTTGGAATCACAGTGCTATTAAAAGTGCATGTAAGTATACGTGTGTGTGTGTGTGTCTGTGTGTGTGAAACATCCAGTGTAATTGCCCTGTCTATCCATATCCGCCCACAGCACCATGTGGGACCCTGACTAAAGTGGCTGCAACTGCTTTAGAAATAGCTGTCTAAATGGCTGGAGGGAGTTGTAAAATACCCCATTGTCTCAATGGTCACACAGCTCGGTCTTAAGGGGCCCATTTACTCCCTCACTACAAAAAATAGAGGGCACAGAAATTCTTTCTTTGTGCACATTTGTTGGATAGTCTGAGAAGTGCATGCTGGAAAGTTATAATTGAAGTTTTTGGAGTGACATGATTTGAATTCCTACTTTGCACAGTAGACCTTTCATGTAATCCTCAGAAATCCCAAATGTCTGGTCTGTCGAACTGCAAGTGTACAATTTGATTGTGTCTACCTTGTTAAAAGGAATACTGTGACATTTTCAATCTATCAGTCACAGGGCACACTGCGGAAAAAGTTGCTGCATTTAAAGCTCATTGCTCTTCGGATAGTTTGCAGTGATTCTTAATTTGAAAAAGAAAAAAAAAATACTATTCTTCCTTGTGTGATCTAAAAAAAAAAAAAAAAAATCGAATTGAGGAATAAGGTGTATTAGTGACTACAGCTGAAAATGTAAGAACCCTTACTTCATAGTGAGTCTGTATAGAAAATATGGACATAGGCTCTGTGACGTCACCATTAGGTTTCCTAAATAGAAGGTTTGAAGATCGGTTTGTTGCCATCTATGCAGTGCCTGACTGTCTAACCCCTGGACAATTTAAAAATGGGTAAAGAGCTGGTACAATGGTGGAACTTAGGCGGGCTAAATGAGGCCTGTTGCTGAAACCAGCGCCATTGTCACATTTGGGAACTGTTCTGATTTAGTTTCTTTCCAACAGTTATAATGATGAGAAGATTGATACCGTGAACTGAGTAGCCTATAGAGCTACAGTCAAGAGGCCATTAGCCTAGCTTAGCATAAAACAGGAGGAAAGGGGCAAAAAAAGCTAGCACACCCTACTAGCATTTAAAGGTAAATAATTGAAACACTGCATTAGAAAAACACAAATGTAAAAATGTCAGTTTGTGGTTTTGTCTACTTTATCAACTCTTGTTGTCATGGTAAAGTTGTCAGGCAACCAGAAAGTTCTGTGCAGATAAAGGGCTGTTCGTCAATGGCCTCCTGGTAAAGCCACAAATTATCACTATTACACATCTGTGCACAGATTAAACAAAGAAAGATACGTCATTACTTAGCTTTAGAGGTGTTAGTAGGTGAATTTTTAAACTTTGGAAAAAGTTAGACAATTTCTTCATCTGATTTCAATATTTTATTCTAATTATTTTGCTTATTGATTCCTGAGTCTATTCCTAACTCACAGTGGGATGAAGTTTCTCATTTAACTCTTAAGCATATTCCTCAAAATGTTGACCTATTTGTTAAAAAATACTTTCTAAGCCTTTCTTTCTCATTAAGATATTCAGAGGAGTCCTCTCTCCTCTCCTCTGTCTTCCTCTACCTCAGTCGTCTTTCTAATCTTCTTCCAATATCGCTGTCTTTACACGTTTATGTTTCTCTCTCTCTCTCTCTCTCTCTCTCTCTCTCTCTCTCTCTCTCTCTCTCTCTCTCTCTCTCCACTCATTGCTCTGGAGACATAATGAGCTGGTATCATCTAGCACCCATACACACAGAAATGCAAAGAAACCTCTCCTTCCTGTACGAGAAGGTTCGTGTGCTTAATTTTTGCATAAGAGCAGAAGTGTGTGGGTCTTTTCCTGTAATGTGGATCATTATGCATTTTGCTGAACATCCACACACACCTCGCCCAGTGTCAGGCGTAATTAATCAAATCCTGTCACCAATCTGTAATCATTTACATCTCCACTACTTACTATATGTCTGTCTGGCAGTTTGAATGTGTGTATGAGCGTGTGTGTGCGTGTGTGTGTGTGTGTGTGTGTGTGTGTGTGTGTGTGTGTGTGTGTGTGTGTGCGCGCGTGTGTGTGTGTGTGTGCGTGTGTGTGTGTGTGTGTGTGAGTCACCTACACCATCTGGAATATAGAAGTGTGTGCAAGAGCATGTTGCAGCACAGAGGGGGTCCATTGAAAACACACAGACACATTGTAACATCCCCCTCAAGCTGCAACGCATATCTCTCTCACACACACGCACATGCACACGCACACGCACGCACACACACACACACACACACACACACACACACACACACACACACACACACACACACACACACACACACACACACACAGATTTATATGTTCATTACTAACCCTAATCAAAGGCTACATCACACACCTGTGTTCTTGTCTGTCACATGCTTGAAGGTGTGCGTGCATGTGTGTCTGTGTTTGAACATGAAGTGTTCCCGTGAAAGGAAGGAAACTTGCTTCCACTATTGCCGTGAGTGGATTTTTTCACATTTGCTATTCTTTTTTTACAGCAGCGTTAATCAAAAATTACATTTAAAAAAAAAAAAAAAAACAGCCCAAATGAGCATTTTCCTCTCTCGAAGCATATTTGACAGGACACGTCTGCCATTTTTGGTCAGGGACGAGGGGAAGTTCAACAAGCTAGAGAAATTGCTGCAGACAAGCGGCACACATGTTGTCCACCCATTTATAAATAATGCACAAAAATAATTCAAAGCAATTTGGTTTTTGTAGCCCAAAACTACAAGTATTTTCATCAAAGGGCTTCACAACGTGCAATAACATAAAACACAGTCTATCCATAGAGCCTTGGTCAAATCAGTCAAATCACAGACTTTATTGTTCTGTCGTGACATTTGGAAGCCCTCGACAGTATCTTCAAAGACAAACAAAAAGTTAGCGGCCGTCTTGCAGAGTGTGCATGAGCATGGCAAAAATAATTACCATTCACAGGAGCTGTACAGACACTGAAAGTTTGCTCACCGGTGCTCACACAGATCTGAGGTCTTGAAAGACATGCCAGCATGCCTTTAATTTAGTGAAGTCCCAAGGCAAAAGAGGGCTTAGCATATAGAACGACGCAGTCTGAGGCAGCACACACACTCGAGGACAATAACCTTGATCACGGAAACTCTTCAGAATTCATCATTGCTTGCACGAGTGATTTATGTTTGAAAGAACATCTTTCAGGGGGCATAGAAAAACACCAGAGGATGCAGCAGTCGCAGCCTGGAAGCAAGGGGTTCCCTTGTATACTTTCCTCTGAGAACACACTCAGTAATGTCATTACTATAATCCAGCGACTTCTTCACAAGCAGTTTAAAAGAATGAGTCGCAGCTGGGATGTTTCAGATGCCTGAAACAGATGCCTGTACTGTACGCGTGTGAAGATGCTTTAAAATGATGACTGTGATGAGAATCAGACACACACAGTCGAGTACAGATCTGTGTTGAGTATGCGAACAGCCACAGAGGGCATAGAAACATGGAATTTTATACAGATTAAATTGATATAATTATATGAGCACACATACAGTTATTGACTCCTGACAGCATTTTCTTAATGGACGTAATAAGCACTCAACATTGTGATATTATCATATTACATTCTCCTTTTTGCTGTGCATTGCAGTATGTGTGTAAATGTGTGTGTGTGATTGGGGTTCCTTCATCATCTACATAAAAGGAGAGACACACACTCACTCACACACACACAGATTGGTTTCAGTGTGTCTATGGCTTTGTACATTTGCATGTGTATGCTAATGTGTGTCTCTATGCATGCGTGTCATTTTCCACACTATTGTTTACGTGTTAATTCCACCAATCCATTCAGTGGGCCTCCTTATAGCTCCACATGGGGTAAGTGTGTGTGCGACTGCACAATGTGCCTGTGTAGTCGAGAGCAGACGGTCTATGTATGTCTTGCCATTGTGTTTGACCCCCTGCAGTTCGTCAATTATATCAGTGACTCTGCTGAAGCAATCCGCTCATTTAAATACAATGAAAATTACATTAAAGAAAAACTAAACCAGCCATTTGATTAGTTTAGTATCACAGGGCCCCAAAGACAACATGTCTCAGATCTTTCATTGTATCATTGTTTGTGTCCTGTGCATTGCGTCTTGTTGTGCTCTGTGTGTTGGGTTCAGTGTTTTGTGTTTTAAGGTGTGTATTTACTGTTGAGTTTATGTTTTATACTGCCTCATATGTATCTTGGTGTTGAGTTTTTCTAGGGATGGCCATTGCAAATCCTTTTAGGCGATAAATTATGTTGTTTATGGCATCTGTTCATACTACACACTTGTCCCTATTAAAATGCATTAAATGCTGTTGAGAAATTTTCCAACAGGTATAATAATATTAGAGTTTACAAACTCATTGTTATAAGTTTTCTATTTACATTTAGACTTTTGACTCTTTTCCTGGAGTTTTTCTCATCTCACTCTGGCCTGGTGATAAGGATAGGGCAATCATTTGTATTTCAAAATTCTCCAAATGGCCTCAAATCCACAACTCCAGTGTTGTCCATTTTTGTCTGCCAGCTTTGCAGCTATTACTGTTAACTGACTGAATTTGAGGATGTGTTTCCAGGCAAAGGTTTCAAAAAATTGGCCTGAAAAATGGGTTAAAGCTGCTGTAAAGCAAATTCCAAGATTTGCTTCTCAATACGTTATATACGTGTGAAATGAGTTGCTTAAAACATGTGCAAAGTTTGAAAACTTTGTCGCACTGATATGTGGAGTTAGACCGTTGAACAGTTTCTCATCCGTCTTCAGCTCAGGTTTTTTTTTAGGCGGGGCTAAAAGCTAGCCTATCTAGGTCACAAGGCCAGCTGACATATATATAACCTTCTGCATGGCTCCTCCTTCTCACACGGTGAAACGCTATAAAAGCCTGGAGCTTATTTGCATAAGAGGTCATCCCACTGGACTTCAGTTCTACTCCTGCCGCAGTCATTGTTATTGTACATCAGCTGGCTGCTACAGGACGTCTCCCTCCACCCGCAAGTGCAGCTTTCCTGAATGCAAAAACCTCCAAAGCAGCGCTGTGTCGCTATTTAAATTTCCTACTGATGAAGAAAGGAAAAAGAGGCGGATTGATTTCGTGAAGAGCCACGCTAAAGGAGACGTTAGGATTAACACCAACAGCCGCCTCTGCAGTGACCATTTCACGGTGGATAGTTTCACCAATTTCCACCGGAGACGGACGGAGTTCACGGACGCACCGCTTCGTGATTTTATTAGGTGTAGAATAACGGTATTTTTGTGAAATGGTAGCTAATGTGCCAATTAGCTTCTATTGAGCTCGTAGCCGAGCGGAGTTCAGAGGAAAATGCTCAGATAACCGCAGATTTTTTTATGCATGTCCATCTAGCTACGATAAGGAACTATAATATGAGAAATATACTATATATTTTTCTTATACTATTGTACTATAATATAATAAAGAGAAAGACTTTCGGCTCGACCTGAGCAGGTTCAAAGTTGTAATTGATGTGATGTAATGAATTGACGTGATATAATGAATTGACATGTGATGTAATGCAGCGTTGTGCATGTTGCAGTCGTTACAGAACTAAATCAACTCCTCCGCCCTTATTATCGCCACTATTGTAATGCAGGTGCCTTAGAAGTAGTTGGAGACTCACTGTCTGCTGTCTCTGGTGTCCAGTTTTACTCCTGCGTTACAGATCAGGGGGACAAGCTGGATTGATTGCATCTGTATGTTTCACTCATTGGACAAATACATTCTAATTCTATTGTGTTTTCCCAAAGCAGGCTGCTCCATCCACCAGAGAGACAGAGTACCAGTGGGACATCATGCATAAAGTCACCCCAGAGGTTGGATGTCAGACGGACCGCTTAGTGGGGAAAAGAACTGCAGCCACAGGACTGTCATACAGAACACTGAACACCTTCCAGCGAGTGGGTGGAGCTTCAGCTCCTTCAGGACACGCCCCCACAGTCTCAGAGCAGAGAAGACTGATGATTTTCTCACGATTTCAAAGCCTAATTTAACATACTTGTCTGTGTTTTTTTTTCATTCAAATTTGGTTGGGTAGTTAACAACCCATACTTGTGTGGTGTGATGAACTTAAGACTAATTTTCATTTCTACTTTATAGCATCTTTAAGGGGTTAATTTGCTGTAAGCGACATGTGTGACATACACAACACACTTAATGGCCAATCGGAAAAATAAATTACAAAATGCATTTACTGGCGAAAATGCTGTGTGAATGCTAAAGCTGAAATTTGTTGCTGAAAACTGAGCTCAATAAGCTGAAAACATCTGACAAAATGCAGAAATGCAGAACCAAAACCTTTAAGCTGAATGATATTTTTTAAACAATGCAAAATAGCTGAAAGACAGAAATGTAGAATCAAAGCTTGGGAGTTAAAAGCTGAAAGAAATAACTGAAACAAAGTGCTAAAATTCAGGATCCAAACTTAGAAGCTGAGAGCTAAAGAAAATATGATGAAGAATGTTGAAAAAAAGGTCTAAGCAAAACTGAACATGATTGGAAGATCTGATCACTTAAAGTCTTTTAAAAGCCATCCTATCAAGACAAAAGAAGTGGTAGAAAGTGCATAAAGTGTCATTAAACAGTTAAAATCAGCTGAATAATGTGTAGCTGAAGTCTGAAACATCAAACACCTGACGGATGTATGAGCAGCAGCAGTAGTACCATGGGCAGCAGCAGTACTAGTAGTAGGCTGCTACTACTACTAGTAGTGGGGGGTAAATTCAATTTTAATTCTTGAGAGTAATGTCTTAAAAAAGAAAAAAAGCAAGAATGTTCTCAAAATATCATTATCACGATAAAATCAGCTGTTAATGACAAACAGATAGGCGTCTCTAGGTGGAAGTATGCAGAAGGAGTTGCATCTCAAAGTGGAGGCAGTTTTAGAGGAGTTGAAGAATCTCCCCCATTCACTCAAATGTTAAAAATATGTTAAAAAAAATGCTTAATATTCTGAAAATGATAAATGTTCAAAAAAAGTTGAACGTTAGCATTAATGTCCCGAAAGAGCTCAACATTTAAAAATTTCAATAGTTGACAACGTGAGTATACAGAAATAGTTAGCGACCAAAAAAAACGTATGGAAGAAGTCACAAACAGGATCTCAATAGTGTAAACGCTGAATCGCCATTCACAGAATAAAGGCCAGTTATTTAATTTTTTTTCTAATTTCACTTGGATACGGGAGAATGGTTCCTCAGATGTAAGCTCTAAAATACTTAAAATAACTACTATAAAACATTAAAAAGGCTTAAATCATCTTACACGTGAACATTTAGTGACAATCTATACAATTTGCAATGTCACAATAATATATGACCTTGTTAATTAGCTAGGAGCAAATAGTATTGAATCCAGCAATCTCTATATGCCACTAACAAAAACAAAAACAAAAACAAAAAAAAAATCATTTTTTGAACAAGCCTTCTTTTAGCACTTTGTTCTCACTCCATAAGACTCACACTATGTTTTGTATCAGTGTATCTTTAAATATTGCTGCTGCTCAGCTGTTCATCCTTCCACTGTGTACAACGGTCACAAAGAAGTATACCTCTTTAGCAGAAACTGAAAATAGCTGAAGAACAGGTAACAGGCCCGACACTTTATCACCAATAATATAGGAAGTAAACACATGGTGCGTGGCCGGGCTTGTGCTTGTTTTTCATTTTGATTAGAGATCTTGTTACTAAAGGAAACATTAAATAGGACATCCTCACCGCCCACTATGTCAGTTTAGCCTGTCTGCCCCAAGGCTAGCTAAGACAGTAAACTGGAAACAGAATGTGGTGACATGCTGTAGGATTTATGAGGCAGGCAGATGGGTGCACTGCAGCAAGCAAACGAGGAGACGTCAGGGCCAAAGAAGAACAAAGCCAAACGTTGAGAAGTGGAGACGCTGATGAGCAAGACGAGAAGCAGGGTTGACTGGTTCGGTTCTGTTTCTGTGCTCACTGGAAACATCTACATTTCATATTTAAGCAGCCTTTTTCAGCCATTACTACATTTGATCTGATTATATAAAGATGGATGAGGTCTGTGTTTTGTTTTGTCATTCAAAAAGGTCACTTATTGAAAAAAAGATTATCTTAAACCATGTAAGTGACCTGCAGTGGGATCCACAAGATATGATGTGAATTGGACCGCCCATTTCATGTTCATGGTTGAAGGTGAGTAACACTGATATAACAAAAGTAACCCTGCTTTAGCCGGCTCAGTACAGGTCTGTACCTGTAGCAGAACTCTTGATTCTCATATCCTGAATAACTTTCTCTCTCTTCAGCAACTAAACCTTAGCGCTTAAACTCTGAGTAGAGCTGACAAAAGATGTCTGATTGTGTTGTGCATAAAATGCAACCGGATCAAGGTCAAAAGATTGTTGGGATTTACAGGTAAACAACAAGGTCGTACACACTGGTACATTTGTATTTGAAAGTTACACTCTAATTTTGCTTCGCTAATATTCACTGTCATTGTAGTCCAGGAAGTGGTGTGCTGCTAATTAAGTGAAGCAGAGCAGCGCATTTGATTTTTATGCAGGAGATCGAAGTTTGAGGCTCATCACACACCTGCAACCAACATTTGCCTTTTTATTCACTTCAACAGTAACTTATTTACCACCTTAGTCAATAGTTTTCTTTGCAGTGTTACAGTAACTGATGGATTCAACAATAACAACACATTTAACTACATCTGACAGACACTGTCAAACAAATTACTTGTCATGATATTCAGTGTTTAACGATGCTTCCAGATTTAAAGCAATGACACTGCACGGCAATTTTTTTTTTTTTTTTTTAAAGAAATAAAAGTCTACCAGTTCTCTGTACTGAGTACTGATTAAGGGACTCAATATAAGACAAACAAAAAGACCAAAATCTTTGTATTTCAGGGACCTATTAATTGAAAAGCTAAGCTCTTAATTGGTCTCTCAATTAGTGTTTCAATAAAAGCAGGCCCACTGGCAAGGTAAGCTAAGTTAGACAGAGTTAACATCAGTGAATGAATATGCACTATTCTGCCTGCTACAAGTGCCTAATTAAAGAGATGATGATGTAAGCCAGAAGAGCAAAATTTGAAGTCAGACATCTCTAAATTATCTTATTGTTTACTAACAGTTTGAACTGTACAGAAACAACTCAAAAACGGTACTAGAGTTATTTAGACTGAATAACAAACATCACACAGTCTCTAATATTCAATCGGTTTAGGCTGCACTGAAATGAGAGATTTGAGACGTCAGCTGCTTAACGGGTTGAAAAGCAAATCTTTATGTCCAGTGAATCAGAGATGACTCATACTGAATTAATCCACAGTTTAAAACATTAACACCTGGAAAAGGTGCATGGATTGACTCAGTAGCTGCTTAAAAGTTCTTGTTTGGGGGTAATAAATGTAATATAAACTTATTCAAAACAAGCACCAGGTTTTCAGTCTGTAAGAGAGAAAATGCATGTGTTTAAATGGGAGATCAATTTTGTTTTTTTTGCAATGAACCATGAAATCAAGCGTACGGTGTAAAAAAGAGAAAGTGATACATATAGAAGCGAAGAATAGATTTTACAACAGCTAAGAAAGAAGAGAGGAGACAGAAATCAAAGGGCATTAGCATAGCTGCTCTTTGTCTTCAGTCTGTCCCTTTACCCCCTGTATCTAATGAGTAACCAATGGTCTGCCAGACAGAGATAAGGTGTGTGTGTGTGTGTGTGTGTGTGTGTGTGTGTGTGTGTGTGTGTGTGTGTGTGTGCGTGCGTGCGTGCGTGTGCGTGCGTGTGTGTGTGTGTGTCTAATCCCAGCGTCTCTCCCGAAGGAATATAGTGTGACAGTTAGATGGATGTTCCCCTCAAACACCAGCTGATTACGACACATGCAGTCAAAACATATGAGGACAGAGCAGAGCCGAACGACCGTGTGTCACAACACGTGGTGCAGATTCATTATTGTGTTTTCCCAAATGTAAACAAACATATACAGTAGATGACTGTCTGATCTGGTCTGACATTTGTCAAGGTCTACAAATCATCAGGATCTAGATTACAGGGGATTTTTTTTTTTTTTACTAGGAGGCAGATGGGCAACTGGGGTACCATATTTTTTGGACCATATCAACACACTGTTCCCTCTTAAAAGCTTTAAGAAATTCCAACTCAACCTCATAACAGAAAACTTTAACCTTTCCTGGACGGTCGGAAGATCACTTGAATGGGGGAAAAAGGAAAAAAGCCTATTCCTTCCTCACATTTAACCTTGATGAAACCCTCGAATGACACAACAGACCAAAACAATGAAGAAACAGGCACACAACCCACTGAATAATTGACGTGTTTCCAACAAACACATTTTACTCACATGTATCTAGAGTTTTGAACCTTCTGATTTGTGAGTTTCAGTTTGTCCTCTGATTGATGGGAACAGCTGGGGAATCAGCTTTAAAACACGATTTTATGGTATAAATGAAAAGAAGCAATGCATCCGAAGCCAGCAACCTTTGATCAGTGAACCAAGGGATTTCAATAAAAAGACAAGACATAAAAACACAATGAACTGCACATTGTAACTCCACTCACTGAATTTTTTGACTGTACAATAGCTCATAATTACCAAAAAAGCTTCTCCACACACTCCAGAAGGATTTCTTCCTCTGCATATGGTGTCTCCATCTGGAGGATGTGAGATGGAAGACATGTAGCTATCCAAGTCTTTCTATAGTTGCTAAATGCATCTGCAACTAGTTTATACAGCAGTGTTTTTCTTTGGATCATGCATGACATTTTTTTTTCTACTTCAATTTACTGCAGTAATGCGTATTTCCTTTTTTCACTGTCCATGCATTTATATGCCACCAGTGCATCTTATTATGTTTATGCCATTTCTCCCTCCTGTTTAGTTCATTGTTTGTTGTATCTCTATGAAGTTCTCCTTGCACCATAGTTTTGTGCTTGTTTTTTTTTTTTTTTTTTTTGCAGATGTCCCTGGCCCTGGAGTTGCATGTTCCTGATCTGTGGTTACTGGCCAACCTAACAGTTTATTGTCTCCTGTATCTCTATGCTGTTCTTTTCTCTCTCTGCTCTCCCCTCTCGAGGTAGATGGCCGCCCACCTCTGAGTCGGATTCTGTCGGTAGAAACTAGGAGAGTTTTTCCTTCCAGACTTCGCTTATGCGGGAAATATTGAATTGTTGGGCTCCTCTCAATAATGTTGGAAGGACATCATTGTTAAGTGCTTTGAGATAACTTCTGTTGTGATTTGGTGTTATATATAAACGTTTTTTACTTCACCCATGTACTTATTCAATACTTAGAATTTTTTAATATTGATTTTGTCTATTGTATGTTGGAAAATCATATATTCAGTGAGCCAGTCAGCACAAATATAAAAAAGGACGTGCCCGTATTCTAGATAAAAGCTTTGTTTTAATCAAATTAAATATAATGAGATCTGGTTCATGGCCATTTAAAACTTTATTTAAAACATTTACAAAAAGTTATATTTTTGTAAATGTTCCTCTCTCTGCCATTCCTATCAACTGTAGATAAGGACCCTTTCTTCTTCGAGTTGCATGGCAGGAAGCCAGATGCAGTACAGATGACCTTTATAAGCTAAACTTCAATGTAACTTCAAGCTTTTGGCAATAACTGAAGTCTCATTTAGTAGGTATGGACACAGCATTATTCAGAGAAAGGCCAAAACATAATCTTATAAACATGTGCACACAATAAACTACTTATTTATAAAGTCTTTAGTTCCCAAAAACACTGCCTCTTTTCTCATAAATATTATCAGAAAAGGTCTTGGCTTCCCTGTTTTGCTTTGATGTAAAATTAGTTATGTTGCACAAAAATTCCACAAGTAATATGAGCCCAGTCTTCTTTTAAATAGGACTTTTTTTTTTTTCGGTGTGTGAAGATGAAATTCAGGCAAAACTCTACAGTAGTTTGGATTAATAGCCATGTGCAGCAGAGCAGGCGGCGTGGCTTAGAGCCAGCGGTCCCTTCTGCTTATATGGACAAGGCCAACAGCCAATTAAAGCCCCTGTTCAGGTCTTGGGCCAATTAGAGGTGCACTGGTCAGAGGAGGTACAGTTTTGAATAGGGACTGAATGCAGCTTTGCTACTTGCTTAATATTAATATCAGTAGATTGGCATGTTTTTTTTGGCTTTTGTTAATGATTTTTACTCTTAAGGTTAACTTCTCATAAACTCCCATTTAGAGCATTTACGTCAATTGTCATATTATCTCGGATGTTTATTGTATTGTGGAATGAGGTGAAATATGTTTATCAACACACCTGAATGTTAATACTTAATCTGAATGCTCACAGACATGAGTCGGAATATTACGAGCAAATCAGCCCCCACATGTATGAAGTGCACAATATCTGTGTATGATGATCATGTTGGGCTGCCCCTGTTGGCTCACCCTGCTCTGTCCTGTTGTGGACAGGCACAGGTCGAGGCTTTTAGCCAGCAGAGGAGAGGAGAACCATCAGTCAGCAGCTTGAGCCAATGAGACCCTCTGCTCGGCAGTCTGAGCCAGACACAGGGGTCAGCCCAGGGTTAGGTGGTCAAGACTGGGGTCAAATGTCAACAGACTCCCTCAGTGACCAGCAGCAATAAATGTCACACACACATGAACGCACAGACACACTCTCTCTAATGACTGGCAAGCTTGTCCAACAGTGACCAGTGACTGTGACTGATTCTTTCTGCTGCCCAGACCATCATTTATCACATGACTTGCACTGATTTGAATGAGCAGCCAGAAAAGCCAGTTGGAAACAGCTCCAAATATCTTAATAATGCACTCAGCAGTGTGTTTACTATATTCTGTGATCGAAATGGGATTACTTGCATGAACGAAGTACATGCACAGAGAAATAAAAGCGAGATAAAAGTGATAAATGGTGATGTACCATAAAGACGAGGGGAGAGTCTTGTTTGATGTTAATCTTTTTCTCCTTCCTTCAGGTGGCCTCTCTCAATAACACATCACAGATTCAAGCAGCATAAAAGAGCAATCACAGAACAATTTAACCTCTCCTGCTTTTGTGCTCACACTCTCAGCACGTGCGACGCCGCAGCCGAATAGGCAGTAACTGCCAATTCACAAAGCTCCCACTCGACGGATTCCTCACAAATGATAACTTTCGGGCCCCCTAGCGATAAAGTAATTTCTCCATCTCTCCTGTTGGGGGCTTGCGGGACGGTAGGAGGCTGTGATAATCTCATAAACAGTAGCTGTGTAGATATGGGCCATCTATTATGACCGGGAACAGTAGCGTAGATAGCAGCATTTATTATCTGAGACAGCAGACAATACATTCTCATTCTGTGATACTACTGCTGACAGACACAGAGTGATCCATCTTCACCGACTGAGTGGAGAGAGAGGAGGGAAGAGAGAGGGGGCGACAGATGGGCAGTGAGAGAGGTACAGAGGGAGTGTGAGGAGAATGACAGCACAGAGACAAAGTCAGTGTGTATGGAGAGAGGTTTAAAGAAAAGGAATGTATGGAGAGGAGAATTATTATTGCTCTGGTCTGCATTAGCTCCTATTCTATCTATTGTGACAAACAATCACACATACGGTATACATTGAGTTGCTTTTCAACTGGTTGATATAGCTCACAGGTCACCAGTTTTCTGTTGCCTGAGGAGGTTAAATAAGTAGGTAGATACATTGGTTTTATAGCCAGGCTTTTATTTTACTGCTAACAGTAATATTTTAAAGTAAACCAATTGCCAACCTGGCCACTCACTGACATGAAGTCCTAATGTTTTCCTCAACTGGAGCAGCTGTATTTCAAGTGGTGCTCATTAAGCATTATAGAGCATATGCCCATTATTAACCCATTGTGGGTGCATCATTATTAAGATTATTACACTGTAATCAGAGTGTGTTACAAAAAATGGAACCTGTGAGACTTTTAAGGCATTTTGTGCAGGAAAACACATGATAGTAATCTGAATCTTTGACTTGACTTTGGACCTGCAACAAGAGTTGATGGAATTTGTTTTCGGCAGAGCAGGGGCCCACTGTCAGCTGGACAACATACTGTGGAGGCAGATATAACATACCTGGTTGTAATGTACCATAATGTTCCTTAAATAACTCTAACTCCAGTCAGAATGGCCTGATAAAGATCTGGGAAGTACAAAGGAATTTAATGAATCACATTGTTAGTATTCAAATCCAGCTTTTGACCTTTAGAATATAGTTTGAAATCTCTGTAAATATACATATTTGTTTACTTTCTGTGAGCATTAAGAGGTAATTGATATCACTCTAATGTCTGTACATTAAGTGTAAAGCTAGAGCAAAGCCCAAAGAATGGAGAAAACACAAGTCAAGCTTGGTTTAAAGGTGAAAACACACCCATCAGCACCTCTAATGCTCTGAAGCTTACCAATTAACAGGTTGTATTTCGCTTGTTAATTCTGTGGACACGCACACATGTAAATGTGACAACTTGTGGTGTAAAGGGGAGATACATGTGGGACATTGGTAGTCTGGGAGGTCACTGCCCTAAGAAATAGTTACAACACAGTTTTTTTTTACATTGTTGTTTTTACAGCTTAAAAAAATGGATTAATTAGAACTCAAAGCAGGTGGATGTAGAGCCAGGCTAACTGATGCCCATTGATTGCAGTCTTCTTGCGAAGCTAAGGTAATTGCTTCCTATCACCAGCCCTGAGCCTCTCACGTTACTCCCAAGAAGAAAGTGAATAAGTGTACCTCCCAATATGTCAAACTCCTGTAAACCACTTTGGGCGAGGCAGTTTGCAGTGCAGCATTAGTCCTGACACAAATGACCGCTGGCAAATGCTACACTTTTAATTCATCTCTGCAGGTTTCTGGCGTCTGTGCATGGCGATGTTATGGAGGACACGGATGTCTTGGCAGGAAACCTACCGCATCTTCAGAGAGAGGGAGAGGAAAGAAAGAAATGAGCAACCAAAACACAAGCATAAAAAGAAAGGTAATAAAAGAGAAGTTGGCAAACAGACGATGAGCGAGACAAAGAGAGAATAATGGAACAAGTCCAGGTGATATTTTTATTTGTTTCTGAGATTCTCCTGTTAACTCAGAGGTTTCAGCTCAGAGAGAGTTGACTTAAAGAGAACAGGTAGAAACACAGAGAAGGCTGTAGCTTATTATCAGTGTGTAATGACAGACGAGAAGAGATGCAATTAGAAAGAGCCATATGGATGATCATATGGTCATTTTATAATTAGCACTATTTTAAAATAGCACACTGACTTGCATAAAACAAGAGAAGAAAAAGTGCTGGTTGATTCACAAATAGCTTTGTAAAATGGGAGCTTTGATTCAATTAATAATAAACGCAGGAGAGTGAGCTTTATTAGAAAACCTCTTCCTGTCCAGCATCTTCATTCATTATCAGTCCGTTTTATGACATTTTCTTAAACTGGTTCATTTGTAATTTATTAGAAGTAATCCAGTTTGCAGAGCACTTTTTGTATTTATGAGTTTCTGACCTCACAGATCAATCACTGCTTCATCTCTTACATCTTCAAAATCTTGTCTTTATGTAGTAATTAAATCTAATGAATACATTTTATATCAAGATTTTACAACATGATACCAAAATATGATCTGTACTATTTGGTGTTCAGTTTCTCCTCCCTTCTTTTTACTATCAAAATGTTACTCCAGTTATCTTATATGTAGCAAAAAATTTTGACAGTATGAAATCAGAAACAAGCAAGAGGAAGGAAAAAAAATTGTTAATATTTGCTCCAGCTCTGAAGGAAAGATATTCTATCAAACTGATTTATTCTGTTTTAATAACATATTTTTTGCAGAAGTTATCATGTTTACTGTCAAAACATTTGAAGTAATATGTAAAGGCATGCAAAAAGACAATGATATTTATGACTCAGAAATTTTAACATACAAGCCTGTGAGACTGTCCTCCAAAAAACAACCCAATAAGTCTGGAAGAAGCTTATTATAACCCACAGCTACATTTCAAAGTTAAGCTACGTCCAGGAGTTATATAAATAACGACAATCTGGTGTCCCGGACAAGTGATGCAGTTCGTAAGACATCTCAGACATGGGTGCAGGAGACCATTGTTCGCTTCCTTTTTCCAACAATGAGTGGGGACAGCTTTTTGAAAGAGTGCATACTGTTGACATGACGACAAACAGTTTCATTACTTTAAGGAAGTAGTAACTTTAACGCACAATATGGTTTGAGTCATCATCTTAACCCTAACCAAGTGGTCTTAGTGCGCAGACCTAACCGGGGACACCCAATTCAGAGTCTGAACAAAATGACCTATATGGTCTTATGGGTTGGAGGACTTGGCCTCCCCATTCAGAGATGTCAGTCTTTTCTTTACGTCATGATGGTGTACAATGAAAATCAACAACTCCCAAACAAGACTGAACTGTAAGGTCATAATCTCTCAAACAAATGATTAGCAGAGAAAAGCAAAGGAGTAGATGGTTTTATGAAGACAAGTTAAACACCCTGACATCTGGGTGCCTTTATTTGTTTGTTTTTTCTACATAAAAACAGATACTAAAGAATCAAAGAATGTAACTGAGTAAAGTGTGTCACCGAAACATGAAAGTTGACATTGGCACAGAGACACATTTCAGTGATACCGCCATCATTTATTCCCCTGACAGACTGACCTACAGAATAGTTTGTATTTTTCACCGCATAAACCTAAACATCATTTACTTTCAACATGCTCCTTTGTGCAGTGGAGCTCCTGCATCTTTGTGATCCCTAAAAGGTCACTGCCACACAAAACGCACGACATTTCCACATAACACTCTCCAAACACTGGGGGAAACCCTTGAGACAAACCTCGCTGCCTGTGTCCCAGAATTAGAAACAGTCGAGTCCTCATTCAACACTCACCTCTACAGTTCACCTTCTCATAGCTCCCCTTATTTTATGTAAATGTAGTTTTTCTTTTCATATTTCTTGGCTGTCACATCGTTTCACGTCTTTCCTGACATTGTGCGAACAGAAGTTTACTTTAATTTTACATCATGTTTTTGTGTTGTGAGACTTGTATTAAATCCACAGTCGCGTTAAACACAGACACAGAGCGCTGCGGCGACTCAGAGGGCGGATTCGCAGGTTTGTCTGTCAGTAGTTTCATAAATGAAACTCAGAAAATGGGCAGAGAAGGCCTTGCACTTATTCTAAAGAACACATTATACAGGAATAAAAAATCTGATCATGTAATGGGTTCACTCAAAGTTCATTTCATTTCTTCATAATAGAAGTGTGTTTGTAAACTGTTTGGCCTCTGGGGGCAAATAAAATTGATTTAGCAGTATTAACAAAACATGAGAACATTTGAGCAGTAGTGTATTAGAATAGAAATGTGCCATCCTGCTGATGGAACATCAGGCGGCTACTGATTCTACCGCACTGCCTCAGGGATACATACATACAGAGCATGTGTATATATATGTGTGTGTGTGAGAGCATGAATTTTTATCGCTGCAGGGTGATTATGTGTGTCTGTAATCATGTCAGCATGTATGTCTGGGAACATATGAGTGACTGTGCGTGTGTGTCTGAGGGAAAGATTGCTTGTGTGTGTGAGATGAAAGAATCTAAGAAGCAATAGTGGTGTGGTTGGAACAAAAGGATGAAACCTCTGATAATATTGGAAACACTCAGAGAGGTGGAGGAGGAGAAGGGAGTGGAACAAGAGCACCGAGCCTGTGCATGCACTGAGGCGTTATCTGTACAATACTGGCTTCTTTTCCAGGTTTTTATATAAAAAACACAGCTGATCCGAGAGCTGTTAGTACCTCGTTGTTTAGAGCATTGAGTGGAAGAAACTGTATTTTCACAAAATTAATGTTATTCAGTGGTCCTTTGAATTGTTAGTAGTTAAACCTGCAATTTGTGAGCAGTTAAAACAAGCTGTGAACTGACGAGTTTCACAACACAAAAACTGAACGACAAAATGTGTCTTTGATCTATTATCTTTAGAAAGTTTGTTTTGTGGTGTGACAAGGCTTTTTTGGGGGTTGGCTTAATTTTAATTAAACAAATGAGGATTTGGTGAAGATTTAGGGAAAGATCCCAAGTTAGGTAACGATACGCTTTTTTGTGAAGGTTGGAGTTAGGGGATGAACTTTGTCATGTTCAAGAAAAATTAAATGCTGATGGTCATGCTTTGATGACCTCCCCCCATGTGGAATTTAAAGATCTATAACAGCATCACCCATGTTCCGGATGTAATTTTAACCGACCTTCGTATTTCTTAAATGTAAACCTATATTGTTTCTGGGCGCTTGCTCTAATGCCCGATGCTGTCATTGTAGCCTCTTTTCTCACCAGACAGACATGGAACACCATTATTGTTCATTTGAAGTTCTGTTTCTGTCCACCTGATAATTAAAGTCAGATTTTTTTCTTTCCTTTTTGCGCCATTTTGTTCTCTACCAACTCCTGAGTTAAATATCTGTCTGTTTAGTAGCTAAATGCTTCGATGTGTCCACTGACTGAACACTAATTGTGTCTGTGTGCAGTTTGGTGGTGTGCAGAGTAAGTCTAGTGGCTTTTTAAAAAAAATTGAAAACAACGAGCTGCTGTGTTGGAAACAATGCTGGGGAGAGCAGTGAAAGTGCGCTCACTTGTGGGCCCTAAAATCAAAACAATCAGCTCAAGGATGCTAAAATGCCCAGCAGAGCAGAGGTTGGGTGATGTTTCTCTGTAACTCATCACGTTGAGATGTACAAGTATTCATTTCATCTACTATTAATAAGACAACTACTGATTATATCAGCTTTAAGTTCAGAATGTGTTTCATTTGAAACCTATTTTTATTCCGATTACTCTCGAGCTTCTGACAGATCTGCCCTGATTTAACACAAATTGTTGGCTGAAGCACAAACTCACTCATGCTTTGTAGTCATGCAATCCACTCCTGGAACAAACGAAACCTAAAAACATCAACCTGATGCTACAGTGACTGCCTTTGTACTGTACATGAATGCAAGCTAAATAAGTAATGTCAGTTTCAAAGCCAAAGCTTGCATTCACATACACTGCTGAGATTTGATGTGTCTGCTGGTGTAATTTGCTTCCAAATATTTTATTATTTGCTTGATGTGCTTGATCTTGCCATTTAGGAGGTACATGCAATCAGAATGGACATAAAACAAAGAGAATATGGATTAAATTCAAAATCCTTTGATATATTGTTAAACTCTCAAGTAAAATCGATCGTTCCTGCCCCTTCTTAACCATTTGCCCTCCTAAATCATGAGTGAAGTGTTGGAGATTAAAGACGGAGACACATCACCTCACTTCACACCTCCCTGATAGTATTCCAATTTATTGTTGTATTTGGCTTTATCCACCAACTCTGTGCTCTTTGTTCCAAAAACATTGAATAAATGGAGCAATCTGTAAAACAAATAAAACTGTAACCTGGAACATTGTCATAACTGTTTTATTTCAGTCATCACTCTCATCCCTTCTTCCGTTTTTTCCTTCCCTCTATGCCATCCCGGTGTTTCCGAAATATGTATCTCTTTATCACATGTGACATCGCAGGATAGGCCTGTCTGAGACAGGTAATGATTTTTTTGTTCTTACTTCTGCATTGAGAGAGATCAGAGTAGTGCTGGTTATCAGGTCATTTATTACCCTGCCAGCTCGCCACTCAGCTGTCTGGGTAAATGCAATCTCTCCTGATTCACACAATTACACCACGATAGAGAGAGGAATAGAAATATCTCTTGCAATGGTATTGTGGGTCAGAGAGAGTTTAGGGAAACGCACAGGGAAAGACACAAAGGCTACTCCGGTGAATTTCCAACCAGGCAAGCGGTTGTACGTGCACAAGGAGTTGTTTGTTTGGATACAGAGAATATGTGCGGTGTTTATCTCCGAACAACAAAAAGAAATGTCAGAGGCATTAATCTACACTACTCTGCTGACTGTGATATCTCCCATTACTAATTCATTCTAAACATAATACAACTGCATTATACATTTTAACTAGAGCTCATCAATCCTATGTTTCTTCCAGATTTAGTTATCTAATGAGCATCTTGTTGCTTTTTTTTAGAGCAAGGAAGACCAAAAGACTGAGAAAGTACCAATATGAGCAATGCAGCGTATTCTCTGGGTCAACCATTGACAGCAATTATAATTTCTACCCACAGGAAAACAAAGATACTAATTTGTATGAGAACTGATCAGACTGGCTTTATGTACATGCAAATGTACTTCTTAGTGCTTGAAAGAAATACACATTGTGAAGATAGTGGATCAACTAAAGCTATACTGTATAAGTGCTAAGTGCTTCACTGTGCCTCTAATTCCTCCATTAACACACAATACTCACCTACAGTGTCTTGCTCAAGGACAATTCGACGTGCGACCAGGAGGAGATGTGTCAAAAGTCGATTGCACTATCAACCCTGCACTTAATGGACGACCTCCTGAACCACAACAAGTGACTGCTTCACAGTTATCATTTATTTGCTTCATCATCTCCATTAAACCATCAAACTTGGCTTCATTTTTTCCAATAGTTGGCCGCTTTGGGAAATCTGCATTTGATGTCCTTGCCAAGAGTTAGATGAGCAGATCAATTATCAACAATCTCATGGCTACAAGTTCAATATAAACCTACAGCCAGCAGCCAGTTAGTGTCATTTAACACAAAGGCTTGAAGGGGAAACGGCTAGCGTGGCTCTGCTGATCAGTACCTCTTAAAGGCCATTAATTTATATCTGCTATGTTTGTTCCTTACAAAAACCGAAGTGTGTAAGTGACATGTTGTGGTTTTTCAGGGGGTTACGTGCAGGACAGGTTCTTTGCAATGAGTCTGTAGTGGTTGTCTGACAACCTTATGGTGACACAAGTATACTGCACCCAGGGAAATAGTAGTTCTGCAGATGTCCCCTGTAGTTTTGAAACTATCGTTTGGATTCAGATTAAACAAGCCAGATATGAAGGTGCCGAGAGGCAGATATCAGTACCTTGGACAGAGCCAGGCTAATTGTTTCCCCCTGTTAGAAGTCTTTGTGATTCATATTGAACAGGCAGTTTGATCTTCTTATCTAACTCTCAGCAAGAAATCACGTAATAATGTTTCATCAAATGTTAACCTGCTCTTTTAAATTCCCTGTAATTGTTGAGCATATTTACAGTCATGGTGTCTGTTATTTAACCTGTAGCCCCCGCACATCTGATCATTTTATCTTCAAATGGATATGAATGAAAACTCTAATGAAAACATCTTTCTTGACTGATAGAAAAAAAAATCCTCTCCTCTCCTCTCCTCTCCTCTCCTCTCCTCTCCTCTCCTCTCCTCTCCTCTCCTCTCCTCTCCTCTCCTCTCCTCTCCTCTCCTCTCCTCTGTTTTGGGACACTCTATCCTGTGCTAATGTACGCTGCATTCTGTTTCACCAGTACAGCGGGAGTCATCAAAAACTGCAAAGAAACAGGCCACATTTCTCCCCTAGCCCAGCACTTCTGCAAGTGTGCATGTGTGTGTGCGTGTGAGTGCGCATGTGTCTTTGTGTGTGTGTGTGTGTGTGTGTGTGTGTGTGTGTGTGTGTGTGTGTGTGTGTGTGTGTGTGTGTGTGTGTGTGTGTGAGTGTGCATGTGTCTTTGTGTGTGTGTGTGCGTGCCTGATGAGAAGAGCTGTTCAGCAATATTTAGCGTTACTGCGACAGAACAGCTTTAGGACAGAACAGAGGCTCACCTTCAGAAAAGACGAAATGAGAGGCAAAGAGATACAGAGATGGGGAAAGACACTGAAATATATTTGACTCATAATGCCCCTGATGAAATATTTTTTTTCATCAAGTAAGAAAGAAAATGTCCAACAATGAAACAACCTGCATTTTCTCACACATGTACCCACCCTGTGAATTGCCCTGAAACAAATAAAACTATAGCACTCTTTAAAATTTGTGACGTATCAGATTTAGATATTAATTTGATCATCGCCATTTTACACTCTGTGGTGCGGAAAATGCATAAATACTGTAGAAGTTAGTTAAGTATAGCTTCATAGGTCGTGTGTGTGTGTGTGTGTGTGCGTGTGTGTGTGTGTGTTTGTGTGTGAGTGTGTCTGTGTATGTGTTGTTTCGGTTCAGAGATGATGTGCGAGAAGATTACGTGCTATTAAATTGGCCCAATAAACATTACCACGAGTATGTTCGTGTGTTTATACTGAGGTAGAAGACAAGAGAACCTACAGCAGCTGCCTGCCTGTCACATGCACCACACATACACACACACACACACACACACACACACACACACACACACACACACACACACACACACACACACACACACACACACACACAAACGTACAAAGACCAGCTGGGCAGCGGCTCCATGTTTGGTGTACAACACAGGTGTCGGCCTTCGACGCGGCATCGCATCAATTACACCAAACAGGACATCTATCACAGCTAACCTCAGGCCTGACACATACACACACTCACACACAAACATATTTCTGACACACTCCTCTCAAAAACAAGTATAATGTTACATCAATGACATATTGAATCAAGTGAGTTTTATTTCTATCTATTTTGCCCAAAATCAAGAATTAGCTTCAAAAGGGTTTTAAAATATTTAAATGCTGAAGTTCAACAAAGAAAAAACTGGAAGGAAATCCAGAAAGATAACAGAGGAGAGATTGTTCCTATATATCGGCCGTATTTCCTTACTTTCTTCTATTTTTTTTTCAGTACTTTTGCATTTTTGCATTTTGTTCATGCATTTCAAGCACTGTGAAACATCATTTCCAGTGTCGATCATGTCCTATACTGTGGCACTATAAATCAATATGATCTACAAATCAACGAACACGTCATTAAATTTGAATTAGATACATAACATGTTGCAAATAGTTCTCTTTTCACATAATTAAAACACTGAAAAACTATAGTAAGAGCTTTGTTTTAAGAGCTACACTCACTGACAATGTTGTGTATTTGTTGGAGTTTTAGTGTAAGAGCTAGGTTTGATGGACATAGTCGGAGTCACCTCTCTTTTTGCTTCAAATCTGATGTAAGGAATAGCTGATTATAGATGATTACCTGTTATCTTTGTATTATTTGTGCAAGAACTACTGAAGCCATTTAGTTAACATACTACAATAACTGATAGCACATTTTAAATATACAAGCCTCTAATTTAAATCAAATATGAACATATTGACTGAATTAAATAATGTGAGTGGAAATCATTTATGTTAGTGTTTAACCATTCATTTTGGTTTGAGATTGGCTCACAAGGCTTTTTGAAAAAAAAAAAAATACAAAAAAACCCCTCCCTTTCATCCCAAAAATAAAGCGCGGTGCTGTTAGTGAAGTGTGAGCCTGACACCAACGAGAGAACACCCAGAGCTTTCCATTTTGGGCTGCAATTCACACTCGTGCACTGCAGTGAAATATTGTCACTTTCATCTTTTGAAATAACTTTCACATCCTCAGTCTGATACAGACACAATGAGTGACTAGCTGTCACTTGGAATAAACAAATTTTGAAAAATTCCAGATGTCAGTTAAAAAAACCAAAATTAGAATAGTTTGTAAAATGTTGTGGTTCGACTGCTGCTCACTTCTCTGAAGCACTTTACATCTGCGTGTATGTGTCTGTGTGCCCTGAGACCTGTCTTCATGTGCACTGCGTGTAAATTGTGTGTGTGTGTGTGTGTGTGTGTGTGTGTGTGCGTGTGCGCGCGCATGTTTATGTCCGTCCAAATGTGTGCGTTAGGTTGCGTATGTGCACCCACATGGCTCCTGATGATGATGATGATGATGATGATGAAAGATGTTGTAGGTTATTTCAGTCAACTGACAGTTGTCGTAGAGGTGTCTGTGTATTGTGTTTGTTTGTGTGTCTGTGTATTGTGTTTGTTTGTGTGTGTGTGTGTGTGTGTGTGTGTGTGTGTGTGTGTGTGTGTGTGTGTGTGTGTGTGTGTGTGTGCGTGTGTTCATGTTAAGCCAGTTGTTCTTGTGTGTGTGTGTTTAATTGGACCTCCCTCAGCCAGTCTCCAGGTGACGGAACTCATCTGCTCTTCCCCTGATTAAGGACAACAGATGGACTGGTAGCAACACACACATACCCACAAGCATGCAGTAACCCCCCCCTCCCTCCACACACGCACAAACACATACACACACAAGTCACGTGGCCTGTAATCAATACGAAATACAAACACACAGAGTGGAAACATATCAATCACACTCAACCACCTTGAACTTCTGCACATATTTCTGCACATATGACTCTCGTGGCCCCCAGATATCCATGCATCAAGCACAGATGACTCAAATAACTCACTTAGTTCAGTCTTCATCATTATCACCTTTCTCATCTTCACTGTCAGCTATGAAAGAAAACTCAGTATCGCCCCCATCCATCTCCAAATCATCCCTTATGCTGCCTCTTTAACTTGACATCTCTACTGTCCTTCTCCATCTGCCTGACTGACTGAGATTATGAGTTCATTTACTCCGCCAGCAAAGATAAAAAAAAAGAAAAAAAGGCTTGTTTGAAAAAGATGTAACCAGAAACTGAACAAAATAACCTAATATCGGCTTGTTCTATTGCAAAATGAGTCATTTTTAACAGCGACGGTAACTTTATAAATATTCTAAATCTTTAATATTTAATTGTGAATAATTTTCCTCAGGAATTGTCATGCAGAAGTTGACACAAACACGCACGAGTCAACCTTTAAATAACATAACATGTCTTTAAAACTGATAACCATACCATTAAAACACGAGTAACTCTGCAGCAATGCTAACTTTAAATAATATTGACATACAGCATTGTATCTGCAAGAAATATTTGTTAAAGTGAATGTATTTCCATTCATATTTCAAATTTGAATCTATAACTGAAGTTATTTATGATACGGAATTTATAACTTACGTACTGTAGTTTGTCCTGCTCGGTATAATTTCCCTATTTTGTCTAATTTCCCCAAAACTCTTGAGTTATTACTAAAGTTGAAGTTTCGAGCTTTAACGTAACTGAGTGAAAACAAGTTCACGCAGACGCGATCAGATCTGATAAACTCTAATGCCAGAGTTCATAGGACAAACTCTCCCATTACGGTGAATACTTGATCGTTAAGTGGTTTCTCTGCGGATCCACTGAGCTTCCTATAACCTTTAACAGATGCTCAGAAACGTTCCAACAGCTCACAAAACTCCCGTCAGCGTGTCCTGCAGTCTACCTGCCGTTAAAACGCAGCAGTGCATGTGAATCTTGTATGGACCTAAACTGTTGTTCTAAACCACTTACAACCTGACAGAGCTCATGTTTAGTTGCAAGAGTGGGGTTTAAATATCAAAGAAGAACTTTTAGATTGGCCATGACTTTCAAAATAAAAACCACTGCAATACTTAAAATCAAACTTGCATATTTGTTCTGCTTTTAAAAAAAAAAAAGAAGATTTATAAGAAATACTATTATTACTTAGAGGTAGTCTGAGAGAGATAACTTAAAGAGAAGGAGTCTGAATGAAGATGATTCATTACTGTCTCAAATTATCTTTGTTGTTGTTACATAATGTCAACATCTTGCAGTATAACTTGTGAGTGAACCCGGTGTGACCCTGGAGCAGATATTACTCTACCTTCACATTAATCCCGTAGTCACTGTAAAACACTCCATTTGGTCTCCACCCATTTGCCTTCGGGGCCACATTAATGATAATTACTATTGCTCTCAGCATGCTAGTTAATATTCCCCCATAAAATCCGTGTCATCCCGGGGAAAAAAAAGAAGCAAAGATAGAATACACTTAACAGGAGGGGGGACCCAGAGAAGAAGTATAAGGACTCCCAAAAAAAAAAAAAAAATCGCGCACAATGGGACAATATTTAAAATTCATGTTACACGCTGCGATAGCTGAATCAAATCGATGAGTGCTTGAAAAAAACAGAACAATAATTTCCATTCTTATCTCTCCAAAACATGGCGTCTCGCCTCACACACACAGAAACGAACACACACACACACACACACACACACACACACACACACACACGCACACACACGCGCGCGCGCGCACATGCACCCACACACACACACTCACACACACCAAAAATGAAGGGAAAGGGAGAAAGTAGGGAGTAGGAGAATGAAAGACAGAAAGAAAGAGAAAGGGGGAGGGGAGGGGGGGGGGGGGTGATAACAGCTTCAATAAATCATCCGGGCCAGTCGCCGCTCCCCGGGGATGTGGGATGGATTAAATTAAGCACTCCCTCTACCCATGTGTCTATCCATCCTTCCATCCTCTCTCTCTCTCTCTCTCTCCCCCCTCTCTCTCCCCTCTCTCTCTCGCTCGCTCACTGCGCCGTATAAATGCCAACAGCTGATCGCGAGACGGCACACTCACGGGAACACCTCGCGGAAGCTACAGAAAGAGAGAGACGAGGGGAAGAGAGAGAGAGAGAGAGAGAGAGAGAGAGAGAAGAGAGAGGGATACAGAAAGAGAAAGAGGGGACGCTGTTGATCCATCCGTCCACACGGAGTCTTATTGTGATTTTTTTTTTTTTTTTTTACCGAGCCGAGTAGTCCTCATTAACTGGAATTTAAGGACCATTTCTGTGGCAAAGAGGGACGGACAAGGTGTCCGACATTTTTGTTTGAAAAGCTTCCAAAATCATCCTTCGATTTTTCTTTCCTCTTATTTTCTTCGCATCCCTCCCTCCTCCTCCTCCTCCTCCTCCTCTTCCTCTTCCATCTCCTCTTCCTCTTCTCCAAAGAGGCCCGAGCGCGCTGCGGGGTGCCTTCCACCGCCTCTTGTTTTGTTTTGTTTGTTTTTTTAATTTTTGGACTGCTCGCGAGCCCTCTGTCCCCTGGTCTGCCGCCAGCCCGCGAGCGCAGAGAGCGCGAGGCACCCCCCCCCCCCTACCCTCCCCTCCCCTCCCGGAGGGAGCTGTCCGGTGCTGAAGTTGCGTTTCTTTCTTTTCACTGCACGAGGACTAAAACCGGGCAGACGTAGGACTGAGGCAGAAAAGGCAGAATTAAAAAAAAAAAAAAAAAAAAAAAAAAAAAAAAAAGCACCGGCCGAACATCAACTCTTTTCCCGGATCAATTCACAGCTCGCGCTTCCCTCAAGAGTCTGAAGACAATCTTCCTCCGGTTCGCCTGTCTGATCGGTGTGTCACGGGGCGAATCAGCACGCTGGCCAGGCCGTGGGCGATCGGCTGTGTTTGCGCGTGTGTGTCGCTGTGTTTGTTGTGTTTGCGTGTGTGTGCGTGTGTGTCTGCGTCTCACCACCATGCCAAGGTCTTTCCTGGTAAAAAAGGTGAAACTGGATGATTTCTCCACCGGGGCCGATCTGGAGAACGCCTACCGGCACAGGGCAGACCTCAGCCTGCGGCTCCATGACAAAGGTAGGTCAGACTGCCTCCGCGCGCGAGCACTAACAGGTGTCTCAAAAACAAATCGATCTAATAGAGGAGGAGGCGCGGAGCCTGTTTCTGATATATGTATGAGAGATTTAAGGCTACCTGTTGGGCCTGAGAGGGATTCCCTTTCTGAGACTGTTGCTTAAAATCGACCTCAGGGCTTGAATATAAAATAGATATAAAATCCACACATTGACTCAGTGTGTCAATAATAGTCCATATTGAGAAGCTATAATGAGTGGCATCTGCTTCATTTCATCTGATCAATATCCTGTAATATTTTTTTTATACTTATTCCAAGTTTTATCTTTCCATCTGAAAACTTATTAGGCTACAGGCTATCTTCTGGGTGGCCTGTGTAGCCGAGGCAGATAAGTAATCATTGATTAAAGAACAACATCAGACAGTAAGTACAGAGTGATCACGTGGTTATCGCTTTTATTATAAAATCTTCAAAGCCCGGCACTAATCAGACCACAGAAATCGTTTCAAAGTAAGGCAAAGTGAAGTCTAGTGGTTTATACATGCAGATGAGCTGGAGATGAGATGGGCACTGAAAAACTAGAAGATCTGTCAATCTTAATAACCAACACACTCTGCTCGGTGACTGTTACACCACCACATAATCTAAGACTATAATAAACAGGGAGCCAATATAAGGTTTGAGTTTAGCGTTTGGGGTACAGGAGTTGAGTTTCCTCTGATGCGGAAAGGCCACATGTGAAATCAACTACATCAAGCGTGTCCCATGTGTCATTGATTCTGGCCGATTCTCAGTGGAGTCTCCGCCATGCAGGATATTAAAGGAGACACAGACCGGTCGATGGTTATTCATATCTTGTCCACTTTCATTTGATTTTGAAAAGGCAAAGCTCAACCGAAGTCTAAATGTTAATATATTCAAAAACATTTCCTCACATGTCTGCAAGCTCAGCGGTGTTCATGATGTTGGAGAACTTCCTTCTTCGTATCCTGAAAGTTGCAAATAACAATCTCACAATATATAGCGGCACTTAAATCATTGATATCTCTTAAAACTGTGAAATATTATACTGACATATTTGTCACCCCACTGCCTGTAGGTGCAACACAAACAAAAAGGTGCTCATAGTTATCTTTTATATAACAAGGCCGTGGTAGCCCACACATACTACCGACATGTAGAAGGGTATTTTCCTGAATTGGTTGTCTTGATTGCATATCAAATCATCCCCATCACATGCTGATCATCCTGCATGTGTCTTTTCTGTGCTCCGTGTCCAGGTGTGCCTGCCCCATTTTTGCAGTGTTGGCACATTTCTGCAGGATGATTTCTCACCTAGACTGAAGATTTTTTTTTTTAAATTGTTTCTCTTTGTACGCCAACCATTGCTGTCATACACCTGCCTTTTCACAAAACAGGACCAGAATAGCCTGATTGCTTATCTCACTTTACAGTAACCGATGAACTGTTGAATATAAGTTCATGGTAATTCTGATTCTGAAGAAACAGGGACTTCATTATGTTGGACTGCGATAGTGTTGAATGTGGATTACATATATATATATATATATATATCTTTTTTTTTTTATTATGATCTCTTAGGCATAATGCAATTATCCTGATATGACAGTATGACTCATTATTCTGTGCAGCCACGCGCTCCTCTACAGCTGCGAACAACCTGTAACTGTGTGCGTCACATTTGCCATGTAGATGAAGCCACTGCAATGCTTCCAGTCCAGTGTCACCGACAGGTTGCTGCACACCAAACATGTGTGTTCCGCGCGCGGTCCTGTCTGCAATGCTCTGCACGTAAAGCAAAAAAACAAAAACAAAGAAAAACAACAACAAAAAACAAAAACAAACAAACAAAAAAAGCTGTCAGTGGTGCGTATATAACGTCGAGGTTAACAAGCCCTGCTACGTTTGACACGCGATCTGCCGCCTCAGCAGCACCGCGCGACGCAGCCTGCCCCGGCCACCTTTTGTCTCCATCCCTAACGTTTGACGTTAACAGCTCAATGCGGCTTCTACATACAGATCGGCTCACGCTCAACCCACAAGAGCGCACCACGTTAGGACCAACTTTCCGCTCGAACGAACCGGCTTTTGGAATAATTTATATCCCGCTCGTGTTCCCGTGCGCGGTGTGCGACGGGACTGCGTATTCCGACGGGACGGCTGCTGTCGATTTGAAGTGGCTGTTGTCATATGTAGACGGATATGCGTGTCACATGGAGCTTGTTGCTTCTGCATCTTATTCATATTCCTCACACAGACTGGATGAGTAGTAATAACACGAAATACTACAGGAGAAAAAATACTTGAATGACATTTTATTTTCAAGAATGAATGTTCATTCTGCATTGTGCAGCCTATAATGATGATGTAGCACAGCACAGATAAATACTTGTCCTCTTGAAAACTTTAAACAGACAAAATTTGTAACATTAAATTCAGTCATGTCCAAAACTTACCAATTACTTTATAATAGCCATAAATGGTGAAATAATTTTACACGTAGACCCATTTTTGTATAAATTTTCACTTTCAATTTTGTCAATTTTAATATTTATCTGGTTTTTTTTGGTCGGGCCAATGTACATGTAACTTCTAAACGTATGCTAATTAAGTGGAGGCATATGAGGCTTACGTTTAAAAAGATATAATGTCGTGGCTATAACTCGGTGTCACAGCTTGTGTTTATGGATGTTTGTGTTCAGGGATAGTTAAATATGTTTATTCACACCACAAAACCAAACCGATCTCACAATATGAACAGATTCAAATACAGTAAAGCCACCAACACTGTCTGGTGTGTGTTGCGTGTTTGGCCCTGTTCAAACAAAACAAACAGTAAATGATCAGGAAACGATGTGTGCATTTTTACACACTTTTAGATCCACACTCAAATCTAATGTCTTTGCTTATACAGCTTGAAAGTTTGTGAACCCCTTAAGAATGTTATATTTCTGCAATAAATATGACCGAAAAATCATCAGATTTTCAGAAGTCCTGAAAGATTGAGTGCCTGATTAAAAAAATATGACAGAAATAGGATATTTGGGTGTTTATTTATCAAGGAAAACAAATGAATACAACATATATGCGAGTGGCGAAAGTATATGAACCAATGCATTCAGTGTCTGGTGTGACTCCTGCTGGGCAGCAACAACTGCAGCATTTCCAGTAACTGTTGATCGGTCCTGCACATTGGCTTGAACTTTAGCCCAACCCTCTTACAGAACAGCTTCTGACCTGGGATGTAGGGTTCCTCGGTTAAACTGCTTGCTTCTGGTCCTACCGCAACATTTCTTTTGGATAAAGGTCGGGACTTTGACTTGGGTATTCCAAATCTTTAACTCGATTCCTTTTTAACAATTTCTTGGTAGAACGACTGGTGTGCTTTGGGTTGTCGGGTTGCTGCATGACCCACTTTCCCTTGAGATTCACTTACAGATGCCCCGACAGTTTCCTTCAAAATTCACTATTTCAGGATTCACTGTTCCATTAAGTGATGGCGAGCCGTCCCAGCGCTGATGAAGTAAAACAGGCGCAAACCATGACACTACCACCACCATGTTTCACAGCATGAGATTCTTCTGCTGGAATCCAGAGTTTTCCTTCCTCCAAACTAACACTTATCATTTAAACCAAAACTTTTGTATCACCCATCCATAAAACATTTTTTCAATATCCTCTGGTATGTCCACATGATCTTTAACGAACTGCAGACAGGCAGGAATGTACTTTTTGGAGGACTGGTTTTGGCGTTCTCTTTGTAACCCTGCCAATCCAATGTGAAAGAGGCCTTTGGTTGCTTAAAAGTTAACCTCGCAGACTTTTCCACACCTTCATCTTGGAGTGATATTTTTTGCTCAACCACTCCTGGCGAGGGTAATGATAGTCTTTAATTTCCTCCATTAGTATACAATCTTTCTGACTGCGGATTGGTGAAGTCCGAACTCTTCAGAACTTGTTTTGTAATCTTATCCCTCTTTGATGAGCATTAACAACTCTTTGATGAGCTCCTCAGAAATCGCCTCTGTTTGTCCCATAATACCCTCCTACACATATATTGTGAAGATCATTCTTTGATAGATTCCTAGTTCTTCAGAAAAAAACAAGGAACCCACTCACACCTGATTATCATCTCATTGATTGGCTCTAATTTCACCTGCAAATCAACTGCTAATCCTGGAGGTTCACGTAGTTTTGCCACTCACAGATATGAAATATTGGATCATTTTCTGCAATAAATAAATGACCAAGTATACTAAATTGTTTATCTTTATCTACTTTAAGGACTTGTGTGAAAGTTCTCAGATGTTTTAGCTCATATTTATACAGAAATATAGATCATCTGTAAGGGTTCACAAACTTTCAAGCACCACATATTCAAGATACTATGCATTTATGCACTATACAAATTACTCTTAGCCATTTACATAGACACATTCAAAATCTTGTGATGCACCATACGCATAAAATCGGAAGAAAATAGCATCTTTTCAAATGTGAACGTATCGAGATAATAATAGCATAATCCAGCCTGTTTGTGTGTCTGTTTCCATTTTAAATATAATTAACTGTGTTTTGCCTAAAAAGCTTGTCCTGCAAGTTGTCACCTCCCTGACCTGTTAAAAAAAAAAAAAGAAAAAAAGAGACTACACTGCATTGCCTGAGTTCATACAGCAGGCCTGCTTGCTGTCCCTGTGCCATCGACCTGCACTGCACTGGATCTGTCCGTGGTGCTGATGCTCATTTTCACACGCTAAATCAGCTTTCTCAAGTTCAGGGTCAGCCTGTGTGCATTTATCTTTTACAGAGGAAATGTTTTAACTGCAACCTCTGAGGGCTGAGGGGAGCTATATTGTTGAATTATCTCCCGACTATCAGTGCAGACTTTTTTTTCTTTTTTTTTCCATGCACCATTAATGGCCACAGGTGTGCAGGGGAGAGACAGATGAGGGTCTTGTAACATGCCAGTCCAGATTTTCACACAAGCTTAAAACTTGCTAAAAGACGCCACAGTTACTGCCGTTTTACTGGTTGTGAGTTGATTGTAGATCTTGCCAAGTATGCAGGGTAAATACAGGGAAACTGGCTTGGACTTAGTTGCTGCAGTATTACTGAAGGACAGATACTGAATGACTGCAGCTATCATTGTATTTGTCTGTAATTTGACAGTATGACTTACTCCAGTTTAGAACAGTATAATACGACCGAGATAAAAGTCACAGCACCCGGCACCTCTTAAAAAGAACATAAACATTTATGTTTAAAACAAATACTTATACTATAACCACAAATGATCTTGTGGTATTGATATTTTGAAACTACATGTAAACTTGTTTACAGAGGATTAGATCCTACTTTGTTGCCATATGTGGTTTTCTGCCACTTTAGTTCAGTTCTTCAGTTTAAAAGAAAAGGGAGTCTGGTCTTTAGATACAGTACAGCTCTACATGTCATGTCAACATTTGTGTTTATCCTTAGTGGAGGGCGTAGTGGCGTTTCTACGATACACAAAACATACAGTAACATGTTAGAAAGACGTTTGGAAATTCTTTGTCAACCAATTGTCTATTTGTATTATCAATAAATTCAAATGCACTCAAGTGGGATGCAGATGAAGAAAAACAGCACTGCTGTGTAAGGCCAGCTGTACACCACAAATGCTATAATATAGTTGTTTGCATTAGTGAGTGAGTGCTGATTTAATTCCACCCATTTAGATTGTGTAATGCTGGTCAGTTTACTGAATCTCTGTCATTACGGTATCTGTTTAGATAAAGATGAGCTTGGGAAAAGTATTTCTCTCGTCTAGATGTCTACGACAGTCTAATGGTGTTAATCCAGATTTAATTATGTGTTTCTCGCTTTTGATTTCTCCCCGTTAAACAGACGTGCAGTAATGAATGCCCATCACATTTCCTACTGGTAGACTAACTGTGGATCTCTCTGTGGTGCGAGAGAACTGTTCCTTATTCCTTCCTTGCAAAACGAAAAGAGATTTAATATAGCAAATCTCCATTCTTTAGTATCTTTTGAGTTACAGTGGCATCGGTGACAAATATTGTGGTTTATTTCTGTGCATCTCTGAATCCCATGCCAGGCTAAGCAGAAACCCATGTTTATTACAACTTAAACCGCTGTCTTCTCAAACCTAATACCATTCTTTTTTTTCTATTTCAGCAGGTTACATTAGCGACTACATCAGCCCTGTGGTGTACGATGGTGAGAGTGACAGTGGCATCAAGGTGCCCTCTCCCGATCCCCTCTACGACGGTATCCACAGTGACTATGGGGCTCCTGACTCAGAGTCTCCTGACAGCCCTGGCTCAGAAATCACAGATGGCTACATCAATGGAGACGCTGCAGTGAGTGAGGGTTACACAGTCGATGCCTTCTTCATCACCGACGGCCGCTCGAGGAGGAAAGCTCTTGGCAGCCCCCGGACCATCCAGAGGCACACCTGCAATGAATGCGGCAAAACCTACGCCACGTCTTCCAACCTGAGCCGGCACAAACAGACACACCGCTCGCTGGACAGCAAGCTGGCAAAGAAATGTCCGACTTGTGGGAAGGTGTACGTGTCCATGCCCGCCATGGCCATGCACCTGCTCACTCACGACCTCAAGCACAAGTGTGACGTGTGTGGGAAAGCGTTCAGCCGACCTTGGCTTTTACAGGGTCACATGCGCTCTCACACGGGTGAGAAACCGTTCGGATGCGCCCACTGCGGGAAGGCCTTCGCAGACCGCTCGAACCTGCGCGCTCACATGCAGACCCACTCGGCCTTCAAGCACTTCAAGTGCAAACGCTGCAACAAGACCTTCGCCCTCAAGAGTTACCTGAACAAGCACTATGAGTCTGCCTGCTTCAAAGGACCCTTCTCCCCTCTCAGCCCCCTGGATGCATGACCCCCTGCATAGATAGAACAACAGACAAAACTGCAGACATAAACTACCATTATCCTTACAGACTGAACTGCAGACACAAACAATATATTTTTGGTCAGAATATGACCTTGCTTTCCCTCTTCACCCTTTCTCACCTCCCCTCTACCCCACCTTGCCTCCCTTGGAGCCTATTCGTGACGATGAATATGCTGAAGATAGCACAATTTTTCTCCTTGAGATTTGCCCACTTAAGGATTTAACTGATCGACGCATGCACTTCCTCAAAAAACTCTTCACCTCCTCTTCCTCTGTCTGTTCAGGACAGAGACATTAATACTAACATGGCTTCCTCCTGGCATCTAGATACAGTATGACACCTTATATTTTGGGACAGTGATGATGATGCGGATGACGACAAAGACAATAGTAAGCCTATAGCTACTAGCTTCCTCCCTGCACTGAAACGCAGTGAAAGAGTTTTTCATTCTGATTTTGGTTTTTTTGGGGGAATAATAGTAATAATTATAGTAATATTAATGATAATAATAATGCTCTGCTGCACCAAGTGACCATATTCTCTCCACTACTGAGGTAAAAATACTATTTATTTATTTATCTATTTATTTGAGCATTTTACTTTTTTTATTTGTTATATGTTTATACTTGATTTGATAACAACGAAATGATACCGTTTATTTGTTGCACTTTAGTTTCTGTATGTAGGATGTTTGCCAACCTCTTTTTACCACAACAGGCCAAAGCATATGTCACTTTTCTGAGTATTATTTTTTCCTATTATGTTGTTTATACTTTTTTTTAGTTTTTTTTTTTATTCTTATTAACGTTATTGCATGCAAAAAAATAATGAAACCTATGCCAACATCATAAAAAGCTTATGATTTTTGCCAAAATCCTATAGATAGAACCCGAGGGCAATATTTTTCTCTTGGAGCCTCCATAGGACTCTTTAAAAGCAATAATCACCTAATGCATGGTATTTTATGATGAAGTTATGAAGTATTACCTACTACTGTATAGCAGTTTAAAAATCAGGTATGTTTTACTTCACCTATAGTCATAAACAGAAAAATACTAATATTACAGACATCAGGGAACATGCCAATGTAGTGTTAGAGTAACAAAAAGAAAAGTCCTGTCTTTCCTCTCTTGTTATGCACTGCCTGCCTCTTAGTGAGTAGAACTAAAGTAGGATGTAGGCTAGAGAGGCTGGGATCAGCTGCCTGTTGGGCCTCACTTTCAGAATTTTACTCAGATTGGATCACTGGCCATTCATCAAAATTCGGAGGTTCATTAAAAGTTGTTAGAATGGCCCTAAAATGTACAGAAAACGTATTTCCTGTGTCATGCAGAAGAATAACGTACAACCTTATAGTAACCCTAAAACGCCGACCGCATCTTTTTCCCGACAGAAAACAACAGTTGGTTTAAAATGGAAATCAGATTGGAGAATTTTTAAACAAGATGTGCACCATCACAAAATGACAGGCAGCATACGGTACATTGTAATTAGCAACTCTCAGTATACTTTCAATAGAGAAGAAAGGCAGAGTTTGGTGCATTGTCAAAGTTGGACCGAGGTCAACTTCAACTGCGATGCATTATTCAACCACCCTTCCAGTGCACTTCCAAACCATAAAGCGTGCATTCTTCCACCACAGATACAGAATGCACTTTAGCTCGATGGTCTGATTGCAGCTTAACTGTTACAGTCCCACACTGTAGACACATGAGACAGAGTCCTGATTATACTGCAGTAGGCCCCATTCATCCCTACTGGGCCGACCATAGGCTAACTCTATGAGTGATGTGCCTACAGACGGGCTAACTCTACTCAACCCTGACCCCCGTAGATGATTTCACTTTTAATCTAGGTGGTCAATACCAGTGTTGCTGAACCCAGTTCTCTGCAGCTCAGAAACCTTTTTCCACAGATTTACGGAGCTTCCCAGGAGACAGACTGAAGACACACAGATTAGCAAAAAAACTTAAGTGCTTGTTTATGTTCATCTGCCATTCTATACACCACGTCCACATTGCAACCTTGTAGAAAACATTCACATGCGTTGATGGGTGCATGCGTGCACATGTGAGCACGCAGTGCCTGCAGATGAGCCATTTGCGCCGACGAATTCTGAGTCTGCAGTCAAGCTTTAGCAATTGAAAAGAAAATAGGTTTAATATTCAGATGTGAATCTTCGACAGAGTTTTGGTAATTGCAGTGGTTCCTCAGGTATTAGATGGGGTTGACTGATATCTAACACCATTTAGGGTTATAGGGACAAAAGGACAGCACGGTTATGAGGACCCATTACCTAACGTAATTTACATCTCAGAGATAAGTTTTAGGAGCTGTGTGACATCAAAGGCAGTCACATCTGACTGGTCTGAAGTCAAAAAGTGTTTCGCTGCACAATAAGACGATACAATCTTTGTCTTTAACAAAGAAGCTCACAAGTCAATAACAAGGAAGCATTTTTTTGTTGTGACTGGGGAAATCAGTGTGTGACTCATCAAATTGTAGGTCTTATCTTTGTCCTTGGTGTGTGAACTAGATTTGAGCTGCAATTACTTGAATTGTGTCAGTTGATTAGTCACAGAGCTCCTGCTTGTTTGGGCTTACATTTTTGTCGCTCTTTTTATCTGTGATTTTAGCCCTTGATGAAAATGCAACAGTTCCAAAGTAAAACGAAAAATTAGGTGCTAAAAAACAAGTACTACACAATATCTAAAGTGCATTTATGGTATATAGAACAAAATCTTTGCGTTCATATTTCTTACTACATCTCTGAGATATTGATCCATAGTAGAAATATAATCTAATTAACTAAGAACAAAAATAATAATAACAACTACTACTGCAGCAACTGATTACAATGTGATGGATACATGTTGCTGAACCAATTGCTGAGAGTATCTCTCACTGCGATGTCTATTTGTTGTTTACTGATCATAAATTGTGTATTACAACCCTGGTTGCAACTTTGCACTGCAGTCTAAATGTCTTCAGGGTCTTTGGCTACAGCTGTTGTGTGGTGGTTTTAAGCAGAAAGGAATAGCTGTGAGTCTGTCTGTCTGTGTCTGTCTCTGGGTGAGCTCCAGGTCTGGCCTCTTTAAGCACTTCCATTCTAGTCATCTCCACCTTAAAGAAAGTAGCACAATGAAACTAACTAGAATTCAGGTAGAGAAGAATTAAAAACCTTGTACTAGCTTGACCTCTCTTCTTTTTTGTATTTCCAAGTTAAAGAATGATGATAACCTAAATAATCATTTATTGCAAGAGGGTTTGTAAAGAATCCTTTGGATTGAGACATTTTTACTGCTGTATAGCGATATCTGACACACCTTACCTCAGGAGGTTTGGATCTCTGTTGCAGAACGAGGACCTCCTGGGTTTTTTTGAGCCAGTATTCAGACAATGTAAGCACAATGAACACAAAGCATTTTGTGGCACTTCATAATAAAGAATAATCTTAACCAACCAAGGCAATTTGTTGTAGTTTTGTGTCTTGTCTTAAGATATAAGTCTTCCCTCAAACATAATGACTTCACACATCATAAAAAATAGGAACAGCATTGAACTGCAGCTGCTCTGCTGCACTCTGTGGTGAGTAATATAGTTTTTTAAATTTGTTTTAAACTCTCGACTATAATTTCTCTTGAGTTCAAGTAGCTTTTAAAGCAATCAATGCTAATATAGTAAGTTTACCTTTTAAATCAGGAGAGTGCTCAGTTCATTTGCATAGAATAACACTTACTCTGGACTAAACAGCCCATACTTTGCATTAGCTTTGTCAATATTGTATGTTTGAAGAGGAACTGGGCTAACATTAGTTCACAGTGTGCTTGTTAGCAATATTTAAGCTGGAAACTGCCTGGATGGTTCACACTGCATATTGATAATAGGACATTAAACAGTGCTTAAGTAGGGTAACGTTTAAAGCCGCTGAAAGCTTTACTTCAAGTAAGTATTTCACTATAACCTCAATTATGGAACAATCAACGTTAAAAGTTTAGAAAAAAAATAAAAAATAAAAAACTGAGTTTTCTTATCGGACTTTTCTTTAGTTGTCAACATTTAATGATGTTTTTCATAGTCAGTCTATTCAATTATTACATACTGTATGGTTCCCCTTCATATCATGCAACGGGTAGCTCATCTTTTAGTGAAGTAACAGTCCAACCTTGCTGTTGGCTCCCAGTAAGCACAGACAGTCCAAATCTATTGTTGCTATGCCAACACCTGTATCCAAGGCAATAAACTATCTACAGTATCTACGGTGTAGTAGTAAACAACCTGAACTGCTTCAACAAAGACACAATGCAGTACCCTGCAGCTTTATGAAGTACGGGGTATTTGCCAACCCTAAACAGAATATTGGTTTCACAGCAGTTGCAAAAAGACAGAAAAGGGACTGCCCACGCCTATGAATCACCTTCTCCTCTCTCAATCCTGTCTTCAAACTTCTCATCTTTCTGTTTACTCTCTCATCTTTTCACCTCCTCTCCCTCTCTCCTCACATCTCGTTTTCTTTTCCTCTCCCCCTCCTGTCTCCTCTAACACCTCGTCTCTATCTGCCTCCACTGCCATCACCTGCCGGCCTCTTCCTCTCGTCTCTCCTCCTTCCCTCTGCCTGCTCTCCTCCACCCCTCTTCCTCCAACCACCTCTTCTTTCTCTCTCTTGTCGAGTCAAACCAGGCCACCAGGCCTTTGAGGACCTGAAAGTCATTTAACTCCTGGTAGATAATAAGTCTTAGAATATAGCTCCTCTCAGATAATAAGCTTTATCACTTGATTGCTCTGCACGCTCCCTACTGTCTTTAGATTCATGTCCAGGGACCTTCTCAAGCGATTCACACTATTTCCTTCCTGGCAAGTCAAATTAACACTGCGTGTGTATGTGTGTGTATCAGCAACTACTCATAATAGTGAATGAGAGGGTGCTGAGGGCGCAAAATAAAATCATAAAAAGCAAAGGTTAGTTTCAAATGGTGTACATGTCTGACTGGCGAGAGTAGTTCAACAATAAGGTTAAACGTTCCCATCTGTGACATTAACCTTTTTATTTAACCGCACGCCGACTTTAATTTGAGTCAACTCTTTCTCTTCAACTGTCCTCTGTCCTTCCCACTCTTTAACTTACACTTTTTCATCATCACATGTGCTCTTGTCCTTCCTCTCCTCCCCCATTATCCCCCCTTAACACTCCTTTCTTTACTAAAAGCACTGAATACCCCCTGTTAATACATATTACAGTGATTTTATGACGCAGACAAGGACTACAATGAGAAACCTTCTGAAGAAAAACTTAAATTAGATGAATAATAGAATTGATTCTCTACACTCAGTAAAATCAAGTAAGAAAATGGAGGAAGTAACTAAGTGGGCCGCTTAAACAAAATCTTGCTGGAGGCTCTGCTGACTTATTTGGGTATTCAGAGAATTATAGTGAGGTGTAATTGAGATCAAAATAAAACCCATATATTAAACTGTAAGTGTCATTAGAGTAAAAAAAAAATCTGATGCTGTAAATCCTCCTGGGGTGAAGAAAGAGAAACTCTGTAACTAAACCGGTTCATTTAGATTAAATTGGTCACATGAGGTGTCAGAGGGCCAAGATGTTTAATAATGTAAGAGGCGACTGATATCTCAGATTTGTCAGCGATCAGCTGTGGGAAATGTTTTGCAGGTTGAGGAAGCAGACATTTAATGAGCACATCGCTCATCCTCTCTGTCTTTCTTCCCCTTCCCTTATCTCTCATTGTGTCTCCTCTCATTCATGTTGCTCCCCCTCCACCTAGCCACTGTTATATTAGGCGGAGCAGTAATAAGTCCAGTATCCTCTGGGTTCTGTGATGTCATTTGTTAAAACAGGGATCATTATGTGCTCAACTCAACAGTGCCATGCTATGTTGGGAGAACACATATTAATTTAGAAAATAGTTTAAATGAGTTTCAAATTTTATCAAACCAAAAGATTTAGCTACAACAATATTTTCATCTTTCATGTGAATTTCATTTTCTTGTACTAAAACCAGAAGTCTTAATTGAACCCCAAACCAACTCTGAATATGACTAACGTAAACATGTCCTTAAAACAAAGATATAACTACTTATTAATGACAATACTATATTCTTCAGTCCAAAAAAACTGTTGCTTCATATCCAGTTTAATCAAACTTGCAGATTGCCAGGAAACAATAAGGACTTTTGTAACTTGTGTTTCAAGCTTGAAATCTTAGAAGTGATACAGACAACATGTTGTATATTCTCTCAGAGTTATCAACATCATATAGAAGGTGATGTTGCAGCAGATTCATTTGATCCCATGTAGATAAATTCACAGAGTAGACTTTTGTCGGTCTTCATCTGTTGCCACACAGCGAAGGTTCAAATATCTGTTTCAGTGTAGCTACATCTTCCCCGCACCCACTCCAGACATACATGATATTGAGAGCAAAGAAGTGTAGGACATGGTTGTGAATGTTCTCTCAACATCCCAGGCTATTTGTAGAAATGGCACCTGTCATCAGAAACATCAACGGGCTGAAGACAAGTGCTGTTCACAACTCTGGTAGGTGGAGGTGCAGAATGAGGAGGAGAGATGTTGACCATTTCTCAGTGTAGTCTCAATATTTCTTCCTCAATTTATCACCACGTAAATAATGAAAAGTAAAGCCGCTAAATGCAGTTTTCAATATCAGTGTATTACAACACTTTTATTAATATGTACTATAACAAGATGGCAACTATAGAACAATTAATTCCTTTCTTTGTTATTCTTACTTCACTCTTTTATAATGCATACTGCTGCGAACAGATAACATTTTACTTTTCCAGACAGCTAACCTACTGTGCTGGCAGATTTGCACATTTATTCCAGTAATACTTGTTGTCACAAAACAACAATACTCAGGCAGGAAAAAAAAAAAACATTTCTATATATTTACAGGAGGAAAAAGCTCAGGCTGCTGCAAAGAAACTGAACAGCCAAAGAGTCCCTTCGCCTGGATAAGACACATTAAAAAGACACTGTAAGCACCACGTCTCACCTTAAAAATAGCAGCCACATATAGCTTGTGTAGCAATACGCCTTAAATACGGTAAAGCTGTTGAACTGGTTTCTATTCAGTCTGTTGTTCCTACTGTTGGTTACTGACAAGATGAAGAGTGGTGCAATAAGTTATGCAGATGTGTATGTGTGTATGATCCTCTAATTGTGAGAGCACATCTATGTGTTAAAAAAAATGTGTATTCTACAGTACACGCATGTGTGGTCATCATTGTTTAGCTAAAGGCAGCTGATGATTTACAGTTTCAGCAATTAGACATACTGTAACCGCTCCAAGGCCAGCAGGGCTAGGAAATCTCAGTTGAAAAAGTGAGAATAAAATCTGTCCAACAATGTCAATCAAATGCCTTTACTGTTCACTGATGCGCTGTTTTAGTGACAGCCATATCAATAAAATAAGATGAAGGTAAAAACAAAACTGAAGTCAGACACAAGGTCCAAACACGTACGTCATACGTTGCGTTATTTGTGGCTCCTAATTTGAAACTGAAAGTGGTTCACGGCAGGCAGCAGATTTGCTTGTGTTTACAGTGACAGGAGATGTTGCTTCATTTTATATCATGTTTAGTGGCATGTTGTGAAGTTTCATTCATTCACTTAGAGATCTATAAACAAAATACTTCATAGTCGCGGATGTTATATTCAGAGCAGACCAACCAAAGTTGATTATTTCACTGCTTAGTGCCACATTTGCACAATAAGGACAGATCTGCTGTTTCTCCTATTTGTTGTATTAAAAAAAAAAATCTCCTGCAGAGCAATAATGCTGCTGTTGCTAAAACATCAACATTGCTATTACCACCAACAAAGTGAGCGCTACTCATATCAGCAGTTTACATTGTACAATGTAAACAGTGCAACAACAACTGACACCAATAATGACAATAATGTAACCTAGTTAAGGTATCTGTCAGGCATGAGGTATCATGTTGAACAGTTGACTATTTCAAGTAACTATCTAAACATTTAGGATTTGAACACCCCCCCCCCCAAAAAAAACAACCAAAAAAACCCAACAACAACAAAACAACAACAAAACAACAACAACCAAAAAAAAACAAACCAAAAAAAACCTCTTCTCTTTGAGAAAGGGCTCTCAGAAGCTGAGAAGAAATGAAGTTTCTTTTAGGGGGTCTAATCCCTTTCAACAAACACACACATGAACAGTAAATCTTAGAGGAGTCGACAATACCAAAAGCTTAGCATAGCACTTAAAGCGAAGGCTGAAGTGGTGGAGGGAGCTGCAGCAGCAAACAGTGTCGGCATGCAGCAGCATGATAGTGAGGACTGTGAGGTTGCCACAACATATCGTCACTAGTCAACTGATAGCCAAACAGCTGATGAACGAGCCACTGGTGGTGAAGCATGAATGAAGCAGCTGATGCTGATGCAAAAGTGCTGCCCGAACACAATGCTCCATTTGTAATGAAGCGTAAATGACAACAATATAATGGTGAAAACAGACGCGTGTGCACATACACAGGAAATAACAGCAATTATTCATCATGTCTCTCAAAAATTTATAGGCGTCTTTATTTGACTTGGACAGTGGATGAGAGCATCGGCCTGCCTCTGAGCGCTGCAGTTAAGCAAATACTCCCTCAGAGAGAGAAAGAGAGAAAGAGACAGAGAGGGAGGGAAATAAAGTACGAGAGAAAGAGAGAGATGGGGAAAAAGAGAAAGAGAGGAGGAGGTGGGAGGAGAAAAGAGGAAGAAAAGGAAACGAGACAGACAGAGATAGAGCACTTAGAGAGCCGAGTAGGACGAGAGACAGAGAGTGAGTGGGCAAGAGAGGGAGAGAAAGAGGGAGAGAGAGGGGGGTAGAGGATGGAGGGATAGAGGTAGCTCAGGGAGGAGAGGAGGGAGACTTGACCCAGATTGGGAGCCTAACAGCAGCAGCAGCAGCAGCAGCTGAGTGAGCCGGTGAATGTTTAATAGCGGCAACCACTTGCACGCAGACACACGCACACTCTTACACACACTCTTACACACACACACTCTTACACACACACACACACACACACACACACACACACACACACACACACACACACACACACACACACACACACACACACACACACACACACACACACACATCCATCCATCCACCCACCCACCCACACACACACACACACACACACACACACCGAAATACACAGACACTGTTGACTAGGACTCTTGTTGCTGGAGTTAAGCTCATGGCCTGTTGAATTACTTTATGTACCCGGCCTAAAAAAAAAAAAAAAAAACAGAGTTCAACCATGCACTGGCTCTACTGGTGAGTAAGCTGAGGAGGGGGTTCATTTCCTGTTCTGCAACAGCACCACCACATTGATGGTGCTTCATCCAGCACTTGCAGCATTACAGTATTTACATATTTACTGTGTATCAGCATTGCACTAGCTGCTCTCGCAAATTCAGTAAAAAGCACAAACTAGCCCTGCATACAGATAATTGCAGGGAAACTTCTGGTAAGCCAAGTTATTAAAAGTGTCCTTAATGCCTTCACAAATGCCATAGGGCTGAAACTTTATAACAGAACTACATATAGTGAGGTTGCCATTTGCAAAGCAATCAGTCTACCCAATCAATGATCAGTCAATACTTCTGTTGTGCATCTGACCTGCAGCAGCACTTTAATGGATGCTGTGAACTGTTTAATCTTGCATTAATACTGCAGCAGTGTTGCAGCAACCACTGCGACCTATTCTGTCTCTAATGAGGGACTCAATTCAACAGGCGTTGTGAAACTTAAACATTTGCAGCATTTCTTATAATGGTGATTAAAATGAAATTATCAAAGCATGAAATTAGACCTGACATCCTTGTACTTATGAAACGTCCCATTATTACATTGCTCTCTGCTGGAGAAAACCACTTCAAATATGATCCTGAGGTTGGGTACTAAAAGTCTTTTGCCATGGTATAGACAATATTTATACCACGATACCGATAAATACAATTGAAAGGCTGATAAAATAAACACAAGGGTTTGTTTTTACTCAACTAATCAAGGTGTTTTGATGCAAAAAGTCTATAAATCCAGTATAGGGTCTATATATAGACTTTCCAGTATAGACTTTCCAGTATAAAACCATATAGAAGGTCTCAAACCACCTTGTTCTGTCACTCCTATGTAATTGACATTCAGTGGCCCTCAATTTAATCTACAGTAATTGAAATGTTGGATATACACAGATCAAAGTTCATTTGTATCACTGGAAGAAGTATTGCCCGCCTCAACTGAAATAGCATAATTCACACACTCCAGTAAAATGGTTAAATATATAGTGCACTGTCTAGTTAAGAGGCACTTTTGCCAAATGTCCTGCCATGATTATCACGACAAAAGATTATGTATGCTCACAGTACTCACAGTTTGCCATCGGAACAGAAGTTTAAAATCTGTTTTTGACCTCATTAATACGGAAATTTGTGCAGCGAGGCATACTGGAATTTATTCAGATGAGCTTCTCCATGTGGGGTACCTTGAACCTTGAGTGTAAGTATAAAGCTTCTGATATGTATTGTTCTTTAATTTTTGTGTTGACAAGAAAAATCGGTTTACCCAATAATTATCTGATATCAAGTGAACTTGTTAGGTTAAAGTGGAGAGGAGTTACAGCAACCTCATTGTCTCTTAATTGATATTCAAATTTAAGCATAAAGCTGCTCCAAAATCTAATCAAATCATCTAATCAACATGAGGCACCTGTGGTGTGAGTCTAAGTTTCTGCTACTAATTTGTGCTCATAAGAAGGTGTCTACAGAGTAACAGACGTCAACATGACAACATGATGCTCCACATGTAGGAGTGACGTCAGACAGCCCAGGCCTCTTCACAGTACACATCTTGTGTTATTACTTACTGTGTTCTATTCATATTGTCCCAGCAAGCCATGACTGTGCAGCAGTGAGGCAGCATGCACAACAGCAGGACCACGAAACTAAAGCAGCTAAACAGAATCCAGGTATCAATAACCTTTTTATTTACTGCTGTGCTTTATTTTGATGTATTACTATGTCTAGCATGCCAATGCCTACTTTCTTAACTCAGACAAGTTCAATTAGCAGCACAACAAATCCAAATCCAACTAGAGACATTAAGGGAATAGCTACCTGGGTGTTGTAGTGACCATTAAAAGCTATGAATTATGCTGCGATGTTGCGCAGCAGAAAACTGGACAAATGGATGTTAACAGTCAACAAAAAATAACACCGTCCTACTCATCACAAAATTAAAACTGTTAACAGGCAGGAGATATTAATTACCCTTTCTTGTTACAAAACACAACATGACCCATTATTGCACACAAACAAAGGTCAACTACTGTGTCACAGCATACTCCCATTCTGCTACATTAACTACACATTGGCTAACTTCATTTGATCAACACCATCAGAGCGGTCACACTTCAGGGTTCAGCCAAGGCCAATTCCTCAATTAACACTGTGTGGGTTTAAACCTCCAACTCAAAGCACACTTTGGCCCAAAGGCAAAGGTCATGTGTTACATATATCGTCTATGCTTCTGAGCCACTGACAGTCACGGCCAGAAGTTCTATGTTTTTGGGTTGCACATCCGTCCCATGCTTGTTAACGTCATATCTCAGGAAGCCCCTGAGGGAATTTCACCAGCACAAACGTTCACTTGGACTCGAGAATGAACCGATTACATTTTCTTTTGGTCAAAGGTCACCGTGACCTCAGAAAACACACTTGTAACCACAGCGCAAAAATCAATACGCTAATTATGTCAACATTTCACACAAATGTCAAATGGGATAAAATCAATTTTTTATGTCCAAAAGCTCAACTGCACTGTGACATCATAATGTTCTTTAAAATCACATTTTTGTTCAATATTCAACATTATACCTCAGGAACAAAAGGGGCAATTGGGACCATATTGTACATTTGGTTGGATACTTATTGATGACACTAATCATGGGTGTCCACTTCGAAGCCGTGCTGATTATATAGATCTTCTGTGCCGTTAGGCTGAAGATGTGTGTGAAGCACCCCCGTTTTAGAATTTGTAGCCTATTTGCAGCAACATCTGTATCTGAAGGATTGTCTACCGTCACGGCTACAACTTCCTGCTCTCTAAGAATTGGCTTTATTGGCCAAATTCCTTTACAGCCTTTAAATATACGAGTCTGAAAAGACATGAATGCAAACTGCAGTTTGACCGGTTGGTGGAGGCACACAACTGGACGGGCTGTAATTTGAGTTTTACAGCTAAAATTGCAACGATCGAGCAGCAAATTAGCGAACTGTGAGCCAATGTCAAGTGAAAGTGAGAGTTGAGAGCGACTATATGGAAAAATATGGAAAACAGAAGAAAAGAATTAGTCGGATAATATGTTTCTCCCAAACACATATAGAGCAGCCACTCCACCCACCCCCTCTCATACCATATACACAAATACAGTATGTACAGTATATACAGCACAGTGCATTTTGCATGCAGCAATACTGAATTTTGCAGCTACATATAGGGTAAGCAGAAATAAGTCTGAAGTTGAAGCGGCGTTGTAGTCTCTTTCTTCCCTCACTTCGTTTCTTTGGCTCTCTCTCCATTTGCCTTGTTTCAGAAGTCAGCATTCTTGTTCGTGTTTTCTGCTCAAGTGAGTCACCCTTCTGTAACTGTGTGTGTGTGTGTGTGTGTGTGTGTGTGTGTGTGTGTGTGTGTGTGTGTGCGTGCGCGTGTATCAGGCTGCTATTTCAGCACTTTCCAGTGCTATCGATTCAAACCAGCCTGCAGGGGGAAAAATCAGGCCCCTTGCAGCCCCACACACACACACACACACACACACACACACACACACACACACACACACACACACACACACACACACACACACACACACACACACTTACTTAAGTACAACAGGCACACAATTGAACAGACAGGTTTGCACTCGCATTCATACAACCAATTAGAGCAAATTAAAGCATTCATATTATATTTTACAAACATGTGCACATACAGTACTGTTCAGGCACTTCACTGTACCATCAAAGAGGCATCTGATCAATCCTACATTTATTTTGCAGCATGACAACGACCTCAATCATACAGCACGAGTCATAAAGAACTATTTTCCACAACAAGAACAAGGACATTATTCTCAAGAACATTCTCACTTTACTTTTAGTGAAAAATACTTTAGTAAAATACTGTATTTACATTAACAATGTGAATGTGTTTGGGATTATACTGTATGTTCACATTTAGACAGGGTACAAACACTTGTGCATACAAAATAAACATGTGCAGATTAAATTAAGCACCAATTAGACAGCTCAATGATGGCATTGCATGATGGATAAGAATCACTGAAAATGCCTAAAGGTTTTGCACAAGACTTTATCGGTTTATGTGTCTGTGTGACCTTCACTTACCGTACTATAGACCCTGCAGTGAAGGAAAGAGATGAGGGGAACACTTACAGCAGAAGGTTGATGACTCAATACCACACTGAAGCCTCGACTCTGTGTATGTGTATGTGTATGTGTGTGTGTGTGTGTGTGTGTGTGTGTGTGTGTGTGTGAGTGGCAAAGAGTAAGAGAAATAGAATATGTTAACATGTCAGTTTTCAAGGTTAAACAATTTTTTGATTTCTGTTTACATATGCATGCATGATGGGGTGTGGAAGCATGTGTACTTATTTGCATCTTGTAATAGGTGAAGTATGGTGTGTGTGTGTGTGTGTGTGTGTGTGTGTGTGTGTGTGTGTGTGTGTGTGTGTGTGTGTGTGTGCGTGTGTGTGTGCGTGTGTGTGTGGGCAATTTCCCGAATGATATGTGTCCAAGGTAGTTTTTGTGTATTTGCGAGTGTGGACAAGAAAACAAAACACAAACAGATATGTTTCGAGTGAGGCAGGCCTGTGTGTGTTTGTGCTGCCAGTCAAGGTCACCTACACAAACAAACACACATACACACATACACACTCTGTGGACACACTCTAGTGGTTACCTGTTTGTATTTGGACACATGTGTTGCATATATGCATGCGTGCCTACAAACACGCACACTGACACACTCACCCTCCAGGGTTTGAGTGAAGGATACCCAGCAGGTGTGGGTCAAACCGACAGAGCCACATCGCACCTCTCAGCGTGGCGTACTCCTCCGCCGCTGACCTCAGCTGAAAATAGAACCAGGAAGTAGTTATTTCGGGATCTCATTTCCACCCACACCAGGGGTACACCACAATTAGCACAACATCTCTGTCTCTGACTGCCTCCTAATGGTCCTCCACCATACCTGCCTCATTTTGGCCATTCACACTGACTGTAACTATATGACATGTGGTGAAGAACAGACATTATTTATCTCTGCGGGTTTTCTTTACGGAAATAACCTTCATTCTGATACTTCATTCACTAAATGTGCTTTGCATGTGAAAAAAACGAAGGTAGGTTAGATTTATTCCATGTCATCCATCAACCCCCTCTGCAATAAAATGGATGTGTATAATACTACCAATTTGCTTTGCTGAATACGTTATACTGTATTTGTGGCCTGCGTCATTAATACTGGCAACTCTTTTGGGTGGAATTTTTTCCATCTTTTTACAGAAGTCACATGAAAAGCTGCTGTCATGTCTAATGGGTCAAAATGCTTCAAACAAAGTGAGTCCCAGATGGTCGAATAGAGTCTGAATAGTACCACACTCGCATCTTACTGAAGTCAGAATCAGGAGGGCTGCACTCGACAAGCTTTACTATCATTCTCTGAATCTCACAACATGCCAACTTTGCCCAGTTTGTCACTCTGAAATGTAAGAAAAGAGATTATCTCAAGAGTACACTGTTGAATCTTTGTGCCTCTCTCCTTTCCAAAAAAGCCTGTTGTCTCGCTTTTCATCCAATCGTAACGTTCGTCCAATTGATTCAACAATTATTACATTACATTACATTTCATTTAGCTGACGCTTTTATCCAAGGCGACTTACATTTCAACCATAAGGGTACAAATTCAGAACAACAACAATCAAGAAAGTACAATTATCACTTTTGCAATTAGAATTTCCTTTGGTGCAATTCAAGCCTACCTCAACCTTTAGGCTACTAAAACACTCAGAGGTAGAGGTTTGGGAGACATTATTGATTTGGTGAAAATGTGGAAAGCTCTCCTTATGTGTTAATTCTTTCAGTATTGTTACTATCATACATGTATGTGTTTGTTTGGAAGAATATAGCTCTAACAGTATTAAAAGAGGATCATAGATAGATAGATATATATACTTTATTGATTGCACAAGGGGGAATTTTTCCACTACAGTAGCATGCAAAGATACAGGGTAAGCAATAAAAATGACAGAATAAAGCTCAAGGTAAAAATAGAAAAATGAAGAGTACATACAAATAAAATCAAACGACAGTGCAATGGTCAGCAGTTTAGTGCAAATCATCTTTTGAAACCAAATCTAAAACAGATGCTATAAATGGTCACTTTCTTGACATTTTGTGTTTGAACAGCTGCAGTGTCATCGGTGGTCATTTCTGGTTAATGTGTTGGTAATTACTGGCTGTACAGTATGCTACTGACACTGAGGCACACTTTACCACTAGTTAACTGCCAGCTGATCCTTATGAAACCTATCTGTTAATGCAAGGCACAGCACAAACATGCTGTATTTGGAGTCGTTTCTGTTGAAGTAAATTAACAGTAAAAAAAGGAATTAGCATTAATAAGCTTCAGACTGGCATTATGGTGCTAAATGAAATTGTTCTAAGAACCTGATAGGACTTTATGTAGCTATATGGATATCTCTCTCTTTTGGCTTGACTTCATCCCTTTATCTCATTTTTTCTCTTTCATTTGCTCCAGCTTTTAGTTTCTAATTCTTCTCCATTGTGTGCTCTCCATCTAACTCCTCCATCCTCTCTGTTTCCCACACCCTCTCCTTCTCTTTATATCATTTTCCTCCATTTACCTCCCTGTCAATGTTTTTCTGCCTCTAGTTTCTCTTGCTTGTGTTTTATCCAGCATTTCTGTGTTGTTTCTCATCCCTTCTTTACCTTTTTCTCCCCGTCTGTTTTCTCAGCGCTTGGCAGGGTTTCTTTCCTGTCTGCAGTCTGTGTGAGCGCGAGTTTACAGTCTCGGTGTCTACACTCATCTGTGCGCTTATGTTTGTGTGCGTTCATGCATAAATGATTGTGTCATAGCCGTAGTTGTAAAAGCAGTGACCTCCCCCTCCCCCCACCCTTCCCTCTTTCCTAAAAAGGGAAATGTTTGTCCCACAATTTACAGTCACAGGCAAATTATTTTCTAAAGATATGAACCATTTATCAAAGAACATTCAATGATTTTCTTTTTGCAAGAAATATATGGAAAATAAATTCCTTCATCTCACAGACTGACAGAAGTAACAGTAAGATTAACTCAAATAAGATTTTGAGCTTGTGAAATAATGTTTGCGGTCATATATCACTTTGTAAACCCACAACATTATAAGTAATTATGCACCAACTCTGACATTTTGGATCTATTTTCAGCTATAAAAGCACTGGATACATTTTATTTTAACATTTTCACATATTTCTTTTCACATAATCACAAACCACAGTTTCTCAAACAAAGGCTTTTGCAGGTTTATCAAGAGTAATATACAACTACAAACCTTTCTGTACATCATTTCGTAAGTTTAAACACTTCCTGACCCAAGTTTGATCCCATACATTAATAATACTGTACATATATCTACTTTATAACCCTAAAGGACATTTCCTATATAAAAGAGTGATGAACTTAAATGCACCAATGACTGCGTGTGCCATACACAGTTGAATGGTGAAGCTCTACTATATATTGCATATGTAGATCCACCAACTGTGTTTTAGATCTTGTTCTTTTCTCTAAAGTCGAGTTAGTCATTTGCTTGCAAATGAATGCTCGCCATTTAATCTGTGCACATAATGCAGTGTTTTGGAAATTGATTTAGCAGTCATTATGGTAGCGTCACTAAAATTCACTGCAGCAAGTCATGAATTGAAAGACTGTATTGTAAATAAATGGCTGCCTGCTAATCTGTCTCAGAGTGCGAGTGTGTGTGTGTGTGTGTGTGTGTGTGTGTGTGTGTGTGTGTGTGTGTGTGTGTGTGTGTGTGTGTGTGTGTGTGTGTGTGTGTAAATGGTCAAGTGTGTATTCATATAATGTATAGCCGTGATAAAACTGGTGTATAGCTGTTGTAAGATGGGATCACACAGTAGATGGATGCCTGCTAATCTGAGCTTTAGCTGCTTTAGTGAGTCTCACAGTCTCAATGTGTTTGTATAAAGAAACCACATACAGGGTAAATATCACACAAAACACACACACACACACACACACACACACACACACACACACACACACACACACACACACACACACACACACACACACACACACACACACACACAGTCTCCTGTTCTCTATTAATCTTTCCTGGGAACATTTAGGCTGAGGGACTGTAAGCCAGGGTTCCTCCACTGAACATCTTCCCATCTGCACTGTAAACCGGAGCCTCACTATCTCGGAGACAGTGACATCACTGGATACGTGCCTAATGGTTTCTTTGTTTTTTCCTTCTTTTTTTTTTGTGCTAATCGTGAAACAATTAAAATTCATTTCTCATTTCCTTGCTTATGGAAAGCTGTAGAAAACTAGAAAGAGTAAATTCAGTTTTTGTTATTGGATTGAGTCACTTGCCAAACTGATTATTTCCCCGTGAGTGCGCGGTACAAAGCTCCTGATAAAATGCTGACGATCTGTGACAAATGTTTTCATTTTTCTTCACATTATGCTGACGCACCCATTTTCTTCTGTTTTTGGAACGTATAATGCATCTATTGGGTATCACAGACCATGGTGGTATATAGGTGTACAGTAATAAAAATACAATGGCATTCAAACTGTCAGTCCATGTGTCCATCTCCCTCGCTCTTCTTCTGCATCTTTCTCTGCAGGATAACACTCGGTTCTACAAGCGATTAACTGGCTTTGGTTACCCAACTCAGTTGTGCTGTTGTAGCCCATCAGGCCTCTTTCTCTCACTGAGCTGTAACCTCTTGTCTCCATTGACTCAATTAACCAAACGGACTACTGCAGTGTTTTTTTTTTCTCCACAATGATAACAAAAATGAAAAATGTTGATACATTTGGAACAGGCTTTCCAGCCAAGGCCAGTTCTTCTTCCAGTCCAAGCTAGTTACGCCAACTGTCTCAGACAATCATGAGCATCACTCATCTTAATTGACTGGCTCCTAAATCTCCTAAATTTATGGCTCACGGTTCATTCCATTTTTGGAGGAGCAGAGAAAGCAAAAGAGATACACGAAATAACATTTTTGTAATTAATTTTACAAACGTAAATATTCAACATTGGCTGTAATTCTTACACTGTTTATACAGAGGGTGTAGCGTGAGCAGCATGATAGCGGAGCAGCAGCAGCAGCAGCAGCAGCTCTAGTCCATTGTCTGTGTGCTTTATCAGTTAATGCACTGAAAAGCAGGCATGTTGTTAATAAGAACAAATAAATAACCAAAACTAAATAATAGAAATGTTGGTAATGCTCCATTATAAGACTCGGCCACTGAGACAAGTGCAATGTATTCTCAGATGAACCAATGAAGCCAAGAATGCAATTTTAGCTTTAGAATTGAACAAAGTGATACTGCTCTCTCTCTCATTTGGGTAACAATGAAGACAAAGTCATCTTGCTGGAACTTTATGGGAATTGTCAGTGGAGAAAAAAGCCCAAGCACTTTTATGCCAACATTCACGTTCATAAAAAAAAAATTAAAAAAAATCAAGTCCACGTTTGAGCCTGATGGTTTTCTGTCTGTCTTTGGTCATCTGTCTCTAAGAAATGCTTTAATTCTAATGGCTGATTAGTGACAGCTGCTGTTTTCTAAGATAATGCATGTTGGCTGTTTACCCACCTATTATTCCTGTTTTCATTATATATATTGACCCACAGTGCCCACTGTATCATACCTATTGATTTATTGCCACTCCCCATCCTTACTGGAAACAACACTTTCCGTCACCACTGCTTCAAAAGTTGGCCTCAAGACAACACATGCCGACACATCTAGATACTAAAAGCTCTCTTATAGCCTCCAGGCTCGCTGCTCTGGTTGTCACTGTTTTACTGTTATTTGTTTGGATACTCAGAGTACTGCGAGATTTCAGTTTTAGAAGTAGAAGTGTAAAACTTCAGCTCCTGCATAAGTCGTCGTTCCTGACTGCCTGCCACCCACTGGGTCCGAGTGTCTCCTCCTCTTCCTCACCATCTCCATGTATTTACCTCATTTATATCTCTCGACCTGCAGAGGCGTGGAGATCTCTCTTCCTCTCTCCTTCCACCTCCCTGTCTGACTGTGCCTCTGCTTTAGGACAGAGATAATTAATCTCAGATGGAACTCTGAGCCCTTCTACCATGTTTACATCTCCGGTGTATGTGTGCGTATACCAGTGTGTGTTGACTGTGCGAATGCCACACATGTCTTTGTGTGTGCAATTTTGTTTGTGAGCAGTTGTGTGTGTGTGTGTGACTTGCTAATTTGATTAACGAGTGTAAACAGTTAAGCTAACGGTAATGACTACCAAGCAGCCTGCTGCTGTAGCCAGTGGGCTTCATACTGATTACTATCATCATGAAGATAAACCCATGGAGCAGAATGTGTGCGTGCGTGCGTGCATGCGTGTGTGTGTGTGTGTGTGTGTGTGTGTGTGTGTGTGTGTGTGTGTGTGTGTGCGTGTGTGCGTGTGTGTGTGTGTGTGTACAGTACGCCAGTAGGCAGTGTATGTGTGTTTGTGTGCTGTCTCAGTGTGCGTGTTGATGTGTGCACATTCTGTGTGTTTGCTTATGTGTGTGTCGGGCCAGTGCTGCGGGGTGTATGGATATTTTTTGGGAATCTGTGTGCTCTCATCTATTACAGCTCAAAGAGACCTACAGCAGGCAAAGCTAACCTGCCACTAACACATTTCATTGAACAAACAATGACAGAAAACAAGTTGTCCATCCCCAGTGAGAAACAACAAAATGCCCCAATGCAGAGATAATGCTAACCATGGTAATTTTCCCAAATTGTGTTTAAATGCAATGAGCGGTATTATACCAACAGTTGCCTTTAGTGTCACTAAATCCTTTACTTGTTCTGTGCCGTTTCCCGTTTATTCAATGGAGGTTGCTGGCGGCGCCATCCCCCCACCCCCCTTGATAGTGAGCTATCTTTAATAAACCCTCGTAAAATAAACAATTGTAACACAGTTGATAAAATTCAGCAGAAACATCACCCAGCCAGTGATGCGGTGCAGCCAGTAGCTTACTGAAGATATGCACACAGCTACATAAATTAAGCCAATCAGCATCCTTCAATCCAATTTTATCACCCCAGTCACTGATAGTGTGACACTTGCTGTAAGTGACAATGATGAATGAATGATAAGAACTTCCCCTTCCTCCTGAGTCAATAAAATCCAGGGGTGGAGTCCCATTGTTGCAGTAGTGGAGTGCACCTGTGACATGCATGTACTATTAAGTTGTGGCTCTGTCATAGGTTGTGTAACCACTTGAAATTGTACACAATATTCAATAATGTCATCCATTAGCGATACCCACTTTATCCTGTACAGGGTCACGGTCTAGCTGTTTTAATCACTTTACTTTAATGAATAATTTGAATCAAATACAGGAAGTATTGAGTTTGTATTAACAGAGTAATGCAGTAACTTTAACAGGGCAAACAGTAGCAGATCAAAACGAGGCTTAGAGTTGACATCGTGAAACAGTTAATACACTCCAAATATTAATGAGAACTTTGACTGCCATCACCATCTGTACTGTAAAGTGTTCAACCAATCTAACGCTTTACTTCAGCAACTTTTATTTTTTTTTTACACAGTATACAAAGTTTCCTTTTTTTTGTGTAGCGTGTGCGTTAAAATGCTTTAACTTTGTTAAATTGTTGGCATCAAAAAATAAATGAAATTCAAAGTGCTTGTGATAAATGGATTGTATGTATTTGCACGTGTTTGTTACCTTGCATTAAATCATAGTGGGAGAATATGGCACAGCCCCACCTGGAAAGTTTTTCACCAGCCATCACTGACAACCACCTCCACCCCCTAAGCATTAATTTAGGCTTTGATGTTGTCCTTAATGAGGAATGCAAATTCATTTTTGTTCTACTCATTTTCTTTTGAACCTCAGATTTGAAATTTGATTCAATTCAATTCAACTCAATTCAATTCAATAATTCATAACTGAATTCTCGCTGTTGTGGAACATTTTGCACCAATAACCTACTTATACAGTTTAATCTGCAGTTGAGTCGTATTTTGATATGTTCCACAATATGCTCCTCTGTTCCCCTCAGGGCTCTCTGCTCAGCATTTAGGTTCACACCACTCTTTCTCTTACACACACACACACACACACACACACACACACACACACACACACACACACACACACACACACACACACACACACACACACACACACACAGAGACGCGTACTTGTACGTTACATGCACAAACACAGGCTTGAAAGCTCACAAGCAGAGACGCTAATAAACAGAACACACACACAAACACATGCCTGCACTCACAGAGAGGCAGAAGGCAACTGGGAGGCAGCTCCCTTGCCTTGCCTGGAGAGGGAGAAGCTTATTATGGAGCCTTATTGAAGGCTTCAAAGAGTTTAAATTAGGGTGGAGAGGAGGGATTAGGAGACGAGTGAGAGAAAGAGGAGGAGAGAGGCAGAGGAAGAGCGGTGCGTGAGAAGAAAGGAGGGACACAGAGAGAAGGAGGAAGAAGGGGAAGAAAAGAGGTACCAAATAAAAAGAGGATAAAATGGGTGAAAGAGGATGTGGTGGAGGATGGAGAGGAGCGAGAGGAGGGATGGAGAGGGCAGGGGTGGGGAGGAGAGAGACAAACGGGGGGAGGCGAGGCAAAGAGTTTGCTGGCTCATGCTGATCTAAAACTAGACGATGTTTGAAGTGATTTCAGAGTGTATTTCCAAGTGGGAGTCACAACACTACGCTCGGAATATAACTCGGTCACAGCAGCCTTAACGCTGTCTTTTCTCATAATCACAAAATCAAACACATTACACTGTAAGAAACGTGTGGCTGCAGGTGCAACTGATCAAACAGCCTGTGTTCATCTCGTGAAAACAATCCATGTAACCTTGACTAAACAAACAAAGGATAACCACAGACGACGCCAACGAAACAACCAAATAAGTCCTTTATCCCGTCACTACACGATAAACCCGACTGTGCTTGTTGGCATCACTTGGTTTCAGGATGTTTTTTGTTTGGTTTGACTTTCGTCCATCCCCTCAGGTGAATGCTTCAACTTGTACATTACTGGTATCAACAAATGGATCATCACATTCACGCTATGGTTGAAATGCTCTCGGTGCCAAATCAAGTTCCTGGTGCTCGATAAAAGCGAGTGAAAATATTTTATAAGAAAACTACAACCTGAGAAGCATAAAAAAATTAACAATGATGGAAATTAACGTACATTATATAAACACGTTTATTGACTATAATATTTTAGTTTTGGAGGACGAAACCTAGATTTGAAAAAAAATAAATCAAACGACTAAAATTGTGAAATACGAGACTTTAACTTAACCAAAACCATGTGCCAAACAACACTGGAAAAAAGGTACAGTACAATATATATTGTCATGACTTAGTATCCTTTCATTCATGGTTAAGCATTCATATAACAATAACCTGCAGGGGAGTGAAAAATCACTCAGCACTGACACAATCCAGCGGACATTGTATTGAGTTTGTACTGTACTTGACTTTGTAACAATATCTCACACTGACGTCACGGCTTGTGAAAAGGGAGAAACAAATGAAGTCAGGAGATGGGTGGGGAAGAGTAGAGGGAGTAAAACAATTAAAGGAGATGAAGAGGAGGAAGCAGAGGAGAGACATGAAGGGACAGAGAGGAAGATTTGACCTAGAGGGACGGGAAAAGGCTGTCAAGGTTGCTGCAGATGGAGCAAAGAGGAAAGACCAGGACAAGAGCAAGAACAGAGAGCAGAGGAGATCAGAGGAAGAGGAAAAGGGAAAGAGGGAGAAGAAGAAGAGAAAAGGGCATGATGTAGGAGAGAGAGGGAACAAAGAGTGGGAATAGTGCGACTCAGAGGGACAGGGAAAGGCTGTCAAGGTCGCTAAACAAGCAGCAGAAACAAGGACCTGAAGGGATTGGCTGCAGTGCTGAACAGCAGTGACCTGTTAGTCATGGTCACACACACACACACACACACACACACACACACACACACACACACACACACACACACACACACACACACACACACACACACACACATACAGAAACAAGGGGGAGAAGATAAAATAAAAATGAACTGACTGGCAAAACAGAGATGACAAAGATACAATGGACATCCAAAGAGATGGAAAAAGAAGCAAGAATGTATATGTGGTTTGGCTGAACTTCAAAGCATTTCAACTTCTCACAATCTTTAACATTTTCCTGAAACAGTAAAAGATGCCGTAGATGCAGGAAGGAGTTTACATCTTTACAGGAAATGTAATCCACATCTACACCAAATGACTAAAATTAAATTTAATGAGCTTATCTTCTTTTCTCCTCCAAGCTAAACCAATTTGGGTCAATTCAGTTTGACTGAGAATCTTCTTTTTTTTTTTTAAATGTACCACCAAAATACTGAACACCAACAGGATATAAACTGTAGATAATGCATGTACAGGCAGTGAGTAGGATGACCTGTTTGTATAGAGAGGGTGAGGGAAACATGCAAAGCAGAGTCGGATTATATGTGTGAACCTGTGTCCTGTATGTGTGACTGCAGCCTGGTTGCCCTGGGGAGAACAACATGGCAGAAAGCAACAGTCGCCTGTGTGTGTTTGTGTGTATGTGTTTGTGTGTTTGTGTGTATGTGCTTCAGGGCGCTTAACAGCACAGCAACAAAATCAGCCACAGAGTTTGAAAAAGATTTTGGAAACACAATTCAGGTGTCAAAGGAACATATACCTGCATCTGAAACACACGCAGCAGCAGCAGCAGCAGGATATGCAGACATTTGAAACAAACAGGAAGTAAATGTTCCTGTTACATGTAACAGTTGTAAGTTTCACTTTGTTTAAAAACATATAACATCAACTAACACCTAGTTAGTATCTTGTGTTTCTGTTGTTTGACAGCTCTGTGAGTGTGTGTCGTTGGGCTCAATGAAGGAGGGTTTTTTTTCTTCTGTTTTGGTTTTTGCAGTAAATGAAAAAGTTAATAACTGGCTGGTGAACATACTGGAGCATTTAGCAGCTGAAGAGCCTGAGCCCTTATTTTTGTGGCTGTTAAAACTAAGAAAAAGGTGAATATTTGACTCAGACTTACCAGGTGGATAGAAACTCTAAATGAATGCTAATTTAGTTCCATGCCTGCTGGATGTGTGAACAGACAACTGTTGGCAGCCACATCTGCCATATCAACTTTGTAAAGTGATCATATGCCAACTCTGTTTTTACAGTTTGCTCCACTGACAAGTGGGAAACAAATCATTTAGTATGAATAAATTAATCATAACAAAATGATGAACAACCATATACATTTTTCTGTAACCCCAATTCACTTAATATTATATATTTTTGAAAATTTGTGTCCAAAGACTTTCATTTTGAGTCATGTATTGTCGTGCAAAGAGAATATCTAAAGCTAGAATCCACTACAATATATGTGATAACATTCAATTCAAAGCTGCGAAAACTTTGTTGACGATTACTAGTCCCTGTTTTCTGAGTCTGAGTTTATGGAAATATAGTGTCCTTGTTTAGTTTTTCCACCAAAATGAGCCCCATTTCATAACAGCACCCGGAGCTCTGAACCAGAAAATGGGCCCATAGCCTTGGAAAATGTGTTTTATTCCAGGCACTGTACATCTAATTGATTTATTTACACTAAAAAAGCAGTTGCCAATTTCAGCTGAATGTTTCATGTTGTGTCTTCTGTAGTCTGCTCTTTGAGGACTTGGCAGCACTATCAGCTTTCTTATCATTGTCCCTGTTGACAGAATAAATCAAATTGCTACGAAACAGGATCGGCGCGCCGTTTAGGGATGACCAGAAATAACAGTCTGACTTTGAGGATGATTGTAGAAGTTAAAAAAAAAAAAAAAAAAAAGTATTAATGGCAATGGAGGTATATGGTTATATTTGAATGTATTTATGACAAATGCCCCAATGGTATCCCTCAGTCCCCATCTTTCTTTCTCTGTCTCTGTTTGTCACTGACATGCAAAAACTCTCTTTCTCTCTCTCACATACACACACAAAAACACACAGACACAGATTTCAGTGTGACTATCAGAAGTGTTATCTCTGCAATGCAGACTATTAAACATTGATGTGTTGTTATTGTAACAGCAGCAATCTGGATCATCCAGGCTGAATGACCCAAAATAAAAACACTTTGGATTGCGACAACACAGAGTCTCTGATAAACAACTGTTTTGTCTGCAGTAAACAATTAGAGTGAGCTTTTCTGTGGCCCATTTTGGTGCAAAATAATCTTTTTGGGAAGTTATTGTTTTTTAGAACCTTTTTTGGGGGAAATTAGTCTGCATTAGCAGCATGGGAATTTAGAAAAGGCTGTAAATAGGACCTGACAACTCTCACCATTCACAAATAGTATCTGCACCTGATTCATCCTAGTCCCGAAGACAACCATCAGTCATCCTGTGATGTTCAATACATCACAGGATGTATTTTATAGTGAAGTTATGTTATCTTGGACCCACTGTCCTTTATGCTTATCTTGTCTTCTTCACCACCGTTTAGATTTGTGAACAACTCCTAAATTTCCCAGACTGCATCCTGAAACTCCGTCATCATTTAATGATCTGCAACCCACAGAAAGTGAGAATTCCTTATTCATTTTCAAAGACGGTTATTCTCTCACCACAGATGCTTCCACATCAATGTCTGACGTAGAATGCTGTACTAAAGCACGGTGGACAGAACGCAAAGAACAGGGACACACACACCTTCCTCTGACTTGAGGAGGTAGTTATCCCTAGTGATATGCTCAGTCACTCCAGATAATCTGCCTAAATATGATACTTTTATTGTGTTATGTATTTTTAGCAGTTTGACACTAAGTGTAGTCAGATAAAAACACTGTAATGCTTCTATAAAAAATTAGCTGAATCAAGAGATAAAGGATGTGAAAGAAATGAAAGAGAAATGAAGTTCAGTTTACTTATAATGCCTTCTGAAGGTCAAAAGTTTGAGAAAACCTTAGTAATGACATGAAGGGTATTGCAGACTATATTTCAGAGTTACAAACTGGAGGCAGACACCAGTTGCATCATGGGACATGTCAGATCAAGCATTTCTTGAACTTTGCTCATTCTAAAGGTCTAAAACTAAGAATACCCGTTGCCCTGTTGCATCAGTTTCAACCATTTACTGTATTTGTTAAAGATTTTGCATCTTTAGTGGTAACAACAGACTGCACCACTGTAATGGTTGTAACTATAAAGTTCAAGGTCTCAAAAAAAATCTCAAACAATTCTGTTCCCATGCCTGTAAAGATTGGTTGATCGCTGTCCTGTTGCAGCAGTAAATATATTAAATGAAAAGCCTGCCATTAGAAAAGATGTGGTACAGTTCAAACAAGGGTAATGGCACACATTTTCATTCTCTCAGACACATTCACAGTTTTGAGTCTGTACACATGAAAAGAGAAGTTCAAATCTATCCAACTTTTTTTTCCGAAGTTTTGTTTATGCAGTGTGATACATACATGGCAAAAATTGAAATGCATGTATTTTTTTTATGTCTGCCGCATGTGTTAGCCTTGCCAGTCGAACCAGCAGCTGAGGACAATAAAATATGACAAAGGAAATGGCGGTAGTCGTATTACTTCAGTGATATGGAAATGGTTGGGTTAAATCAAACAGATGCAATAGTCAGTTTGTTGGAGAAAATTCCTCACACTGCAATCAAAAATCAAATTTGTCAGTAACAACATATGAACTGAGAATAAGATTATGTAGATTGCAAACAAATTATCCCTTAAAGTTGAGCTAGTTTCAGTCGTAGACTGCATCATTTTTTCTTATGAAACAAGCCTCTTTTCGTGTCACAAAAAGTTTTAATTGTGAAGCAATTTGGTTTTGGAAAGTTACAAAAATTGGTGACTGCAATCCCTCCAATTCTGACGGGGGTGGGGTAGTTTCAGATATTGTTCAACCATGCAATAATCACTTTGTTTACAGCATGCAGACCCCAAAACAAACTAATGACGCCATTTCAACTCTATGTGAGTGTAATACTACATTGCAGGAATAACTTTGAAAGTTTTTTTTTTGTCCCCACAGGTGTCCTGGTGGCTCAGGAAGACCTCTTAGGGAAGACAAAACTCAACAGACAAATTCAAGTCAGAGAATATGTGTAAATGTCTCTCCATAGTGGGATTAAGGAATTACTGGCTTCCAGGTTGACTAATAGACAGAGAGAAAGATTGGTTTAATTCAGATGAGACTTGTGCCCCCTCTCTCTCACTCTCTCTTCCTCTCAATATGTGTGTGTCAGCAGCTCACTCAAGCAGGATAATTCAGCACTCACTTGGCGGATAAGGACTTCTATCCAGCTTTAGTCTGTCACAACATTTGTTCCACATTTAAATTAGACTGCTGCAGTAGGATGATTGCATATAGATTTGTAGAGAAGGAGGGCGCAAGGAAGGGGACCGAGGGGGGGAAATATGAGGGAGACATGGGGCACAAGGAAGGAAGGAAGAGAGAGGAGTGAAAACACAAGGGAGGAGAGGAGAGACAAAGGAGGAGAGATGGAGAGGAGAGAAGACACAAAGGAACAGTGCTACTTTTACTTGCCAGAGACATTCAGTACAATCAATGGTTGTTGTTTCACCATCACTCTGGTCCCCATGACAACTGTCCTGGATTCTGATGCATGCATCTCTCAAAACAACACACATCTATTATAAATAGGCTGGAAATCAGACGTAACATGTAAAACAGCCAAAAAAGTAAGCAAATGTCCTCATTTAAATAAACATTATTGGCATACACACATGCAACAGGCCAACATACTATGTTATTATAAGAAGTGCTTCATACAGTACAGTACAGACCAGCAGCAGCAGCACACTGACTCGTGGCTCTTAAAGGCTTATTTTCGGGTTTTGCCAGCCAAATACAAAGACTGTATATAAGACTGATCTCTCACTGATGTTTCTTCATGCAAAGAGCAAACAGTGAGGTCGCAGTGATATACACTAACGGCCAAAAGCCTCGAAACGACAAAGGAACTCACAGCAGTCATAGATGTATTGGCAAATACAGCAGCTTCAGAAACATCTGTAAGACTTTATTTTTATTTCGACTTCTTTACTAAAAATCTCCCTGAGCTAACTTCAACAACTGCTTCATCGACAAAAAATGTTGAATTTTTTTTCTAATGTAAGACAATGTGTTACTGTATATCTTCCTTCAATAGTTATATAGTTCCACTATAATTCTGTTCTGGGATTTCAATTGAACTGTAACACAGCAGCAAACTGATCTAACCAATGCAAGTTACATATGAACTGGTTATTTATCCAGTTGCTGTTAGATTTAACACTATAACATTATTAATTGTCATATACAATAAAGGCAGGATTTGAACAATTAGCACTGGATGTAAAAGGAAAACTCCTCTAAAAATAACAGGCTTCTGTTGGCATGTGGTTAACACTGGGTGGCAGATTCAGCAGGTGGATATATTGAGGATATATTGTGGTGTTATAAAAGCTCCAGATAAATGTCTTTTATCCAGAGAAGCATAAAGTGGAAGCTTCCTGTGTTCACTGCTGAATGTATTTTCACTAAATACATTATAAAGCCATTCACTGTTCATTCCAGAGCCAGAAGCAAAATGTGCTCTCGGTGAGAGAATGCATGGTTTTCCATGGTGTGTGTACAAGTGTGTGTGGGAGAGAATGAGTGTGCGTGTGTGTGAGAGCATGAGTGTGTCATATGCAAGGATGTGTGAAACTGTATGTGTTTGTCTTTTCCATATAGCATACTGTATGTAAGCTTGATGTGTGTGTGCTTTGAACAGTACATGTGTGTCTATGAGTGTGAATGTTTTGTGAGTGTGTGTGTGTGTGTGTAGGTGTCTGTCATATCCAGCATTGCAATCTTTTCTTGAGCATGATCTCCCCATCTCTGTGTCTCTGTCTCTCCTACACTTCCTCTGTGTCTCCCCCTCTCCGCATCTCTAACTGATGGTGACAGTTGTTCTTTTTAAAGCAGAGTGGATCAGAATGCAGGCGGAGCGGCTGTTAATTATGGATGGCCTGTTTATCCTCCCAGGAGCACCCAGGGAGGGAAAACCTCCATTCGAACTTTGCCGGCAAATGCTTCGACTGTGCTAATATGACAGGAGTCCGCATAGTGATTATGCTACCTAAAACCTCAACGTAAGAACCCCACTAACCTCTACTCAACACATCAAGCACAACACTCAATGATTTGTAGTTCATGCACCGAAGCCAATCAGTGAGTAACAGTCAATTAAAATCCAACAACTATTGTATAAATAAAGAAACAACAGTCTTTTTGTCTGGTATCAACAGTTAGTTAGTTAGTCCCATTGCCAACATCTATACCAAGTATGTTACTTTTAGTTGGTGTGTGCAGATTCTTAGGGCTGGACATATTAGATTTTTGTATTTAAATTTTTCCCCATCAATTATTGGTTCATTCAAAAAAACATTAAAACTGTTTGTCTTTCCCAAAGTGCAGAATGATCTTCAAAAACTTAGTTCACAATCTGACATGTGAGCAAACTGTAATCGATAAAGAAGTTTGTCAGATTTCATAAATATTTTTATGATGAAGACCGAATGTACACAATGTGAACAAAGAAAATAAACATCAAATTGTTCCATTTGATGGGAGTATTGACAGTATTCTGTAGTTTTGCATAATAAATGAGTTGTTAATTATTTCCTCATATACTAACTATTCAATAGACGAGTAATTTCTTTGGTTTCCTTTTTAAGTCCTTATTTAATAAATTAGATAATTAATTTGACACCATGAAACCCCCTCATAATCATCTCTATATAAAATAGTCAGTCTGTTGTAAGAATCAAGATTTTATCTGACGCAGACATCAGTGATCGCAATAGTCTGAATTTTTGTTGCAGCAGACACTGCAAATTATTTAAGTTTGTTCTTTAAATAAAGAGAATAGAGAGAATATTTGCTGTTTAGGCTGACATCTTGCATAAAATTAATCCCACTCCATACTTCAGTATCAGGATTTGATCAAATCTGAAATCAGAAGTGAATCTGTTTATGAAATCCAAATTTTGAGATTTGAAAATTTGTGAATGAAGTAATAAGAAAATAAAGTTTACCAAACAGAAGTAAAAACACAAGAGTTTAAAGCTGCTGTTGATACAGAAAATAAATCAACCAGGCTGCAGAGCACAGACCTACTCAGCAGTGCTAATGCTGTATCTGCTTCAAGACTATTGCATTTACTTACAGTAAATATTCTGAGAAAGCAAAATGCGTCAAAGGTGTTGCAGCATCAGAGTGGTAAATACACTAAGACATAATGAGATACTTCATTGATTACTATAGGAATAGCTCTCTGCTCACTAGTATGCAGGCACTTCAGACAGCAGGTCAGTTTTACACAGGCTCCATCAGAGCTGGTAGAGATTCACAATCTTTACACACACACGCCCGCCCGCCCGCCCGCCCACCCACCCACACACACACACACACACACACACACACACACACACACACAACTAAAGCTACTGTAGTAAAGAGCAGACAGACAACAGAGGTCATCCATAATTCACTCATGACATATTCCTGCCTTCTGCATCTATCTTAACATCTTCCATTCATTGAAAACCTCTCAACAGTGTGGACTTGTTTTCTGCATGTTTAATGCAAAACACTGTTGCAAAGTCCCAAAAGCAGTGAAATCCAAACAAGCTGTTACTTTTCTGTTTGGCCAGCTGGCTAAAAGAGGAGCCTCAAGCCTGACACAGAGATGGACACACAACAGGCTTTCTTGAAGAAATTGTATTTTCTTGATTCTTGTTGTTCTGGGTTTTGTACCCTCATGGTTGAAATGCACGTATTGTAAGTCGCTTTGGATAAAAGCGTCCACCAAATGAAATGTAATGTAATGTAACAACAGAAGGGCATTTCCAATATATTACATATGTAAATATGTAAAAATATAGTAAGTGTATGTTTTAACTTCATATATTCAGGGCCACACACACATACATACACCACAAATACATCCACTATAACAGAATTCAACGCACTAATATATGTGATGCTTTATGTGACCCAATAATTTTCTTTACAGTAGTTTTCTTCTCTCGACTGCGACCACTGTTATGTGGTGGTGTTGGTAAATGGACCCAAACACAAACACGCAGCGGGTAACTTGAAAACAGGAGGAAAATAAAACTGAACGTGCATAAACACAGAAATAGTCCAGGATGGCTGGAAGCCAATAATGGTGTCTCTCCCAACTCGGGATCCTCCCTGAGTTGTGGCAGGTATTCGAACTAGTCCGTAAAGGGAGAGAGTCAGCGAGATCCGTGCAGGCAGGTGAGGGTGTCCCCGTAATTCTCACCGGGAAGTGGGGGTTCGGGCGGAACCGCAGCAGCGGCAGGCTGGCATACATGTGGTCTCCAAGAACCGACGCTGAGCAGGGGGGCTGGATACCTGGTGATCTCCGTGGACCGACGCAGGACAGCAGGTAGGTTCGACTGTCTGCTTTACCGTGGACCGATGCAGGATTGCCAAGACACATCAACTGGTGATCTCCGAGGAACAACACAGGACTGCTTCTTCGTGCAGGTGATCTCCATGGATCGACACTGGACGGCAGTTAAGTACCACAGGGTAGCAGGCAGACAGGCACACAGGTAGGACTGCAGCAGACAGGAGACTGAAAGGGGGTCAGAACCGGAATTGCAGAACAAGCAAACGGACTTACTGAACTGCAGCGTGGTACCAAGTGAGATGATCAGACGGACGGACACAGGTGGAGTTCAGGTCTGGGGTTGATATACGGACAGGTGGTGATTATTGGAATGAGAGCCAGCTGTGCCAGCTGAAATAAGTGTGGTAGTGGGAGGTGGGAAACAGAGGGAACAACAAACAGAGACAGCTGGAGATCCTGACAGAACAAAAAAATCTGGTGATAAAGTCCAGAGCAGCGTAGAGTCCAAACTAGAGCATTGAGACATCACCGCCCCCACCCCCGTGTCCAAGGCGTCCATCTCCACAATGAACTGCCGGTTGTCATCCGGTTGGATGAGAATGGGTGCCGAGGCGAACCATTCCTTGAGGGAACGGAATGCCTGGTCAGCTTCTGGAGTCCACGTGAATACTATCTTTGAGGAAGTGAGTCTGGTGAGGGGGGGCAGCCGTTTTACTACAGTCTGAATCTACGGTAAAAGTTGTCAAACACCAAAAACTGCTGGAGGTGTTTACAGGTCGAGGGTATGGGCCACTCGGTCACTGCCTTGACCTTCTCCGGGGCGGTTCTGACCTGATCCCTCTCGATTATGAGCCCCAGAAACTGGACAGACAAGATGTGGAACTCGCACTTTTCAGCCTTTACGAACAGTTGGTTCTCCAGGAGGCATTGCAAGACTTGACGGACGTGGTGGCAGTGTGTGGAAAAAATATGAAGATTGTAAACTTCCTAAAATTAATGCAAGCAAAATAAATGTGTAATTTTTGTTTGTTTGACTTATAGTCTTCTGATTACATCTGCACCATTTTCTTCTGCAATGTTTTAACTGCACCTGACTTAAGGATTGTTTCTTGATACACACATCTCCTAATATTGGAATAACTGTAGCATTTGGACAAGCAGATTGATTCTCATTTCCCTGTACTCACTGTCTGAAACTTGGACGATACAAGCTTCCTTGTTGACGTAAAAAAATGTAACATTCAAAGTCTAGTTTATCACATCATTTATCTTGACAGCAAATAAAACAAAGTCAACATGATTGCTTGTTTTTTACAGCAAGATATAGCAACCTTTAAAATAATTATGTCAGTGAGCTGCAAAAAAAGTTGTGGGTGCAAAACACATAACTTCTCTGTGATGATGATGAAGCATCCCCTGGAGCAACAACCTGCAAGGAGCATATGTCAGTGTTTTGAACGCAGACAAATTAGCAGTTACAGTCAGAGCCGGTGCTGCCTGAGTTTATATAGCCATCTTGCAGCTCCTGCTGTGTCTGTAAAATGTACTCATGTGACTCAGCTCAGATTTAGCCACATCAGTTTGAATATCAGGCTGGTGTAAACAAATTCTTTTTCAACATGTGGCGCCAGTCTGAAAAGTCTTCTTGGGATTTTGAGATGAATGTGTCTCTCTGAGAGGACCTATCTCATCCTCAAAGCCCCAAACCAATCATTCAGTCCTCTGATGACTGAGGCTCATTTAGCTCTTTCCCGATTGGTTCTGAAGGCAAGAAAAGCCCTGGGATTGCCCCAGTGGGAGGTTGGGAATTGGAGTTCTGAAGTTCTTTATGCGTTTCTCTTAATTTCTACAAACTCTTTAATGTTTGTCTATATTTAATGTGTGTGCACACTAATTCCTCTAAGTGTGTAAAGTCGACTGAGTAAGGGAGTGTAATCAAGAGTGTTTGTATGAAAGCTGGTGTGTGTGTCTATGGAGAAGTTTTTAATTAGCTCATGTTGCAACATATTGTGGCAATATGTGGTAGACAGAAAACCAGATGTTTATTGTTTTTAACAGTTCAACGACTGTGATCTCTGCCAGTGCCGCATGTTGGAGAGTTGTCAATGGTGTCTGCAGAGACAGCCCAAGAGAGCAAACTTTTGAATCCCACTGTGGGCATGAAGACATGCATTGATAATCACATTAAATGTAAGGTGTTTTTAAGTGTGGGAAATTATCAGTAAAAGGACTCTACAACAAGATAAGAAGTCACGTTTTGATCTCCATCTATGTATTGTGAGATGTCAAATTTCACTGACCTGCACACCATTACATTGTTTAGCATCCACCCGTTACTATAATTTATTCTGGCACATGTCTCCACCAATACAAACGAACTCTTCTGAGGTGGAGCCACAGAGGCTGAGTTAGAGTAAAGGCCTTTAGACACCAGGTCCATGACAAATAAATGAGACAAAAATTGTAAATACTTGCCTGCGATTATGTTGCATCAAAACTATTCATACAAGCAGTGATGTGACTTTGTGGACACAAAAGAGGTTTGAAAAAGGTTTGAAGAGATTTGCATCACCTCATTCTTCAGAAAAAAAGTGGATTCAACATCATCCAGTGATGAAGATCTCCTGCTCCTCCTCACTCAGACAAAGTGAAGATTTCAGTAACTTAGCCAAAGCTGCTGTGACACTGTAGCCTGCCGAATACCAACTCTGTTACATACACGGAATAAAAGGCTCCCAGACCATGAGAGTAGAGGAGGAGAACAGTTTATTCTACATTTCGAAGCCATGACAGAAAAACCATGTACATAAAGCTTGAGATCTCTGAAGCCTGTCAAGCAAGATAAAATCCCTCAATGTATGTACATCCTGATAACAGTATATCTCATAAATGAGTACGTAAACTCTGATGTGTGTTTGAGTGTCTCTTTTTTCTGAAATTGGCTTTTTAATTATGTATTAAACATTTTGCGTGCATACATCAGCATTTGGGAGCGGAGAGCTGAGTAAATGTGTCTGTTGAGATGAGAAAAGCAACTATAGCACAGAAGTTGCAATAACAATAATCACAGAGGGGGATGAGGAATAGAAGACCAGCAAAGCAAATAGGCAGCAAGTTTAAAGGACTAACAATACAGCTCCTTCTTTAGAGGGGAAACAATTCAAACTTCAGCTGCAAGGGAGGCAAAACAGTTTCTGGGCGGCATAAATAGATGAAAATATAAGTCAAAAGAGAATAATCACATATTTCTACTTTTAATTATGTCCATTTTCAACCAAAGTTACCATAGCAACAAGAACAGCTAGTCAACATCCACAACCAGTGCCAAATTTAATAAACAGACAAGAAGTGGGTCTACAGGGAGATAATTCATATGCACACTACTGACACAGATTGTTTTGATCTTTTAAAGGGTTTATGCCAACATTTTAATATTGCACCTCCATAAAGTTAGAGGACTCCTGCATCTGATTGAAATTAATATCTAAATCCAAGCATCAGAGGCTGAGATACTGTAATTTACACTCAATCAAAACTTCCTTCAGAATACCATATTAATAGTGCCTCCCTTTGCTTTTAAAAAGGCTTAACTCTTCATGGCACAGATTCCACAAGATATGGGAAACCTGCCTTTGAGATTCAGCTCTATGTTGACATGACTGAATCGCACAATTTCTGCCGATTTGTCAGCTGCGCATTTATACTACAAACCTCCCCCTCTACCACGACGGGATTGAGATCTGGTGGATGCCACTGAAGTCCACTGAAGTCATTGTCATGTTCGTGACACCAGTTTGAGAGGATTTTTGCTTTGTGACATGGTGCATCATCATGCTGGAAGCAGTCATTAGATGTGAAAATTTTGGCCATAAATGGCTCCACATGATCAGCAACAATACTCACATAGGCAGTGCCATTCACTCAATGATTGACTGGTATTAAGGGGCCCTATGTGTCCCAAGAAAATACCATTACATGACCAGCAGCAGCCTGGACTGTTGACACAAGGCTTGTTGGACCCATGGATGAATGCTGTTGGAATGCTGACGATAGCATCTGTGTGCCTCAGCAAAAATCAAGATTTACAAGACCAAGCTAAAAAAAATATTACATCAATGAAAGCGCCTGACGAGTATCTGCACAATATTAAGTGTTGCACTGCTGCTACATAATTGGGTGATTGGAGAATTGCATGAAGGAGCAGGTGTTTTTAAGAAAGTGCTCAGTGAGAATAAAGCTTTAATATCGGTCAAGCTTCAAAGACACTGGGTCCTTGAATTCTCGCAAAGAAACTCTGTAACATCTTTCATTAGATCGTCCTTGCCTGGTAAACACATTTCTTTCAAACACCACCCGCTAGTAGCTCATTGTTTCTATAGTCTCTAAACCAAAGCTGAGATAAGTATTTATGTCACTTGAGTAATCTTAGTTTAAAAACTCTATTTTCACAGCCTTACTTGTACTCCTCATAACTGGCAAATTGACTTTGACAAGTAAAATTAACAGAGTGCCTCTATAATTCCTCAGACCACCACAAATGTAAGGAAATGTTTTTTTCAAAATAAGTTCTGTAAATAGTATATTTTACTTTCTTCAGATACTTTATGATTAATATTATCTTCAGTATCAACCATTTCCACTGGAATCAGAAGCTGGAAAGAAAAAAGCAGCCAAAACAGATGAGAGGAATACAATTAACCCTCGAATAAGGTTAGGTGCAACATGAATGGTATTTTAGGGTGAATTAAGGTAACTGAAATGTGTCAAAGCGATGCAGACGAGATGTGTGTTCAGTGAAGTCTTCATTTTTACTCCCACCCTTCCTCCTGCTCTCGTTTTCTCTATGAATTTCTGTCTCAATCGATCTCTTAAGCTTTTTCAAGTCAATGAGCTTTCAAACTCATGAAGACAGATTCACTGTATTCACTAGTTTATCACAGCTTACTATTAGTATTCCACAAATCCTATCCCGATCCCTTAAACTAACTTGAAAATTCTTCACCCTATAATTTAATGGTAACATTGTGGAGATGTACTTTTTGCTGCCTTAACTGTCTGTGAGTAAACATATTTATGTCCTCACAACATGGGTATTACAAGTACACACACATACCTTTAGGACAGGAAGAGGCAAGGAAGTGCCAACAGGCATCAGCCAATCAGAATGCAGCAGGAAAATACCCCTAGGCCTGCCCACCACAAATGTTCACACAAAACACACACATACACACAGGCTGATGAGCACATACACAGAGACTTTCCTATAGGTTTGTCTGCCATTGTGCCAAGGGAGTATCACCAGTACAGAGAGGACACTGCATGAGAAGGACTGCAGACACACATGAACCCACATATATATACATCCACGTGCACGCGCACACACACACACACACACACACACACACACACACACACACACATATATATGCACACAAGCACGTATGTGCACGCACCCACACATCGACACACTTACACTGGGGAGCAGGATAAAAATACTGTGCTGACAAGTCAATTAATCAGATGTGAAGGTGCTGAGCAGAACAATCCTTTACAAGGCCGTGGTTGTGTGTGTGTGTGTGTGTGTGTGTGTGTGTGTGTGTGTGTGTGTGTGTGTGTGTGTGTGTGTGTGTGTGTGTGTGTGTGTGTGTGTGTGTGTGGTGTGTGTGTGTGTGTGAGAGAGAGAGATCCTGAAGTTTCTGGGCTTAATAACCTGTGTCATAAACTGTTGATCAGAACATTTTTGAGAAATACACTGAAACTGCTCAATTTGTTTTGTGTCGAATGGGAGCTGCACTATTTTTGCACTCCAGGTTTTTATAGTTCTTTAAACATTTGATTCCCTGATGTCACCACAACATTAGATGAGTGTGTCGTATGTTACGAGGCTACAGTCTTGTCATTCTTTCATTCATTTGGTGATATTTTGGGACTTGAGTTACATACTGTACATACATGAGAGGAATTACATCCACTTTTATTGGAGGTTTGTTTTCCTTGTTTCTCTGCTCTACTTAACTTGTGCTATCTCCATGTTTACAATCATTCATATCCTTTGAGTGACGATTATGGTGAATAGTGGGTTTGCTGTTGACATGGCTTTGGTGTAAGATTGATACTGACAAGAAGAATATAACTATTTTTTCAACTCCATTAATATTATCCTCACAATATGCTATTTCCACCCGCATCAGCCACATGTTTAAAGTCTGTAGCTACAATATAATCCCTCAACCCACAAATATAAATCTAGCTTTAAGGTGCAATTTATTCTGCCCTAACACTTCCATGAATACGAACAGTAGAGGGAGAGAGATGCCAATTAAACACAGTCTGAAGACGCCCACACAGTCCTGAGAAGATGCATAATCAGGAAAAGTGAAAACACCTGGGTAGGTGGATCAAGCCTGTGATAAACACTCTGAATATGCGAAAACTAGACACCCATCTTCATTTAAGGAGTATAACAGTGCACTTTACAGACAATAACTATCAAAACCACATTTCAAAGCCTCTCTCATCAAGATTTTCACAACGTAAAACTTTCAAAAAGGATTTTTCTGCACTCAGGTTTTTGTTCATGCGCATATGAATGTTAAAACGTGTTTTTGTGCCTTCTGTTTAACGCACTCAAAAAAAAAAAAAAAAACATACTAATGGCTTCTATCCAACAGCAGTATGGTGGCACTAAGGGAAAAATGAACACTTTTGTGGGGTGTCCCGCAACAGATGCTGCTTCCTCAGACGCCTTAATTCGAAAATTCTTTATGCCATTTGTGCCTCCTTTTCGTGACGTAGACAAGATGGCAACTGTTGAGTACTTCAATTTTGGACCTTTTTGAGTGCATCATCCGGGCACTGCATGTTTCCATACAGTGTGAATGCACTAATGCACTCAAAATAGTGAGTGGGACAATGCCATTAGGAACACAGCCTACAGTGTCTATTTCAGGGGACATTATCACAACAAATGTGTAGGTTTACAGATGGTAAAGCATATTTTGACAACCTACTACTATAACTATTGCACCATGAAATTCTTATTCTGGCTGTTTATATGAAGGAAAAACTGTGATATCTGCTTTGTTCTATAACATATTAAAAAATCAGAATAAACAATGAGCTATTTATCTTTTGTCTATTTCATGTTTACTTATGGGAGAGAGAGGTGTCAGGCCATTTTTGATGACTGGTAGAGCGTGAAAACCCTGATTAACTCTAGTTGTGCTTGGCTTCAACTAAAGCACATAGTTGATTGATTCTGATTCTACAGGTAGGTCAATTTAATACTGATCAACTTTGTGGAATGATACTGATAATTAAATGGACTTCATAACTCATCAATGACCAGTCTGTATTGTCAGCACCACTCGAGTGTGTTGACTTTGGTTTGAAATCAACATTGTGACTGACTGACTGACTGGCAGACATCTCCTGAGCGGTGCTGAAAGCAGTCAATCAGCAGTGGGTACTGCAGTAATGACAGGGATGTGTGCACTCCCTCAGGAAGAGCTGTCAGGTCAATGGATCACTGCCACTCTGACACACACACACACACACACACACATACACACTTATAAACCGAAACAATGCACCCGCTTATAAAATATGCTGCCATTTTGCCTGTGCACACAGTAAAACTCTCGAACACACAAACTGTTCAGTGTTGACAGACTCTCGTGCTGCTCCTGTCCTGTTATTCATTATGGATTCTTCCCAGGGGATTGACACGCATACACAATTACAAACACATCTCAAGTACTTCTCTTCATCCACTGAACTGGATTATAACTGACACTGTATTTAAGGAACAGCACTTCAAGGTTGAGTATATCTAAGGATAAAGAGAAGGTATCATCTGTACCGCACGGCTACCCACAGCTGCAGAGAACAAACTGAATTTTGCTGGTTCATCAATGCTTCCTAATCCTGTTTGTTACAGGAAATATTTTATCTGGTCTTTGTTTCAGGCTAAGCGACCACATTGTTTCAGTCTGGGTCCCCACATGACAAAATGCATAAAACTAATGTTTTAAATTGTCCTGTGCCCTGGGGTAAGAAACTACAATCCCCGTGTCTATGTTCCTACGTGACAGAAGAGTAATTAGTTGATGAACTGGATCAAATATATATTTTCTCATTAGAGGTATGACAACAAAAAATTGTTTTACTCCAGATCAGGCAACTTTGACATGTAGAGTCTGATATGATTTTGAAATGTTTCCAGTCGAGATGACAAAGTTTATCAGCCGAAAACGGATCTTAACTGGACACGTTTCAATATTTTGCATTAATATATAACATGAATATTTAGATATTTATTATTGTATAATCAAAAACAACTGACTGATACCTGCTGTCTGGGTTGACTTAAAGGTATACTCATAAAGGGTGACTTAAGTGGAAGAACATAAAGAGAAAGAGGTCTTGTCACCAGCATAAATAAGTTTCTCATCATGCTGAACCACATCTGTCTCTCTTGTACTATCCTCCTTTGTTTCCTTTCTTCCCTCCCTCAGAACTTGTCTCTAAGGTCAACTGACTGAGCCTTGCACTCGCAGCGGTGATGATTTAAGGGAATCTGTTTGCTTCACTGCAAATTTACTGTGAATAGTCCATCATCTGTGGACCTGTAATTTAAATGTAAATTAAATGTGTCCGTGAAACACCACGCGGCGGTGCCGGCAGTTCAGATAGAGTAGACAGTGGTAAACAGGTTGTTTTAATGACCTTTCATATCATGCAGGGACATGGTTGTTTACAAACAAACAGAAAGCGGTCAGACTTGTTTACCAATTAAACAGTAGTGACAGATGTGTTTACAATCCACAAACACTGCCAGCCTGTGATGATTTTAATATTTATACCTGGGCTCTCCTGAAAACCTCAGACACACAGGAGAGGAATGCATTTAGAATACTTAAAATAGGTTGAATTTTGCAGAGAACAGCTGAAAATACTGAGAGCACTGATACAAATGTATATGTTTTCTTTAAAAATTAAAGGTCCCATATTGTATATTTTCAGATTTCCATTTATTTTTTTGATTATAAAGCAGGCATAGGCACTATAAATACAAATGTCAAAACACTCAGTCCATAAAGAAATGTACACTGCTCGTATTCAGCATCTGTGCCATTTGGACGAGCTATTTGGACTTCAGTGAGTTTGTGATGTCACAAACTTATGCTTCATGTCATATGTTCACCCTCAACGCGGCCTACTGTCCAACCTTTTATGGAAGAAAACACAGAGCGGTCAATCTCTCACAGAGCTAGGAAGCAACAAGTCCGAAGAAAGCCTGCGGTTGTCCAGGGCGTCTGTGACTCAGAAAAGAGCCAATCAGAAGAGAGGGTCGTTGAGATGAATGAACCTTAAAGACACAAACACAAAGGATCCTGTTCTTGGTTGCGCTCCAGAGAAAAGCTTAAGAGAGAAGTAATATTTGTTTTCTTATGCTACTTTAAACCACAAAAATATTTTCTAATGCGACTTACTGAGTACTTATAAGACTGCATTTCGAACACCAGAAAAAGTGTGAAATATGGGACCTTTAAGTCTATTTTTGTGGTTACACTTTTGCATTTTTTTCAATCTATATTCATTACACAATATATAGTGTAACAAATAAGCATTATTTCACTTAAAAAATTACATGGGGCATTTCATAAATCCTTGCATAGGATTGGGACATTTGTAAGTACTAACATATAAGAAAAAAAACAGCTTTCCTGGTTGTTAACATTACAATGTTAAACCTATCAGAAAGCAGAGGCGTTATTTCAGTGGCACAGCTCTCTCTGGAGAGATGACTATAGAATATTTCTGCAGGACTATTGCCTCTCACTTGAGGATTTGCCTTGATTTATTGCTTGTGTTTATATCATTCTCTGCAGAGGAGTTCAGTACAGGTGTAGCTGCCTATGGAAATGATTCATAATTTATCGCATGTTCGCAGCTTTTTTTCCCCCCACTGCTGTGGACAGTTGGAGAGCAGGGAGTGAAGAAATAAAAAATAAAAAAAACGAGAGAGATGGAGAGGGAGACAAAACACTGGCAGGAGAGGCAAAGAAGTGAGAGAGAGAGGGAAGAGAACATAGAGTAGTATGGAATCAAATAGACAGAGGTAGAGAGGTAGAAAACAAGTAATAGAAGGGGTTGAAAGGATATACAAAAACAGCAGAGGAAGAGCTATTTTGGCTGATTGTGGTACAGATGAATAATTTCACTTTTAAGTGACTTTAAGTTTTTACTACGGATGTGTGGTCATGCACCCAAGAAACTGAGGTGAAATTAACCAAGACTTTGATGTAAAATGCACTCACAAACAATAACAAATGAATTACACGCATCACCCTCTAGGAAAAAGGTGAAGCAGCAAATAGAGATCAATGAAGTAATAGCTAAAAATACCACAGTACCAAATTATCTAAATTAATGTTAAGATTTAGGTGATTTGGAAAACATACCGACCAGAATTTGAGGTTAAGTAGCTTACTTTTCCTTTTCAAAGCACAAGAACATATGCAGTGGTTAACTGTGCATGCATAATGAACCTGTGCATTGGGCCTTTGATATTGCCGTCATGCATGTATCTTCGTGCTCTTAAAACATTCCCACACTGCTCCTGCAGAGTGAACCTTGCCACAGTAGGCTACGTTTTCTTTGATGTCACGAGGGAAATTCATCGTAATTTAATGATCTTTGGCCTTCATATTCCTCCTGCTCCCTTTGTATGTTTTCCATTTTTACTAAAGCAGACATTGGTCATGCATTAAAATGTATCAGAATATATTTATTCAATGCTAGTATGAAGATGCCTGTATTAAAAACTAAATATATGTATGTAATTTTTACAACAACTGTTTGGGAAAACAAAGTGCAAAACTATTATCAATAGTTTTAGGCTTGTTTAACAAGTTAAAATCTGTAACTTTTCTCACCTATATAAAGTGAATCTTAAAACATGATTATTTCACCTAATAGAAGAAACAAAATGAGAACTTGCCACCTAATAACTGAAACAGAAAATGAAAGAATAATGAGAAGCAGAAAAAAGCTGCTTTGCATGGGCAAACTTCCCTTTTTCATATCAGACATCAGTGCAGTGTTTAAATAAAAATGAGCCACATGGAGAAAAGAATGGTTTCAAACAGTTTTTGGTCATCTACTGAACAGACTATGAAGGAAGTGAGTAGTGTGGAAGCTTGGTGTATATTGTCCAACACGTGGCTGGAAAAAGCACAGTGACCTTCCTGAAATATAGATTTAACTCTGCTGCTTACACACACATGCACACAAACACACAGCAACGAACTGTTGTAGGCTACAGCATGATTTTCTATGACCTTAACTGCCCTGCTTGATCCCCTCACAGCTACATGATAAGTGGACAGGACCGTTTTTTGGGGGTACTAAATGCTGCCTTCTGCAGCTGAATGTGGTCCAGATTCATTCAAGCTAGAGCAACTCCAGTCTCCCCCTCAGGGAAAGTCTGTCTCCCATTCAACGCAGCATTAATCGATTCTTTCAGTTAACAACTATAAAACAAACTGAAGTGACAATTTCACACAGAAAAACTGTACTAGGTATAAAAAGTAAACTATATCTTCAATTTAAATGCAAAACCTCATCCCTCTGTCTCACGGTCTGTGTTTGCACACTGACTAAAGTATGTTTGTCAGCTGGAGTTGTTATTTTTCTCTGCAGCATACGCCTCAATGGGCTGTCTGTCTTTTTGGATGGAGCCGGGCAAGACAAATTGACAGCTACACACACACACACACACACACACACACACACACACACACACACACACACACACACACACACACAAATATATATATACAAACCCAGGGGTGTGCACAGCACCACGACGCCCCATCTTGCACACACAATCCCAAAACACAACCACCAATACACACACAGACAGAAACACAAGAGGCAGTCATACATTGGCTGATGGACTGAGTGACAGTTTATTTTCAGGACTTAAATGAACAGAGGGATAGACTCGATGCTCTGAGGCAAAGGAGGGCAGAGAAATAGAATATGAGCTGCTGTTACTGCTTGAGGATGGATAGATTCAAAATTAGACTACACGCACGCACGCACACACACACACACACACACACACACACACACACACACACACACACACACACACACACACACACACACACACACACACACACACACACGCACACACACACACACACGCACACACACACAGGCCTTCGTCAACTGTCTGTGCATGTTGGATTCAATGACCATTACTGACAGAGTTTCTGAGAGCTGTGCAGAGCAACAGAACAAAGAGAGGATGTAGATATGTAGATACAGTGGTCACCCACACATATATTTGACTTCAACACTGCAGCAGAACTGCCACAGATTTTGCAGAGGGTAGATCTTGAAAGCCACACTGTAATACAGTACATAATTGTTCTATTGTAATAAAAAAAAAAGACCTTCCTCACACAATTGGATGTCAGACCCTTCCTGAATCAAAATGTGAAAAGGAAAAAAAATGCAAAGGTTTCACAAATCTCCTCTGAGCGTGGATCAACAGCGCAGCAAAAAAAAAGGAGCGACTTTGATCATGGCTTTAGTTTTAAAGGAGATAGTTTGAACAGAATCGGCAACTACTGAGGCAGAAATGTGTTTAATTAGGATGAATAAGGTCTGCAACATTTTCCATTTCGCGAGCATGAATAACATGACATAATGCAAAAAGAGAGAGAACAGCAAAAGCCAAGAGAAGAGCTGACTTGGGAGATTTTCCCTTCCAGTAGTCTAACATTACACAGCGAAGGAGGAAGACAGAGATGGAGGCTGTGAGGAAGAGAAGCAGAGGAGAGAGGGAGAAGAGGTCAGAGAAAGGAGGGATCACATCCTTTACCCTTCACCTTCTGCTCATCCCTTTCTCACCTTGTTTGAAGGTTTTTATACTCTCCATTTTGTTCATTCTCCTCTTTGTCTCTTTCTCCCTGTCATCCCTTCTTTTTTTCATCCCTTACTCTTGCCCGCAGGCTACGTATCACATGCATTTCCCCTATGTTTCTCCTCTACACCCTTCCTCTCTCCATCCCTTATGACTTTCTCCCCCTTTTTCCGCCTCCCTCCTGTGACCGGCCGTCCTCCACTCTCCTCCCTCCTCCATATTTTTGGTCTTTTAATCATCCTCCTCCTGCTTCTCCACCTCGTGACAGATTTCCATCCTGCATCCTTTTCTCTGGTTCCTCACCTTTCTCCACTCCCCTCTACCTTTCGCTTATGTTCTCCTCTTCTCCCCACACATCCCTCTCTCCCTCCTCCTTTCCCTGCTGCTGCTGTCCTCTACCCTCCTCCTCCTCCTCCCCTCTCTCCTATTGTCCCCTCTCTCCCTCCCTGTGCCTCGCCTCTCTTTCCCAGGGCTCGTTAAACAATGTCCACATTCACCTGCCATCATCTGTAGAGAGCCTCCTACAGGGGTGACAGTGTGTGTTGTGAAAGAGAAAGTATATATGTACTGTACATATGTTCTAAATTAAAAGACTGCGAGTGTCATTGCTTTGGAGAGGAAGAGTTTATAAAAGAGTGAGTATACACAGAGGTCCAAGAAGAGTATAGGCAGTTTGCTTTAACATGCACAGAAAGTACACCAATTTAAAGTGAAGCTGTACTGAAAGTAAGAGGGAGACAAAGATAGAGACAGAGATAAAGAGACTTTTGTTGAGATTTTGGTGGTTTGCAGTCGACTTATCACTGCAGAACAATTGGTATTCACAAAAGTGAGGCACACAAGCTGTTGGTCTTGAGACAGGCACCCAGCCTTGTTATCCCCACCATCCCAACACCCCCAAACTCAACCACCCCAACACTCCTTTAATATCTATCTGCTAAGATTAACACAGTAAACCTTATCTTCCTGCCATTCTATCATCTACAATACCTTTCTTTCTTCCCTTTATCCTTTTTTTTTGTCTACAGAACTGTCTTTCCCCCTTTTCTCTCCCTTACTCTCTTATGCTTCCTGTCTCTGGATCCTTTGATGTCAGCTCATACCTTCTGTCACATACCACCTGTTCAGTTCTCAGCCGGACTGGACAAGATTAAACTAAACTACGCCACAGTGGAAAGGACTGGACTGAACTGAACCCGTCTGAATGAGACCGGACAGATCAAGAAGGCTGAAAAGTAACAGTCGGGAGGTTGGGGTAGCACAGAGGCAAATGCCCTTTCCCTCAACTTTGCTGATGAAAGGTAAAATCCGTTGTAATTGCGGGGGGTTTTTTTTTTCATCAAAATACTACCAAGCGAAGGAATTACTCACTTGGACACATGTTTATAGTCTTTTCCATCAAGCAATAACAACGGGAGGTGTCTGATTGGTTCAAAATTCATCCTGCAGCATGATAACAACCACAAAAAATGATCTACAATGACAAGAAGAACACGGAGTCCTGCAACAGATGGTTTGGCCCCCCCATAGACCCTGATCACAACATCATGGAGTCAGTCTGGGATTACATGAAGAAATAACAAAACACAAAAGAACAGTGGCAAGTTTTTTAAGATGCACTACAGAGCATGTACTGTGCACTTATGTATCAAGGAGACCTGGTGCTGTTTTAAAACTACTTGGAAAGATTGTAGCCAATGTATCTGTGTGATGATAACAGTCTACTCAATAGTCTGACAGCAGTCAAATTGGGTGTTATTACGTACACACAAAAAACAAAAATCATACTTGGCTGAATTGGAAAAGTAGGTGTTATTGATAAGAGCATATGCAGTCCAAGTCCCTAGACTGGGAAATTCGTGCCAAAGTCTGGCATTATATTAATGGACACAATAATTAATTTTCTTTTGGATTTTTGCTTTGATTTCCAGTTAAAATGTATACAACATCTGCAACCGTCGCTATGGACTGTAAATTATGCTGACTCTACAAGTCACCTCCCTCTGTGTTTTGTGCTGATTTCCTTTTCCCTGAAAATTCAGAAGTTCTTTTATAGGAGCTTCATCTTTGGGCAAAAGCCCATGAGGGCTTAAACATTGGCTTGATTTTTTTGTTCTGTTTGAGTTTACTCTGATCTTTATCATGGTCATTTCAGTTCAATTCAAAGAGACTCTGTTCCGTTTTAATCTGTCCTGTCCGACATTGTTCCTCTTTGCTCTTTGTGTTTCCAGTCTTTTCCTCTCTCTCTTCTTTGATCCAAAGCAATAGGGTGAGTTGAAAGGTTAGCTTGTTCTTTGGCCATAAAATCCTGAACAGAAATATTAGCATTGGTGGAAAAACTAAAAGAGAAAGGAAAGACTCAGTGTGTGGGTGAGTGTGAGAAGAGAGAGAGAGAGAGAGAGAGAGAGAGAGAGAGAGAGAGAGAGAGAGAGAGAGAGAGAGAGTGTGTGTGTGTGTGTGTGTGTGTGTGTGTGTGTGTTGTGTGTGTGTGTGTGTGTGTGGTGTGTGTTTTCCCAGGTGACGAAGCATGGACGAGAGAGATACTCGTTTGATCCCTGGAACAAAGAGAGAGGGGAGGGCAAAGGAGAGAGCAGCAGAGAGAGACAGCAGGAGGGCGAGAGACAGAGAGACCGTGAGGAAGAGAGATGAGTGAGAGAAACAGATAGCTTAAGGGTGGAGGGGAGAGAGAGAGAGACAGGAGAGAGAGACAGGGGGTTAGGAGGGATCAGGCCTCACGAGAACAGAGCTTTGTTGAAGGGGGTTTGAAGATCATGAGCAGCTTTGTCACACAGAGTGAGAGGGGAAGGGGGAAATGTGTCCAAAAACTGTTCAGTACACACACTGTAAATTGTAACGGCTAACTGTGCTGTTTACTGTTGCACACTACACGGGGGAAAATCCCACCATTTTAAGGGTTGTTTCACTCAGACCTGGGTTATGGAATAAATAAATTTCTGTAGACATGTTTACCTATCTATTGTGCTATAAATATCCATTACTTTTTATTTTTGTTTGCTCAGGTTTTTGAGATCGATGCCTCTAAAGGATGGAATTCACGTCTGTCCACTGTGTCTCGTTCCAGCTCCAACACGGCCGCCAGAGCTGCCAATATAGACAACACTTGTTATTCTGTGGGGCTAGAACAGTGGCATTAAAGTTTGGCATTGAGAACCCAATTCGAAACTGACGAAGGAAACATTGCCGTTGAAATACTTGTATTAGAAAAGTTGTATTGGCTCTGCAACAAGTACTGACACTGAAAAAACTTTCACTGAAAAATAACACACAGGCGTTTAAATTTTTTTTTAATAATCTTACAATCTCATTACCATATTTTATTTTGATGTTGTTTGAATAATTATGTTTTTTTCTGTCAGTTTCAACTCTCACAGTTTTGCCATACAGGAGAGGTTTGAAGGGAGGGGTAAGGAGTGTTTGTCTGTCTGGGTTAAAGTTAACTTTTAACTGATGTTATGATGGTTTGGCAGAGGTCTGCTGCGTGTGTGTGAACAGGAGATGAATTTCACAATAAAACATCCTGTGCAGACTCCCAATCGTACAGCACATCACGACATCAATGTCTACCCCCCTTTATCTTTCAAATATGACATGAAATGCGTTCTCTTCCCGCTAACAGGCAATGTATGTGAAATTGTTACAAAATAATTATGAAATTAATATTTTAAGTGTAGACTACAGCAGAAAATCATAACACTCTTGGTCTAACTTTGACCATTTCAAATAAAGTATAAATTGTTTGTGAAAACTGACAGTCTTTCCCCAACCAAAACCACATCCAGATGAAATAAAAAAAATTAAACATGTAGTTATTGAATGTAATCCAGGGTTTTGTAGGATTGCCCCAAATCAACATACCCTGTTATTTGGAAGTACTTTCTACCAAAGAAATTATCTTTATATATATCACTATCTTCTTAACAAACAATATCAATATTTTAATGTCTATTCATGTGGTCTCACACTGTTATTGTTCTCTGCAGCTGTCCAGTTTCATCATCCATCCCGTCGTGTGCACAGTACAGTGAGTTTCTTTACCTTGCCTACACAATCAGTCCTAGAAAACAGCCTACACTACCATCATGGCATTTTACTGATGTCGGAGAAAAAATTGCAAAGGAAATCATTTTACATCCAGTACGGTCATCAAGGCTGCTGATCAGCAGGTACTGGAATGAAAAGTGTTTCGACATGCTGAAACAACCAAAAGGAGGCAGACAGAGGAGAGGAGACATGAAATGAGGAGGTGAAAAGAGGAAGAACGAGTTGAAAAAATAGGTTGAATTCGTTATGTTTAATAATGTTGTGAAAGAGCTGGTCTGCCTTGTTATAACAGTTATTTACACGTATTTACAGATCTTTTGATAAATAAAAATCATTGTTTGATGTTACTATTCCAATTAAAATCCAATCCAGTTGTCATGTTATGTATGTGTATCTTGTCCAAGGCCACAGAATATATTACAATATGACTGGATCACCTTCACGCACATATGCACACTATATAATTGTGTACACTGTAAACCAGCCCCCTCAGACTCTCTCCTTCAACCCTCTTTTTCTTCATCATTACCAAAGGCATTTCACTGCAGCATTAAACTGCACTTTATTAAAAGGGTTTTCCATGCAGAAAACAACAACAAAAACAACTGTACATTTACGTCAGGTATGAAAACACATCTGTTGCTGGTTGAATTACATTAGTTAATTAAAAACACACTGCATCAAAGCATATTTTAAGTCTGTGACGGTATAACCGTATAACACTCAGCATAATCACACAACCTCTTCAGCCTCCTGCCTTCTGGGAGGAGGTACCACAGCCTCCGTGCACGCTCCTCCAGACTGAAGAACAGCTGAACTCTCCCCCCCCCCCCCCTTCGCCCCATATAGTCTGTACTTTTGAACCCGTATTTGTACTACATTGTACTTATTTATACTGCATTTAAGCGTTACTGTGGTTGTTGTCTGTTTTATTGTTTTTTGATGTTACATATTTATACTTTTCATCTTTTTATTTTGCACACCGTGGGACTGTGAGAAACTATTTTTCGATCTATCTGTACGCCTGTAAGTCATATGGTGGATTGACGTTGAAGTTGACAAGAATCCATTTGAAATTCCGCAAACTTTCCTGTCACATGAACAAAGAAACATTTATTTTGTGAAAAGGAGAACATAACATTTAGGGTTAGCGCTACCCAGGACATTGGAGAAGTGGGCTTGTAAAAAATAAATTACAAAAAATCCTGTAGCCAACTGAAATCACCTGATGTTTAGGTGCCCTTGAGCAACGCCCTGTGTTTCAGTGGAGCTTCTCTGAGGCCGATAGGAACAGACTACAGGAACGCCACTGTACACTAAAAAAGTACACACATACTCATTCAAGAGACATAACATAAAAATGTGAAAAGCATCGTTACAAAAAGTGTACAAAACTGTGATACATAAGTGATCGGTAACTCTCATTCCCCCCTCATGCCTCAATTTTCCTGACATGCCACTGTATATTGTAAACGGCTTTATCAAAAATGGCCTTAAAACACGAGGGAAGTGTATTGTACATCTTTCATGTGGATGTCCCCAGTGGGAATTGAACCAAAGACAAAACTGAGTTTCATGCAAAGCGACTATAAACCCAACCCCCACATCCTCACCCACATATACCTTATTTTTCTCCTCCTTTCACCGAGTTTTATTATGATCCTCCTAACATGCTCCCGAGACATGTGAGTTTCCCAGAGAAGAGGCTTATTACACTACAAGTTATTAATTTCATCCCAGTATGTTGATTCACAATCCTAAAATAGAAATCAATTAAATATAGGAAAATCAAATAAAACAGAATTTTGTATTGTACTACCCAGTACAGTATAATGGTGCAATATAATTGTTAACAAGGGACAGTCTTCCCAAGAAAAACAACACCATCAGTCATTTCAGCACGTACAGAAAATGACATGTTTATGTTTAACTGACAAAGCCCTCATATCTGCTATAGGAATCATTATGGGAGCAAAAAGAAGGAAGCCAGGTTAAGATATCATACAAGGGTGGATCAAAAACTTCCAAGACTGCTCCTGTTGTGCTTAAACGGTAAGTAGCATCATGATGTGTGACCAAGGGGAAGTTTTAACCTTTGTGAATAAGTATTCCAAGTTTCATCGCTTTATTATTATTAGCACGAGTTACACACATTTTTGTGACCACTGGCCAGGATGCGTCTACGATATATAAATGGACATGACCAGAGAGCGCACTCAAAAAACACTTGGCAACAGAGACCGTTAAAATGCTTCAGAAACCCTACAGCAATGAAGCAATGAGCCGGCCAGATGTTTTGAGTGACATTCCCGTTTCAAGAGGGGCAAAACATCACTGTCCAAAACCGAATAAGGCACATCAGGTCAGGTGCACCACCAGGTGGGTTTTTCTTAAATTTTCACAGGGTTGTGCACCATAAATGAAACCCACAAGATCAGACTGTCAACACTGAGTTCAATTGGAATGTTCTGAGGCATCTGTGGGAAAACATTATATGCATAATGACCTAATATGTGGCACAATGGCACTTAGGTTCTCCAACATGAGAACACGCCTGCTCACAGTACTATAAAAATGGGAGAGTTTTTCGCCTGTAAAACACAATGGTAGCTCCCCAATCCTTACACACCAGATTTGACACAAACTTGGATGGGCGCTCTCTGCTCAAGGTTCAGGTGCGTGGCTAATTGCAGTCCAATTGGACCAGTGGTGACAGAACTGTGTGTAATTCAGGTGATAATGATGATCAAGCGACGAAACTTGGAATACTTGCTCACGAAGGTTTCAGCTTCCTCTCACTGTGTGCACATGGTGCTAATTACTGTTTAGGTGCAAGAGGAACAGTGTCAGAACTTTTTCAATTGACCTTCATTGATTGGAATGAGGTTGGGGTGGATGGATGGATCAGCAAATCATCGAACTACCAGACTTCAAGGCAGTAAACAACTTTTAGTGTCCGGTTTCTAACAGACAACACTGTCTTTTAGACTTCCTCTTTTGTGCACTGGTCACAGTTTACTTTCTAATTAGCAACTTAGCCAGCTTACACTCAGTAAACAGTTTAAAAAACACCAAATGAAAGCTAATAAAAAGCTAATTTGTCGTCAGACAATAGTCGATGGGTTCCAAGATTTCATTTTGGCCAATACATTCTGCCTCTTTTGCTCTCCATACAGACTGTTTACCTGGATGCAATCATAGTCCGCTTGAAACCTGGTGGATCAAAACTATTCAGACTACAAACGGAAACTTTCAACTTTCAATTTTCAGTACCAACATGTTGTCCTGTTGCCTATAGATTCTGCATTCTGGTATTTTCACTATAACCATGACCTTTATATAAACGTATCTATTTTACTTTAATGTCAAGTGTTTTTTAAACTTTCAACTTTATTAGGATATCTAAAATAGTTATGGAATGCACTAGATAAGTCATTAGACATTAGATAACTAAATGCTAAACAGTGGTTTTGGTAGACAGCGATAAATTACCTTTTTGTTCTTTCTTTAGAGGACCTGTTGGCATAGACTCAGTCAGTGACACTAATGATTTAGCACATTCAATTCAGAGAAAGGCTAGCAGCATTTCAACACTGTTCACCCACTGAATACCTCCAGTAGAAATCCTTTTTTAAGACTGGGCAGAAAAGGAGACAGTTTTGGTAATTCACTGGTGGCCTCTGCTGCTGTTTTCTTTCCCTTGTCGTTGAACTAGACAGTGTTGAATATAAGCTGCTAGCCTTTCCCTCTCCCTCCGTCTCTCTGTCAGACAAGAGCAGTAGAGAGTGCTGAATATGAGCTGGTAGCATGGTGAGTCAGCCAGCAGCTTTACATTTAACACATGCCAACGCTAGCAGGACTGAAAAGGAACGCAGTGGGGGTGCTTTCTCTCCCTCTGTCTTGGTCTCAGTCTGTGGCTCTCTTCCTATTCCTCTCTCTTCCTCTTTGGCTGTTTCTCCCTTCACTTTCCTTCTCTCACATCTCGCTTTCCAACCTCTCCTCCCCATTGCTACTCATTACCCATCGTCTCCCCTGCTCTCTCTATTTTTTGCCCTCCCCCCCTCTAACTCCCGCCCCATCCTTCTCCATCTCCCTCCCTCTTTCTCTCTCTCTGTAGTCTCCCAGTGGTCTTGCTGAGGGGCATATGCTGTTGCAGGGAGAAGGGGATGTCAGCTTGGATTTCAACACTGTCACAACAGGGGAACACACACATGCATGCACACAAAACACACACATGCAGGTATACAGGCACAGGAAGCAAATGGTCACTTACAAAATGTGCTGCGTTCCTGTCTCACACACATACACGCACACTTATACAGACACACATGTAAACATAAATGAAATGGCCACTTGTACAATATGCGGGCACACACACACACACACACACACACACACACACACACACACACACACACACACACACACACACACACAATGAAAAGAGTCTCACCAGGGTAGAAAACAGTGCTTGTCTGCAAACTGCCTGACAAGCAGAAAATAGCCTTGTCTAAGGAGGTGGGAGAGGAGAGGAGAGGAGAGGAGAGGAGAGGAGAGGAGAGGAGAGGAGAGAAGAGAAGAGAAGAGAAGAGAAGAGAAGAGAAGAGAAGAGAAGAGAAGAGAAGAGAAGAGAAGAGAAGAGAAGAGAAGAGAAGAGAAGAGAAGAGAAGAGAAGAGAAGGCGAAAAAGAGACAGTGTGAGGAAAGGATGTATGGGGCGAGTAGAGGGAGGACAGGAGAGGAGTTAAAAGATAAGAAAAAGTAGAGGAAATAAAACAGAGGGCAAAAGAGAAGACAGAAGAAAATGTGTGTAATGGATGATACCGGAGGGCTGCAGTACTTTCTCTTTAGAAACCAGATCACCACGGAAAAGCAACAGCAGCTAATAGTTAAATGAAAATTTCTTCAAACAACCCGGTCTTCTATTTTTCCCATCATTCCCTCCTGCTCTGCAACTCTGTTCTTTTGTTTTCCTCTCTGTCCTATTCAGTTGTGCACCCCCCCCCCCCTCTCTCTCTCTCAGCTCCTGATATGGTATCAATGACCTTAGCTCAGTGCAGCATGGTCACACTGGCCTGACCAGAATCCCATTACTGACACCCTTCATGTGTAACATTACTGCGCTGTGTGGGTGTGAGTGTGTGGGTATGCCTGTCTACATGCGTGACAGTGCCCTTTCCAGAGCAACAACAATATTATGGATGGTGCATAGCAGACGGACACAAACTGACACACTATAAACACACACATATCAGGACACTAATGTACACACACACTAAATACATAGCTGCATGCTCATAGTAACAAGAGTGTGACAATACACACCCCAGAATGATTCCATTCTTATTATTACAGCTCCTCTCTCTAAGGTTATTAATCCCCTACATCAGGGTTTTTTGAAACATTTCCATCTGGGAACCAAGCTCATTAAAACTGCGCTCATGTGGGCACCGACCAGAAAAAAGCCCTCTGAAACAATTTGACTCGGCGTGCAGTTTGAAGCAGCAGAAAAGTTTATATGAAACCTTTGTTTTTCATCTCATATCACACACATGAGGTTTCAAACCAACACCAGGGTTTAAATGTTTAAATAACATCATTTAGCAACGGTTAAACACATTTGTTGTAGATGAGGAGCATCTGCTCAATTGCCTCTGAGGGGTGCAGTGGGCGGGCTCTGTTATGATTATGTAAATCAATAGCAAATTTGCCAATACAAACCCTCATCTGGGGGGCAGTTCCACTCAGCCATAAATCAAGATGAGGGAAAACAGCCTTTATGATGGCCTTAATGATATAACTTTGATGTATGGGGTAATGCTGCTATACTGTTAATATCTAATCACCACCTGTTAGACTGAAGAAAACTGGCCTTATAGAGCAGGACTGAGAAGATGTGACTGCACAAGCACTGTTGTGTTTTGATAATGGATTTTCGTAGTTCACAGATGTAATGTACATTGCCAAGTTGAAAAAAAATCTAACAAACTAAATTAATCGAATACAATGAACTGATCAAGAATGATGCATTCCTTATAAGCTTGAGCTCCCTTTAGATTCGATACAACACAGGTTCCCATCTGAAGAAAGATCCTTTTAAAGGCCAATTCTTCAAGTCTACAGGTTGGCTTAAAGGAAGGATGGTTGTGTCTGCGTTTCTGTCGACATGTAGATTGTTTTGTAAGGATGAAACTGGCAGCACTGATGCTCTGATTTCCATACAGCATATACTGCAATAAGATCTTTGTGGAAAAAAAGCACTCACAAATGCATAGACTTCAATGAAAATTCCAGTAAGACTTTCATCAATGCACAGAATCCTGCAAACACACCTCATGGGTCACATGCAAAGTTTCTTATCTGACCATATATTATGTTCCAGCATAAAGATCCAATGTGGTGGCTGTCAAATTCAACAAGGTCGGCTGATTTTTCTGCGAATTATTCTCAATGATTAATGGTCTTATTACTACAGCTGCCCCTCCCTCCTCCTCAAAAGCACACAAGAGAGATACAAGTATATGATTAGAGCTGGAAATGAGAGGAGCAGTGGAGAAAATAGAGGGAGACAGAAGATGGAAAAGCAGAAGAAGGAGATGGGGAATTGCTGAGAAAACTAACAACACAAAAAATATGTGTGTTGTAGTCAATGTGAATCCTTAGTTAAACTGATTGATGTCTTTTCAAACCATACACAGCAGCTCCAGGGTCTTTTAATTTTTATACCAGATAAACAAGGAACAGGCTTTTCACTCAAAACGTCCCACATACTGAAACAAAATAAGAAAATACAATTATGCATGTTGAGAGTTAAACAAATTATACAAATTATTGTTGAATATGCACGGTTTAGTCCATTAGTACTTATATTTTGAAGGTTCGGGGTAATTAACTCAACAACAACACAACAAAAAATAAAAACATCTGAATGATTGCATTCAGAATAAGCTCAGTTTCGTCTATTTCTGTGTTTCTTTGTGTGTGTGTGTGTGTGTGTGTGTGTGTGTGTGTGTACCTACAAGATGTGTACCTGGTATGCATTTTTGTGTGGATATGCATGAGCACTATTGGTGTCTACATCTTAACTTGACAGGATGTTGAAACACTTGTACAGTGTTGCAGGAAGAGATTCGGCTCTGCATTTTTAACTGGAATAATGCAGATGTTAGGCCTATAGGCTCGTTAAAACATGTTTGGTGTTACAAAGGTCAATGCTACAAAATTATACTCATTTATACTCCCAAAAGAAGAGATGCATCTGAGGTAAGATAACATCTGTTCCTTGTGTTTGTATGATACGATATGGCATTTTCACAGTTTGCTGAGCACAAACTTCCTTGTAATTGGTTTGCTTGCCTGCTAGCAAATGCATTGACCCCTGTTGTTGGTGATTGCCCACAAATGCACGACAGGAGAGATGTTACTATTTGCAAATCAGCTGATCTACATTTGTATTTGGGATCTGTAAACAATGTTCTCGTGGATTAAGTTTCATAATACTGTAGGCATGCATGAACTATGAAATTAATATGCATCCTTAATTGTCTTAACACTGTACTACAAGATACTAAGTAGTTCATTATATCCTGAAAATAAGTATCAAATAACACCACTGTAAACAACACTGGTAAGGTCATTATTCATTATACCACATTTTCAACATGAACTTGCTGTTTTATGTTCACAGCTTGTTCTGGTATCAACATCTTGCTTAATTAACAATGTTTCATTTATTTTCTTCTTTGGGATAAATTGACTTTAACTGTGTGGTTATAAATAATGAGAAACCAACAGATTCTCTTGGAAGAACAGCATATATTGCTGCATACATTGACCCTGCACAAATGTCATATTTTGGGAGAAGAAACCTTACTGCAGCACAGAACAGATGCTCAGAGGACAGGCATCAGCAGAGCAGAGAAGCAGACCACGAGGATAAAGAAAAGTGAAGAACTAGCCTCACGAATGCTAAATTAGGAATCAAAAATAATCATCCAACAACATAAAGTGCATTAACAAGCAACTCTCTCTTTTTCTGTGATGCACCACCAAGAGAGAAACTGTTAGCCGATGTTCTGTGGTAAATAAAAGAAACCAGTCATGTCCAGATTGTCCTCTCTTAAAACACGGCCGTATAGGTCACTGTACAAGCAGCTTAATACAGCTCATATTCACATTTATTGCAAAAGCAATGGAGGATGTCTGGGAACATTGATGAGGGTCGATGGTAATTGGGTGAATCAAACTCAGGACTTTCTCCTTGCCATTTATTCCACATGTTAAAACAAGAGTCAACGTTATACGCACTTTAACTTATCTAACATATTCAACTTACAACATAACCAAAAGTTCTTGTTTTAAGTTGAACGTTGATCTTTTCCTAAACCTAACCAAGTAGTTTTGCTGCCTAAACCTACTAGACTACAACCGTTTCACAATTTTAACCACTTGTTTATTGTTGTTACCCTGGCAACAAAGGTCTGTTGTACCTGTCAGTGGCACTGTCCAATAGGGAAATTTGTAATTTTGGCAAATGACCTCTACTTATTTATGCATACAGACATATTGATCCTATCGAGGGTGCTACAAATTGTCACATATATTATTTTGGTCTCTGAAAATGGACTTATTATGTTGTTTTGTTTGTTTGTGTTTCTTTAAGCAGCTCAGTCATACTAACAAACCCCGAGACCCAAGTTCCTTCTTAATCATTTTGGTGAATATGTGCTTTTTTTTTTTTTTAACTGTATTGGATTGGACAATTGCAAATACATATTTTGCATTTACAATTTGCGAAACCATCCAATTCATTTATATGGATAACTTGAAATGACAGGAAAAAAAAGCTCATGAGTGCCAAAGTCACTGCCTCACTGAAAATAAAATGATTTTCATTCTTCAAGCTTGAGTAGCAAAAACTGCCTGCTCACATCACTCTCGCTGCAGACACACTCTCCAGAAATATCATTTGTGTGAGACTTCTACTTGAAAGTAATTAATTAATACAAGGAGAAACTTAAATCTTAAGGCACAAACTATTTACCGCTGGTATAAATACATGTGTTCTTGTTGTGCAGCATAGGTATTTTTTTTACTCTGGTTGTAACAGAACTTTGGTTCGCCAACAGTTAAGGCATTTCAAAACTATTTAGAGCCAAGGACAGATTGTCAGATGACACCATGAGCAACATCTGTAGTCTGATATCTTTCCCTTTTTCTGTTTAATTTTTTTTCTCACCTTACTCTATTTAAAAGTTTCAATGTAAACACAGTAAGAAAAAGCTGGAGGTAGACAAAATGAAAGGACCACATACACTGTACATGTAGGGGGAAATGAAATGAGACATGAAGAGAAGACAAGAAGGATGGAAAGAAGGGACCATAATAGTAAAGTGAAGAAAGTGGGACGGAGCCAGACAGCGACAGAGAGAAGGTGAGACAGCAATGAGAATAAAGAAAAGTTAGAGCGAGAAGAAGAGGTTGTTAGGAGTAGAAAGGTGTGATGCAAGGAGCAGGAAGAGTCTCCAATTAGTTTTTTCAGTTCAAACTTCAATGTCTCACTGTGACCTTAATAAACAGATGATACATACAAACACAACACGCACATATTCACAAATCCATAGTTGTGCGTACACACACATTCACAAATCTATGGCTGTGCACACACACACACTCACGCACAGTGTGATGAAAGTGTTACCTCAGCATTTTCCAGCTAAATGTACTCATTAGCCTAGTTGCACATGGCTGCCTGGGAAAACAACAAAGTCAGCTCCAGAAAGCAGAGAGCATTCATCTAAGAGGCTGTCAGAGAGGGAGACAGAGAGCAGAGGTCTCAGCACTACCAGAAACTCATGGCTGCATTTTTTTCTTCTTGAAAACTGACTCACTTTAGATGCTATTACATATATTTTTACTGAGTTTATTTCAGCCATTTTTTTTTTTTTTTTTGTATCTTTCTATCTATATAAGAGTTGTCGTAGCAAAAGTAACTCAACAGTTTCAATTCACACTGCTACAAGTGCTAACAAAGTTTATTTCTTCTACTTCAAACTGTTGTGTATTATTTTCAAAGCGGACCTTGTTAGGACCAGGGCCTGAACCAACTCTACTTGGTACTCTCCTATTTGCGCACTTGTTGGGAACTTCCAATGTGAAACAAATGAAGTATTTGTTTTATACTCCTCCATCTCGCGCCTCATAACATTCACAAGTCGAGCAACAATGTGTCATAAAACAAGATCTTATACAGTTAAGGTCTTCCATGTACCTTTCTGAGCAGCTATTGCTTGAGGGTAAAAACAGTAATTGCAGACAAGGGATTTTGGGACGAGTGGCAACCCACAGCAACATGACACACTGGACTTTATCATTCAAAACAAAACAACAAAGAGCATGGTGAGCCAAGCAAGTGACCATATGTAATATGTTGGGGATGAATGTTGCAGTCATAAGACAGGGGCTGTCCCATCAACAACACATCTAGTCCCATCAATACGTGGCTGCTAACAAATTCAAAAGAACAGGAGCACATCAGTTTTGTTTTGGCCACTTTTAGAATTGACTTTAAGATTTGACATTTTCATGCCCTCCATGTCTTGGCTCCAAACTATATTGCTGAATTGCTACAGTCATAAAAGCTAGAGCGCAGCCTAAAATCCCATTGGAGGACTCTTCTAGCTGTTCCTAAGACTCAGATTAAGACTAAAGGTGACCAGATTTTTTAAATCATGGGCTGATCAGCTGTAGAACAATCGATGACATCTTTGAAATTACCTCTTAAACGTATCTTTATTTTTCAAGCCTTTTACCGACACATTTTTTTTTTACTTGGTCTCCAATACGTTCAGTCTTTTTTTTTGTAGTTATTTATTTTTAGGCTTTATTTGTTCTCTGTAATTTAGTGCCCTTTTTTTTTTTTTTTTTTTAATGTATTTTATGGTGTTGAATTGTTTTAGAAAAAGGCTTTACATGGGAAATTTTTATAACAATAATTTTGAAAAATGCTGTATAAATATTTCTTATTATTATTATTAGTATTAGTATTCATATCTATTACACTGTATATACAGTATGGATAGGATTTCAGGGGATAAAATCTATTGCAGCACACGAGGCAAAAAATAGGGTACACGCTGGACAGTCCAGTTTAAGACCGGACTCGCATACAAACAGACAGACCACATCTTAAACCTACAGAAACTTTTTAAAGTGTCAAATCCTGACATAAATGCCTTCAGACTACAGGACGTAACTAAAACACAATGAATACCCAAACTGTAAAAATGCATAACTCCCAAACAGAAGTGTAAAGTGACTGACCACTGACCCACTACATCACATCATCCATCATAGACGTTCAGTATACATATACAAACTATGTTAGTGTAAACAACTTGGAAATGCAGACAGACATGTACCAACAGGAGAAACCTGATAATAGTACTCTGGTGTGTCTGACCAAGAAAATTGAGTGTTCAAATCTTCACAGTACAACATGTGGCAGAGTTATAAATGTATCAGAGTTGTGTTAATAATTCACTGGTGCAGTTTCCATTTTGAGACTGTATCTGATGTAAACATCCTCCAAGTTCATTTCTCTCACTGGTCACTAGCAGGTAGATTCCCTGCTCCAGGGTAAGTACTAAAACATGCATGATGTTTGTCAATCTGCAACAGCAAACTAGAAAGCACAGGCAATTCCTACTACTTCCTACTACTTCTCTAAGTAAGATGCTGGAATGTGTCACACACTCACCCAGGTCCAACGGCATTTTTTGTAGTAGTGAAGGTGACTTGACCATCTGATTCAGAGGCTCAGCTTCTGTCTGAATCTGCTGGGTTCAGTGTTTCTGGATGCTTTTGTGCATATTCCAGCCTCATGCAAAGCTTCAGGTTTATGTTTGGACTGATGGTACTCTGAAGACACCGATAGTCACATACAGAAAAAGATGCTGTTTAAGTACTTAACGTGGCTCATTAGTGACAGTACAGAAACACAGACCTTTCGACGACTGTAAATTAGGTCTTCTTGACCTCTGAACTAGAGGCTGGAGTCAGAAGGGCAACAGGAGTGTTTCTTATCCCACTAACGGAGGAAGAATGCGGTGAATTAAAGGCTGGACCAGGCCGGGTGTGACCACGGAGACCAGTTTGAAGTTGCACCCGCACGCGCTGTTCTTTCTTTCACTCACTTCACGTGTTTCTGTGAAAAAAACACAGGTAATGTCCGCTTGTATCGACCTGCCCGGTACATCGACAAGAGGCCATATTTCATATTTGTACCACAGTTCAACAACACGTATCATTTACCGTGGGTCTACTTACTTTTTAGTGTGTTCCCGGGGATCTCCGATTCAAACAGAGGCAGAGTCCAATCAGATGATAAATTGAATCGCAGCGGGACGGATTGAAATGACATAACCCACATAGCAAGACAACATTGATATAATATTGATTTTCCATTTGAATCATCAATATGGTTGAGATTGATCTACCAACAGAAAATAAATGTTGAATCAACATTATAATACCAATGAAATCGAGTCATTTTGATGCCAGGGACATTGAAATGACATTGATTTATAGTTGTTCTGGCTATATTGATTTGTGGTTGAGCAGGTGATGACACTGATGTTGAAAAGTCATTGATTTATAGTTGATGTTTGGACCACCCCGTTACTGCACCGCTCACATTCATTCCGGACCCACATCAAGTAAGCCTGCATTTATTTATCTAAAGTTTAAATGTTGAATTGTACCAAATAGAATTTCCATAAACGTTCTTAGTTTATTTACATTGTCTGACATCATATGTTAGACATGCCTGTCACAATAGTCACAAATTTAGATGCTTGTAAAATGTCATTGAAATTTAGCATCTGTAAAAGTTGACAAATAGACATTATAGACATTAAGTTCACTCTACAGCTTCATAAACATCTACCCTAAGTTCATTTAATAAGTTAGGTTACAGGTTAATTGGTGGTCATTTTAATATTTGGTATGTTTTACTGTTAAAACATCAGGAATGATGCAGCTAAATTAGCTCTCTAAAGTGAAGAAACGTAACGTTAACCGTAGATTACAGTGGGATACCGTTAGCTAAATGTGTGCCTGACATTATCTGGGCCGGCCCGTCCTTTTTGTTTCTCTAAACAAACTAAGATATAGGAGAACTTTTCATATCTGACATTGAAGATGTTTTTTTCTTCTATGTTTTCTGTTTTAGATGCCCTCACTCAACTAAAGGGGACAGGAGTCTCAGAGTTCAGCTTTGCGTAGGCGCTACAAAAGTGGCTGCGCTCCGCTCCAGACCAGGCGGGTGGGGCTGGACGCCAGACACAGGAGTAATGACAATGGATGAAATTAAACTAAATTAAATAAATAAATATGTTGTTTATAAAGTCAGACATTGTCATTTATATATTAGATAAAGCAATCTATATGGGCGAGAACATAGATTTCATAAAATGTATCCTGGCTGTAGATAAAGCAGGACATATTTTCTTTTACAATATTTTCAAGTATTAATAGTATTTTACTATGATTTAATATCGGTTGAAATACCATTGAAGTACTGTTGATCTTTAGTTATAATTTCAATTGTTTAAATATTAACCGAGGGTGCAAAAATGATTAAGAATCAACGTTAGAGCTCTACGCTGATTCAATGAAATTAATGTTGATAGAATAACGTTGACTTAACACAGTTTCAATGATTGTTTGCTACCTGGGAAGTGTCATGTGACTATTACCAGTGACAAATTATATTTTCTATTTAAAAATATGTTTATAAATGTTTATTTGTTTATATTGTGTTCCTCATACAGATAAAATTATAATAGGATATTTCCTTATATAATTGTATCTGTATGGGGAAAATGATTAATTTCCTTTGGACCAAGAAAACGACATTTATTTAGTCTATGATGTAATTGAATTAGGTTTAGTCATGGAGGAGGTAACAGCTACTTTGCGTTGATAAAGTGATTGAAGCACATTTGTAAATTGTATACAGAGGGTTTGTTTCTCCTTTTCAAGCTTTCTTTGTTTTTGCAATTTGCAAATCCATTTTTGACAACACTCTACTGTATGATAAACCTCAACCATTAGCTATACCTGCAGCTCCGCCTCTGTTTTGTTTTGTTTCAGTGGCTGAGGCATAACCCCGTTACAGTCATCCCCACTGACTGAATCAGTGGGGACCGAAAAGTGGCGTATCACTGTTTAGCATATGAGTAACACTAAAGACGCCCTCGATGTGAAATATGGAGGAGGCTGTTGGAACAAAAGCTATCCAAAAATGAGGCAGGACCATTGCTTTGTCAGCCTGTCTATGCTCCACCCATTTGCTACATTATAAGTCCCCTATATGAAGGGCACTGCTCGACCTTCGTGATGCAGTCACCTCCACAATCCCCTCTCTCTGGGGGATTTAGTATGTATGTATTTCACAGATAACATTAATATACTTTTCAGTATGGTAATTTAGTATCAATCAGTTTCCCATTGCATCTCAATGTTAGACTCCGGCTGCAGTGGCTTATTTCTGAGCTAAACTGTTTTTTTTTAAGGTTCATTAAATGTTACTTTTCTGTTTTTTCTTACACTTATGAACATTGTTTTTTTTTTTTTTTTTGATGGACCTTCAGTTAATTCAAACACAAATTTACCATCTTATCGTTAATAACTATTTTTCATTAAATTGGTATGATCTATTTAATGGCAGAGAATTGAATCTTGTATACACTGAAGTGAATGGTGGATTCCAAATATTCCCGAACACATATTTATGGCATTCAAACTAGTTTAGAAAACAACCTGGTTTCATGCATTCAAAACTGTCTGCTTCAGCCTGAAAAGCATTTTCACCGTCTACAATAATTAAACAGCTGTTGGGTAGTATAAAATAATTGAGATATTCAGAGTTTAAGGTCATTATTTAAATTGCAGTCACTGATGATTCCAAAGATTTATTTACATACATTTGCTTACACATAACTTTGATGAGGGTTAACTGCAGACATATATTTAATCCATATTATGCCTCCAATGCATCTTTGCGTTCACATACATCTGTGTCTCTCAAAAAAAAAACAGACACAAGCCCATTAGCAGGCTGTATTATAATTGACAAGCCTATACTATAATATACTTATATATTGTTAAATGGATAAACAAGGCCTGTATTGTATCAATTTTCAGTCTCAGTGTGGTCGGATTTAAAGGTGAATACTTTTACATGAGTGGGAAATATATTTATTTAGATAATGACTACACATTGTACATTGTTTTAATTGAGACCCAGCGGTGGCGTGATAATTGAGGAGTTAAATTTATTCATATTCATTACTCCATAATGTGCTGTATGTATAATCTGTGAGTGCTGAGCTGGAGATGCAAACAAGCTCCCAGTGAAATGTTTTAATTGGCCTGTTCCATTTCCATTTCAATAAGAGGTCCCCTCCTCTCCTCTTCTCCCCTCCTCCCCTCCTCTCCTCTTTTGTCCCCTCCACTTCTCTAAAGCTGTCCTGTCTGATATTTGACATGCTGGCTCTGTCTCCTTCCTGTTAATGGATCGGTTAACTCCATAATTTGGAGCTGTGTGCGAGGAGATAGAGATGAGTGTATGTGAATGTGTGAGTTTGTGTGCGATTGGATGCTGCAGGACTAAACTAACACAGGAAGTTGAAAGAGGAAGAGATGGGGAGATGAAAGGAGAGACATGAAAGGAGATGGGACGAAGAGAGAAAAGTTTAGATTTCATGAACACTACAAGTGGAGCTTTGGCAACTGAGATGAGATGTGCTTCTGATCAGAAGCCATTACAGACTGACACCACCAAAACTGTAATCCAAAGTTATTCAGAATGGGGCCATCGTAATTCAAATATCAAGACAGTTTTGAATTTTTTGAGTTTTAAAACCCTTGATGAGTTTTAAATCTATTTTAGACTTGTGTAATACTACAATTTGTGACACTATTGCATAATACATAGCCTACTATATTCATGTTTGGATGAAGGTAGTATAAACTTGAATAACATTTTGCGAGCAGCAAATTAGTCCTGAATGGATGATGAAATGGACTAGATGAATTTTCAATAACATTTTTGGGACAACATAAACTGCAAAAGACATTCAAGGTTTAAATTGAAGATAAGAACAGGAACATCCAATATAAAACTAAAGAAATAGATAAATGTGAATCAATAACTACATTTCAATCTACAGCTGCAAGGGAATGCCTCTAAAATATAATTGATAAATGATACAAACCATAAAAGGTTGTGAGTATGTGATAACTTCTTGCAAACTGTAATAAAACCCGTTTTACTTTGAGGGTGTTTACAAGTAATAATGTTCATGTGCTGGAGTCCTACCATGACTGCCCTCTCTCAATTCAGTCAAGTCAGGAAGCTCATTTGCTTCGACAATCAACAACTTAAAAGCCTCTGGCCAGAACTGAATTGATTACAGTTTGATCGTTGATATTTAGATGCAGATGAAGTGGACACAGAGAGCATGGATGAGAGGGCGAAATACAGATGAAAAGAGAACAGGATGGAGAGGAAGAAAACTCTCTGCAGTCTCCTTACTCCAACACTCCTTCACTTTCCTTCTCTTGCCTCCTTTCCTCTTTTTTGTTCATTATTTGCTTAAATTCACCCCCTCCTCTACATCAGTCTTTTATTCCAACAGTGTCTTCTTTCCCCACTATTTTTTCCCCATCTTTTCTGGCCTCTCGCTTCCCCTCCAATCTCACATGTCTCCTTTCTGCTTTCTCTCCCCATATTTCAGCGGATTCCCCGTTTCATTTCAACCCTGCACCCTTCTTTCCTCCCCTTCCTCCCGTCTCGGCCCCTCTTCCATTCGCCCCCCTCTCTGTGTTCGTCTTTGTGTGCCCTGCCATTCTCCGTGCTGCCCCAGGCTCAGACATATGGCACTCTCCTCTCTGCTATTGTCATCCATTAACACAGTTGTCAGTGGGAATTACAGACACATAGCGCAACATGCGAGGCTCTGCTCTGGCTTCTGATGTTGGAGACAGAACAAGGCAGGGAAAGATGTAAGGTGTCTTAAAAGAGCAAGAATAGAAATCTGTTACACTGGCAAGAACTGTCTTGCAAGTATAAAGTGAAAGGTAACTTAAAACTTAAAATTTCAATATACATTAAGTATTTTTTTGTCAATGAAAGCTTTCGTCGTAACACATTCACATAAGTGATGTGTTTGAATGTTTGAGGGTGCAGCATGGTTGGTTTCTAATAAAAACTCCTCTGCGCCAGCTATATTGTTGTTACAGTGGCAGAACATAAAAGTGAAAGACAGGTACTCACAGAGGATCCAAGGAGAAAGCAGTCTTAGTAATGGCCATGCAGTTAAAGTAATACTCTGTCAAAAATGTATATTTTGACTGTCAAACACTTGATGGTTGAGACGTGACAAGGATCGCTGCTTTGCAGAAAGCAACAGCTGCTGTCAGCTTAGATCAGCTACAGTTGATTCCATTAGTTGTTGATGCATCTTGCATTTCAGTGGTGAGTGTTGGATACACAACACAGTGAAGTGCTATTGTGAGGCAGCCAAAATACTTAGTAGCTACTGCAGATAAAATACTGGGTACTAAGGACAATAGCATGAAGATGTTGATATTTGTCTTTGGTACGATAGGTGTTTCTTTGATTGAGAACTTCACCAATCACAGATTTATCAGAGCTCTGTGATAGTTTGACGTTAGCGTTACTATACATTAGATATAGCTACATCACGTAGTTTGTTCATCATTTAATAAAATCCTGTCTAAGTTAGCCACACAATTTTATAGTTGACATTCAACAATACTTTTAGGAAATCTAAAACTAAGGCTGTTGTTCTGCAGCCTGATTTAATCAGATTGTTGCTCGCAGCTTCAGTCTTCACCTTCAGTCAGAAGGCCAGACCAATCAGAAACCATTGGGGGTCAGTAGTTCCAGAGTTTTGTCGCACAGCATACAGTTAAAGGCGGCTTTTAGAGTTTTAAAAAGAACCCGAGGTCAACCCCAGCTAGGATGCAACGACTAGAAACAATCTGTAATGGAGCATGGCCAGAGCCATATATGCACACAGCGAATTTGGGTCTGGTAACATCAGGCTAGGAGTTCTGTGACTGTGGCTTGTTAGCACTAAATCCTATGACCTAAGAGTGTTGTATATGCAAAATCATCACGGTGAAAATTACAGTTTCTCACGGAGGGTATCTCCTTGGAGTTTGCAGTTCAGGAGAGAACTGCCCGCGGACACGACTAGTTTCGAAGTTCTTCCAAAGCCAAAATAGTTCCAGAAAGCTCTGAGATCTTTTGCTCATGCTCACTGACTGAAAATTACATTTCTACACTTTTCTACACATCCAACAGAACCTTTTGAGTGTCACTGCAAAGTGAGCACAGCTCAGGTTATACAATTAATTATGGGAAAGTTCGATTCAGGTGTGCCAGTTAGCAGGCAGTGATAATAATAACAATACTTCATTAGGTTCTCCAACGCTGTAGAAGGGTCCCTTGAGCAAACAATATAACCACTACTGTGTGCATGTTTATCTGGTTAAAATATGTTGAAACATTTGTGCTGTATAACGGGAGTATATGAAGTGTCTTCATGAAAAAAAAATTAAAAAAATTAAAAAAAAGTCATTTGTAAATGCGCTCAGTCTTCCATTCCGGATTGACGCTTTAAAAGAAAGCTGTTAGCGCAGTGTAAAAACAAGATGTAAGCTTTGTACACAGCAAGATGTGGACATTCTGATTAGATGCCTCTATCAGATGCCCACATAAAAGTTTGCATCACTTCTGTCAACTACAGACTTGATTACTGCAAGTTTGATTAGACCAGATAGAAAATCACAGGATAACACACACACACACACACACACACACACACACACACACACACACACAAACAAATGCACTTCTGCAAAGTTCTAATTAAAGTGGTTGTGATGACAGAGCTCAGAGTGTGATGTACAGTATTACACAGCAGTCAGTATCACATTCACAACGATGTGCATGTGTGTGTGTGTGTGTGTGAGACAGAGAGAGAGAGAGAGCGAGGGAGAGAGAGAGAGAGAGATAACGGCTCTATAATAATCAGTCTGTAGGGAATGGCAGAGCAGAGCTGTGACAGCTTGTCCGCCAGCTAACTGTCAGTTACACAAACACAAACACACCTGTGCATGCGCACACACACACACACACCCACACACACCAGTGCAAATCAGACATTTCAGTTATTACGTGTTATCCTATGTCACAGAATTATTTAAAGACCCTTTTACTTTAGTGTGCTGTGTGCTGCAGAGATATGGGAATTGTGGTGTTTTTTGGGTAATATGAAGCGTCTGGTTGAGAGAACTGTTAAATGACATTATGACAGCTGATCTCTAATTTACAACATGAGCATAAGAACTGACTGCGATTGCAGAGGTGATGGGGGTAAGGCGCCACTTTTTAAAGTAGACAGACAGACTGACAGACAGAAAGACCGAGCCTGAGGTGGTGTGTTTGCATCTCTCCTTCATCGTCTACAAGTTTTGATTCTGTTTGAAGTTCTCCTTTTCGGCGATGGATTTTGTTAAATCTTGACAGATTGTTCTCTCGCTTTTTTCCCCGAGTTGTCAGGACAAGACGTCTTTAATCTTCCTTATCCAACGTATCAGCAAAGGAAAGACAAATACAGCACTTTTTTCCCCCCCTTTTTCCTCTCATAATAAGATGAATCCACAAGCTGTGACCATATCCCAATAATTTAAAGCTTACTTTGATATCATGGTTGTTCGAGTAGATGTTAAAGAATCAGACATTTCAACTCTTTGATTGTACGAGCACACCACAGCTATGTGGATGGACAGATTAGATGATTAAAAGTTGTTTTTTATATTGTGAATCAAACATCTCACTCTTACACAGATGGAAGATAAGT
>NW_027185241.1:10816411-10826484 GCF_022577435.1 Embiotoca jacksoni
CATAATGAGATCTGAGGTTTCCAAGCGAAGACGGTTCATATTTTTTTTTTACACACGCTCGATGAAAGTGGAGTCAGTGTTTATTCTGTAGAGTAATGAGGCCTTTACACTGTGCGTGTCGCCAATAATTATGTAACTTCATGCAAAAAAAAAAAAAAAAAAGAAGGATCCTTTTGTCTGTTGTTCTGTTATAACAGAATTTAACCGTGGATTATAATTGTCCTACATGTACATGGCAGATATTACCGGCTTTATTAATACAGTAAACACATGACATATTTTTCCATCATGTAATGCAGACCTGATATCCCGTGCATCGGTGTAATTCTATTATAAGCCTATTCCCTGAGTTGAGTCAGTCAGATCCGGTTAATTCTTTCAGCGGTGACACCTTATCATCAAAGTAGGCCACCCATAAACCCTGCTGCATCTACTTTACATCACTGACTGAAAATAGAGAAAATGGCCTGCAGTAGTGCTCCAGATAGTCTGCACTGATTTTAACGCGGAGCGTTTGTATGTTGAACAGTGAGAGAATAACACTTCACGTCATTTCTCATTGCATTGTTTTTCTCTTTGAAGATTTCTGCAGTTCCAGCAGCAGCCCCTCTTTCCAGCCCATCCGCAGTCAGATCCCCATACCCACTGCACATGTCATGCCATCCACGGCCGGAGCCCCGGCCTCGAAGCCCCAGTCGTGTGTCCAGGAGGACTCCCTGTCCTCAGCTGAGGGTTACAGGTCTTCCTCTGGCTCCAGAACCCCCAGCGCCGCGACGTCAAAGTCTTCCTCGCTCTCAAAATCAGCGTCTTCACCCAACCTGGACGCTCAGGTCGGTGTAGGAAGCGATGCCGTGGGGCCCAAGCCAGACTGCCTAAGCCGCTATCGCAGCCTCGTCAATGGACTGGACCACTCGCTTTTCCCCACGGATCACACGCGAGTGGATGAGGGCCAGAGGTTTGACACTCCCGCTGTGGAGCCGACACTAAATCAGTCAGCCCTATTGGGGGGATTGTGCCCTGATGTCAGACTCCGATTACAGACGACCGGGATTAGAGACGCCCCAGACTGCGTGTCTGAGGCCTACAGAGGAAGTATGGAGCACAGCTATAAAGTTCTGCCTGAAGCCAGGCCTGGCGTTCCCGGCACAGCAGAAGCCTCTAATCAGAGGGGCGGTCAGCCTGGCGCAGCCGGATCTCCTGGAGTTTATTCAAGCCCTCTCAGCTTGCAGACACAGGCTCTGCTGAGGGAGCACGCCGGCCCCAAGGGTTACGAGCCATTGCGGCAGGACAGATGTAGTGAACTTTCTAGCTGGCAGCAGCAACAGCAACACAAGCAGCAACTGGAGAGTTTACGCCTGCAAGTGGAACAAATGCAGGCAAGTATTTTTTTTTCCCCAAAGAAAATTCTGCTGCATTTGTAGTAAAGAAACACAAACCCGTGAGTGTATGTTTTTTTTTTAGTTTTTTTTTAGATTGTTTCAGCACCGTCACGGCTCTTTATAGTGTCGAGGCTGGTCTTTGATGTCAGCTGCTCACAGTGTCTCTGCTGGGTAGCGAAACAAACTCATCTCAGCTGCCATAATTAAGTGAAAGTGCGTTTTCTGAGGATAACACGTTGATAGATTTAACACCGCCGGAGTAGACATGTTGGAAAGTTGGTTGTTTGTTGACATTGAAATTTGGTTCCTGTACACACATTGTATATAGGTCAACATTGGGAAAATAACATCCCACTAATCGAGGCCCGAGGGACACAGACGCCTCGTCCTATTTTAAAGCAGGATCAAATCAATCAGCCAAATTGAATTAACAAGAACAGCAAAGGGTTTTGTCCGGCCTGACGGAGAAATTTTATTACAAGGTAACTTCAGAAAATCCTTTTTGTTAACGTAGGAACGTTTGTTGCTACTTCCCTTTTGCAGTTTGTAAAAACAACTGTTGAAATCGAAGAGAGATGTTACTCAACAGTTCTTTATCATTTCAGCAACATTTTCATTTGGTCTTTGGCAGATGTCGAGTGACCGTTGCCACTTCCACTTTAAGTGAAACTTTATTACTTTAAGAACATTTTTACAAACCTTTTACGGAGACAGGACAGAATATGATTCTTACATTTTCTTTGTGGCCTTTTTTCTGTGAGGGTCCTACATCCGTGTAAAATCGTACGTGTTTGCAGTGCGTATTTGATTTAAGTGTTTTCGTAAAGGCTGCAAGATTTTGACTTGGTGGAAATGCAATATTTACAACACACAAAATGTTATTTAAAGTTAAAAGCCAACATAAATAGTAGCTGGTTATATCAGCTGCATTGAGACGTGACAGTTTCAGATACTATTGGTGTTACTGTCTATACCTTGACAACACGAACAGAGTAGAGATTCAGTTTCTGCCCTCAAAGTCTTCATGGAAGTGGATCTCTGTTGGAGCGTCTGGTGCTGACAGTTGATGTGTAACTGTTTGAGATAGACTGTAAAATATGGATAATGATGTTGCCTTTGCAAGCAGTAAAGGTTTTTTTAAATTTATTATTCTTGCTCATTATTTTGCACATGTTGAACAATGGGTTTTTTTCATGGGCAAATACAAAAACACTAAAGCAAATATGGATGTTTAAGCCAATAGTTTTATAAACTGGAAATATGTTGACGGATCTATGTGCACGGTCTTCAGGTTTATAATTTAGGAAACGGCGTTTTTGCGAGAATGTTTTATGCAACTGAAACGTTAAAAGCCGAACTGAATCAAAACCAGTCGATTCCAGACTTTGTGAATGAAAATCAAATGAGGATTTCAGTGGCAATATGCAGTCCCAGCAGACGGGGGGGAGGGGGGGAAATTCGCACTGCTTAATCCCCATGCAGTTTTCTTCTTCTAAATAGCTCATAGCCATGTGAAATTAAACAGCTGTTATTGTCAGAACCTATCTGACTTTGTTGTCATTGTTAAGAATAATTAAATCGTGTCGGGGTAAATGAGGCCGGAGGCAATTCCTGGGCTGTTTACACCTCGTTTTGTGCTTTCATCGATCAATAGTTTTGTTGATGCCAACACCTGCATTGTGTGTGCTGTTCGCTATCTGTATTGTGCAAAGATAAGATGGAAACTGCTAGCCTTTGCATGTTTTATTACTACGATGCAGCTCAAACTGTCAGTGACATTGACACTTAACATGTTTCTTTTTTTTTTTTTTTTTTTAGTTAATGAGTGCCGGAGTGGGTCAGTACCCATCCCTGTACTCAACGCCGGTCCACTCTGAGTCTGGCAAGTGGGACGCTTTGGTCAAAGCCAGTGAGAGTCTGCTGAAGGAGAAGGAGCTTATCATTGAGAGGCAAGTGTTGCGAATAGATTTACTGCTTCTGTCGGCACATTCTGGGGAAGGAGGGAAATAGAAAGCAGAAATGACGATGCAGCGCTTCCACCAGATAGTCCCCCTTCCCCCTCTCCCCTGTATTATTGTTTTCTTGTTCTGATGATTGTTGGATCTTTTCGCGATGCAGACAAAAGCAGCATATGGCCCAACTGGAGCAGCGTCTGAGGGAAAGCGAGCTGCAGGTTCACGGAGCCCTCCTGGGCCGAGGGGCTTCTTATAGCGACATGTGTATGCTGCGACTTCAGGTCGGTGACAAAACTGGAAAACCCTGTTTTGTATCTGCCGCCGCCGTCAACTTTGCAAACATTTCACCCTTAAAAACCGTCATTGAACCTTTTTGATATCACACGCTGGCGTTGCAGGAGGCCCAGAGGGAGAACGCGTTCCTGAGGGCGCAGTTTACCGAGCGCACCGACTGCGCCACCCTGGAGAAAACGGAGGCAGAGCGCAGACTGGGGGCGGTTGAAGCCGAGACGCGACGACTGACTGACAGTCTGAAGGAAACCTGCGAGAGGCACGCAGAGGAGATGAAGAAACAAGAAGAGAGGGTTAGTGCTTATCCAAAACCTATTCCCTAAAGAACGTGACGTGAGCAAGAAAAGACCACAGAATGACACACAAAAAACAAAAACACATTGAAGAGTTTGTATGATGATTTGTGTCGTTTCTATTTTAGAGGCATTAACCGAGGGGTGCATTTAAATTCTGTCCAAAGTCCAGACAGTTAGCGAACACCTGACTTCCTTGAGCCCAGGAGATCTTTCTTCTCCCCACTGGAACCAAATGCTCTACAAAAAAAAACAAAAAAAACCTGTCACGTTCAGTAGATCGATCAATAGATCTCAAATATTGTGTACAACTCGAGGCTTTAACAAGGTTACTTGATTTTACAGAGGAAGATTCTTAAAAAAAAAAGAAAAAAAAAAAAAAAGCTGCTACCGTGTTTTCTCCCAGGCCAACCTTGGATGTTGTTTTGTCGAAACAGTTCGTCACATGTTTTCAACTCGAGTCCCCCCCCCCCCCCTCCCTCCCAACTGTCTGCTACAACCGGCTGTTATTACTGATTTTATTTCGGGCCCTTTGTCCGTCTCACCATCTATGCCCAATATGTGCAGATCCGCAGTCGAGACAAGCACATCAACAACCTGAAGAAGAAGTGTCAGAAGGAGACCGAGCTGAAGAGGGAGAACCAGCAGCGTATTGAGACTCTGGAGCGCTATCTCGCCGACCTGCCCACCTTGGAGGACTACCAGAGCCAGAACAAGCAGGTTAGAAACGGTTGCACTCCTTGCGAGCGGGTGCGTCCTGTTTTCCGTAGGTTCAAGTTGATCATTTAACCTGGACGTGTGCGGTTTTCTCGTTTCTTCGCGTCAGCTCTTAGAGGCTGAAGAGCAGGCCGCTCAGCTCCAAGACAAAGTGCGCGAACTGGAGGCCTGTCTGGAGACCAGCCGCTCACAACTGCGGGAAAAAGACGTACAGCTGGAGGAGCAGAAGCGGCGGGAGAGAGACCTGCTGACCACCATCACCGAGTACGTACACGACATGCCGTCTCCTCTGCGGCCGTGTTCGTTCCCTTCCCTCTCCGTGTACAAAGAGGCGGTAATAATTCTGCATAATGAGTGTTCTGTGTTTTTATTTTTGTCCTCGTCAGTATGCAGCAGCGGGTGCAGCAGGGCCTGGAGGACGGAGCCAGGCTCCCGTGTCTGGATATTGAGAAGCTCCGAGGAGAAAACAGCTCTTTGAGAGAGGAGCAGCAGAGACTCAAAAAGGTCTCTTGTTACTTGTCTGCTCGGGTGTTTTTTTTTTTTTGTGTGTTTTTTAAAAAAAAATTTTAGGGGGTCTTTTTTAAAACTCCTATATTTGTTTTTACAGCAGAGAGAATGCTTCTATTTGTCACATATACAAGGGATAAACAAAGAAATGGGCTCGGTAGTTCAACCTCACTTGTTGAACTCTAAAGACGGAGTACCATTTGTACATGAAGTTTATGCTGATCCCACATTAACATCACAGACTGTTCATACGCTGTGTAGAATCTATTGTCTGTTATGACCTCAGACGACTCCAGATTCAAACTGATATGATTTATCTACCTCAGAGGAAGTGTGCGTTCAGCTCAGTCAGAGTTACAGAGAAGTATTCATTTCCCTGGAACATGTCAGTATAATGCGTGTTAAATATTCTCTGCGGTGTTTATCACGCTCGCTGTGCTTCACCTGCAAAGTAAATGCCTCCTGGTCATAAACATAAACTCTCATTATTCTCACAGAGCTCCGGTCACAACCTCACAGTTCAATAGAACAGGGACAAAGAGGAACAAAGTTTGATGTTAAAATAAAAGGAGTTGAGAAAATAGAATTAACCGACAGGTTCAAATTTAACTGTGGAAACATTGGATGCAGATCAAGTAGTGCAGACAGGATTTATTTTCTGACTGACTAAAGGTAAAAGGTATTCAATGTCCTTTAAGTGTTCATAGTCGCTGTTGTTATTAGTGCACATCGTGAGTGCAGATTTAGATTAATGCAAAAGATCCAGTCCATCACGGGTACACGAGCTGAAGTCCATATTGGAAGTTATAATTTTAAAGCGGAGTTCTTGTCTTTGCAGGTTATTGAGAAGCAACACCGAATGATGGAACAGCTCGGCTCCCAGATCCAGGTGTTTCTCTCTTCTCACTGAATCTCAATGAATGAGTGTTTACTGCTTCTTCTTTTTTTTTTTTTTTACGGTCTGCTAACATTTGAGAGTCATTGTTTGTTTTGTTTGTTTGTGCGTGCAGGCTCTGGAGGGGCAGATATCTCAGGAAGAGAGCAGCTCTCAGGCTCTCAGAGAGGAGGTGTTGGCCAAAGAGCACAATGTGTCAGAGCTCCACACAGCCATGAAGGAGGTGAGATGGACTGATCCGGGAAAAACAAATATTCTGCTTCCCACTTTGATTTGGAGAGACCCTCTGAATAAAGTTCAACTGCTCCTGTTGCTAATGTCGATGCCGTTTACTGTGTCATAGCTGTCGGCCCAGAACCAGGAACTGATGGAGCAGAATCTGACGCTGCAGGAGCAGATGAGCGACCCGGAGCAGAGGAGCAGTAGCCAGGCGTCCTCTGTCCTGCAGCCAGCTGGAGCTCACCTCACACAAAGACTACACGCTGAGATTGCTTCCTGCCTGAGTGACCTGCGCTCCCTGTGCAGCATTTTGACCCAGCGAGCGCAGGGACAAGACCCCAACCTCTCCCTGCTGCTCGGCCTCACCACTTGTAAGCACTGCTTGAATTTGACCCTTTTTTAAATTTTTTTTGCTGATGTAGGATTAGACATGAATTAGAAAACGTTTGATTTATGAGCAGTACCACATCGATCCGTTTGTTTTGTTTTGTTTTTTTCCCAGCACCACCGGCGGTGACGGAGCAGAACGAGGACTGGATGAATCCTGAGGTGCTGCAGAAGAAGCTGGTCGAAGCTCAACAGCTCCGTCGCGATGTGGAGGAGCTCCGTAATGTGATCCTGGACCGCTACGCGCAGGACATGGGAGAAAACTGCATCACCCAATAACCTTGACACCCGGGCGATGGAGGAAACTTCCAGAAGCCCCGTCGTCGCCTCTGAAGCGTCTCGACGGGTTTGTCGTTCACGCCTTGATTCTGAATGTCAGAAAGAGGACTGGGTTTTAATTTGATTAAAATGAGGACAAGGAAAGCCCAGATGGTTTAGCTTCTCCTTCTCTCAACTGACTGAACGCGGAGTCCCGAGCCCGCCTGTAGCTCAGAACCTCCCATCCCCCTGGTGAGTTCATCTATTTTAGTCCAAGGGCTAACAGAAAATATCTTACCTCTAATACTTGATCCTTCAGCATTGTGTGTGTGCGTGTGTGTGTGTGTGTGTGTGTGTGTGTGCGCGTTTTTTTTTTTTAATGACATGATGCTGTCTGTTACCAAACAGTCTTACAGTTTTTGTTCCACTCTTTAGTGTAGAAGTCCCACAAATATAATTTATTTAACTCCTAATTTCCCTCTTTAGGGGAAATTATCCAAGAAGTGGTTGACAATCAACTGAAAATATTTTAACCTTTTTTTTAATTTTATTTTTTACTAAATCTGCTTGGAAATGTTACTAATGCGCCGTTATTTAAAATGGTGCCGACTGTAATGTTAGACTCTGCTGTTTGGTAACAACTGAAGGGTTTAATACCAAATCAGCTTCTCACACCAACAAGCCTACACCAGTTTTAATACCAAAGAAACTCTGGTCGAAGCAGTCGTGCCGGTCTGTGAATGTCTGTGAACGCTCCTCTCTCCGCTGCAGGCCTCGTCACTAATGAACACCAACATGTGCCTTTCTGTCACATTTGCAACGACAATGCTAATTCATTTTAGACCAACCACAAAGGGCTGACTGCAGCTGACTCTTGCAACGGGGACCTTTCCCTCAGCGTATCAACTAGTAGGACAGTCCATACATTCCCTGACTCTGAATGTAGTCGAAAACCTGTCACGGAGCTCGTGGGGGCCCCCGACTCTCCCTGTTCATTGGCAGACTGATGAAGTTTAGTAAAACTCGTGAGTCCGGGCCGTCTGTGTAAGAGTTTTCAGTGTCGATTTTCATTTTTACATTTATAATGGCTTCCTTGCATTCGACGGAGTGGTTAACTGTTCGACAAATGTATGACTGAGAAAAACAGTATTAATCTTCAGTATTATTTATTGCTTTGTTTGCATTGACAACTCGGTGTGAAAGCGTTCTGGGTCCTCCCAACGTGTAACTGTAATAGTGTGTCTGAGCAAACCTGGCATCCACAATGTGTAAAGGTCCCATGAAGTGTCTTTTAGATTGTACTTTTCTACTGTGGTTTGGTGTGGTAGATGTGAGGCAGGATGTTTGGGATGAGCAGCCTTTCCTCAAGTGTTATAATCCCATGTGATGATGATGATAATGATGATGATGATGATGATGATTGGAGGGGTTGGCTGGATCACCCCTAAATCACACATCTGTCCTCAGCGCAGGATAAGCCATTTAAAAAAAACAACAAAAAAAAACTTGACACTTTAAAGTAAAAGAAAGGGATTTTACCGTAAAAATATGCAACAATGACTTTTTGTTTTTCTTTTTTGTCGTCAGTGATACAAAACAACACACCCAGGGACACGCAAGCCATGTTTCATTTCATGGGACCTTTAAACTTCAGTAGCACAAGATTTATGTTTGGACCCGTCGGGCTTCGCACGCCTTAACATCTCAAATGTTTTGCATAAGGGAAAAAGACGTTTATATTTTCATACTTTTGTCCTTGTTTGTATTTGGGTATTTTAGAAATAAAGATTTTCAAGATTTGGTTTTGTGTTAGTGTTTCAAATTTCATTTAACTTCATCTCCAGTGTGGGTTTTTTTGTTGTATTGCCTCTATGCAGAAAGCCGCCGCTACCAGCTTTCTATACTCCCGGATCCACCGGTCAGTTGTTGCTGATTTCCCCGTCTCGGTTTGCAGGACAGAGACGTCATCAACGTTTTAGTAACACCTCTGCGTTTCCTACTATCAAAAAGGTCCAGATTGCTGCTGTGAAGAACGCCGAAATAAAACAAAAATATCTTTAACCTTTCATAGGTTTATTGACAGCTGTCGGTACACGTTTTCTGCTCCGCAGCAGCAGACTAGCATTTACCGAGAGTCCACATGATCGGAGCGTCTGGCTGTCATCATCGTAGTGGCGCTCCGGGTACGCGCTGATGATGTCATAACCAGGCAGACCGGCCCCTCTGAGTGAAGAGAAACACAAAGCGGGCCCAGAGTCACGTGGCTTTAAAAGGCAGAAGCCAGCGGGGGAGCTCGTCTCGTCAGTGCGCACGGAGGATGTGGAGCTCACCCGTGTTTGTCCAGATACTTCCGCAGGTGACCGACTGTTTCCGAGCAGCACATTTTCACGACGTAAGTACGGTCCCCATCTTCTGACTTCACCTTGAGCGTGATGACGTCACGGGCGGACGGTGGCTGGTCAGCGTTGAGCGTCTGCGACCTGGCGACGGCGAAGCGAAGCGTGATGGTTCGTTTGGAAAACAAATATTTCTGTATAAACTTTTAGGAAACCCCAAATCAGGATTTAATCAAGCTTTACATCAAGTACGATCTTCTAGAATTCAATAATTCAATTTAACCCCTTAAACCCTGTTTTACTTCCTAATGTTTACGTCATTAAAAGTTACACGATTATTTTTGGTCGCGGTGTGACATCTCGTATTTCAACGTGTTTACATCAGTTGGAAATAATCCCGATCTGCTGTACGTCGTTTTATACAAATCTACCCCCCCACCCCCCCAAAAAAAAAAAAAAAAAAAAAAAAAAATCCCCTCCGACATATTTGATATCTTCAGAAACTTTGAAATATTCTCTGCGATTTAAAACACATTTCAGCGGATCTGGACCAGGCTCGTCTGCACCACGTTGAGCTTGTAATGACTTGACCTCCTCCGGTAAGGCAGTTAATTGTCACCTATAGTAAACAAAAACTTTTATCACAACTGATGTTATTTAAGAAAGGAGGTGGGGGGGAATAAATAAATGTGTTTTACCTGTCCGTCATCGCCTGCAGTGCTGGTGTGTCTACGAGGATCACCGAGCCGCGTCTCTGGGCATCAGATGAACCCTGGTGAAGATGAAGCATCATCTTTAACGTGGACGCACGGACGGACGGACGGACGCAGGTTGAT
>NW_027185241.1:11506584-11774084 GCF_022577435.1 Embiotoca jacksoni
CACAGATTCAATTAGAAACAATTCCACTGGGCAATGAGTGACAGTAAAAACACAGCAGGAAGACAAAAAAAACAAAAGGGTCATCACACCACTTTGGTGCTCGGGCACTAAATATTAGAAATGGGTGTAATGAGAGGACAATGAATCAAAATATGATCTCACTTACAGCAATTATATGTTGGTAAAGTTTGCCTGCAGTAGAGTTTAGCAAAAATTTAATAATGTCTTTTAATGTGTGACAGTAGGTGGAGGGTTGGTTTATACTGCTGGTTACTGTCAATCAAATCAAACCACCCACACAGGCATGATAAAGACAATTAGCTCACCCTTACTGAAAAAACACAAGTTTCCCATATTTTCCACATGCAACACATCTGATCACATGTATGACACATGTTCTAACACATGATAACATGGTGTTGAAATAAAAATATGTGGAAAAGTTTCCACACAGTTCATGGGCTTCACACATTACACCATGAAAATGTTCCAAAACCACATGTTTTCCATGGGCAAAATATGTTTCACATGTGCACCATCACATGTAAATGTGAATACGGAATTTATGTGTTTTTTTCTGCAAGTACAATCTTCTATGTAAAAGAAGCTTTAACTGTGATTTATGCTTGTTCAGTCATATATATTTAACTTCATAGAGAGTTACCTTTGAAACCAAAGTTTTGGGACGTTTAAAAATATAAGAAAGAATTAATGACTAATATATATTGTAATTGTATAGTGGGGAAAAATAAACAGGTGGGAAATTGATGTGGGGAAAAACGGGTGTAAACCGAGGAGCTGGGGGTAAATAAGATAAACATTAGAAATATTTTAGATATCCAAATATGGTCAATTGGGCAAGAAAACATATGAGCTCCGAAGACATTAACACCCTGACTATCATCACAGCCTTTAACTCAAACATCCATTAAACTTTCAACATGGTCGTGTTACCCCCAGTGATCAAAGAGAAGCCCAGTGTGACACGGTCGACTTTAATATAATCTAAATTTGATCTCAACAAAGATCAGTCATGTGGAACATTTTCAGGCTCAGGGCCTAGATGAGACTCGACCCGGCTTTTCAGACTGTGCAGATTTTCTTCAGGACGAGAGGACTTTCAGCACAGCATGTGACAAAGATTTATACAGAAAAATCTCATTACCACATGTTGTGGTGAAAAGTACCTCAAGATGTTTCTCTGTCAAAAAGCACACGCCTATGTGTAAAATATGGATGTGAAAGTTTCATCAAACTGATATATAGTTTTTGTCAACACACTTCACAATCGTCATACTAAAACATATTTAAAGAGCAGTTCCTGATTTTCCCACCCACAAATGTTGCCAAGCTGGTGACCAATATGGTGTTTTCAGTGATGAAACATAAGAGGAGCAGAGAGTATTCCAGGGGTACAGGAAGGTCCAGGATCCCAATGGACAGCAGGATAATCCCAAACCCAGAGCCGACAGCGTGAATGAACATTTATGTGACGGCTCCAATGTTCCATAAAATCAATCATCCATCGCAATCCGCTTGTCGTCTTTCCTGCCTCACCCCTCCCTTCCTGCTATTTGCCATATCATATGTTCCACCATATGCCCTCGGGAAGAGAGAATGTACGCAAACTTTCATCTGTATGTGACAGCCTGTCATCGCTGGCTGGGTGGAGAGGAAGGAGGGACTAAAGTGGACCGAAAGATGGAGAGAAAAAGAGAATTAAATGAGATGTAGTCGAAACATGTCACCTCTGTTTAGCTGTGGTGGGAAACATGCACAGATTCAATAAAATAAGCATTTTTGTGGAAGTTGATTTAAAGGCGAATTCTTTTAAAAATTTACAATTTAATCACTATCTGTTCCATGTGTGTTTCCGGGAGCAATATAACTTTAAACTTTTGCTCAGAATAGATGTAAATTGCACAGATTTATGAGAGGAAAAAAGCAGGCTCAGGCTTTATATGTAGAGGCCAACAGTATGGACAAAAGATATTTTGTTGTTTGCAAATCATTTCTGGTAGTTTTAGGTGCTGGCGAGTTGCGCTGTGGGCTCCAGAAAGAGCTGGCCTTCGCAGTGTCGCAGTCATTTTGACAACACTGAAGGGAAAGATGAGGAATCTAAAATCTGAGCCAGCACAGTGATGGAAAGAGGACAGCAGAGAGCAAAGATGAGATGAGCACATCGCAATAATTACCCAAACTGTCTGTGGTGACCTACCAAACCCATCAAATCCATGGAAAAAAAGTTGATTCACTACGATGAACCTGAGCCAAGGAAAAGAAACGACAGCACAACACTCTCGGCTGAATTGGGATCTCATGGTGGCACCTTAACCAGCCAAGAAAACCACCATAATGATCACAGTTAGGCCCTAAACTGTTTGGATTTCTGAAACAAGAGCATTTGTGAAACCACTCCCCTGAACAGCAATTATCCCGTCACAGCTCTGGGTTTCTCACATATTAAAGCACTGTGCATATGGCTCTCTTGATACTCAGCATTTCAAGAATTTGATGGGTGGTGTTTCTCTTTTTTCCAAAACTAAAAACATATCTTCTGCATTATTCGTCTGGTGTGGATGCTGATGCTGGATGTGTAGCTTTAGCCTGAAATCTTTCAGCGCATGTTAGCACCCTTCAAATTTAAGACAGAACAACTGCTATTTTAAATGAGTCTGCCAGTGGTCTTAACAGGTAGCTTATTTAGTTAATAAACTACATCTAATTTAATATGCAGCACAGTTGTTCGTCTGCAAAACTGATGCAGCATATAACTGTTTCACACATTTACCATGAAACAACGGAAAAGACTGACAGGTGTAGCAACTGGAAAAAAGGCAGATAAAGCCAATAATTTGTATTTCTTTGGAAAGAGTGGATGTATGAGGAAGAAAGAATATCTAATAGGATTGATGATAACAAGAGCTAAAAGTGAGATCGAGATGTTTTTTGAGATCAAGTATTGAGGTTTAAACGAGTTATATAAATTAGGGCAAATAAGATTTTACAAACTTACATCATGACACAGTAATGAGTCCACCACACCAACTTCCACAATAATTGCTCTCAAATCGTGAGATGCCTTCGTTTTTCTTGCCCGTTCTTTTCTATTGGCATCCGTCACATGACTTCTTGACGTCATAACTTTAGAGCTGTTACTGTGAAACTGATACCTTTCATGTTGTAGACAAGTGGCTATTACACATTTTGATGTGAGACTGGGCTGCTCACATAGGGTGGTGTAAATATACAGTGCATCCGGAAAGTATTCAGAGTGCTTCACTTTTTCCACATTTTGTTATGTTACAGCCTTATTCCAAAACAGATTAAATTCATTTCTTTCCTCAAAATTCTACACACAATACCTCATAATGAAGAAGTGAAAAAAGTTTTTTTTAATTTTTGCAAATCTATTAAAAATAAAGAATGAAAATATAACACATACATAAGTATTCACAGCCTTTGCTCAATACTTTGTTGAAGCACCTTTGGCAGCAATTACAGCCTCAAGTCTTTGAGTATGATGCTACAAGCTTGGCATCTAGTTTTGGGCAGTTTCTCCCATTCTTCTTTGCAGGACCTCTCAAGCTCCATCAGGTTGAATGGGGAGCATCGGTGCACAGCCATTTTCAGATCTCTCCAGAGATGTTCAATCTGGTTCAAGTCTGGGCTCTGGCTGGGCCACTCAAGGACATTCACAGCGTTGTCCTGAAGCCACTCCTTTGTTATCTGTGTGCTTCGGGTCGTTGTCCTGTTGGAAGATGAACCTTCGCCCCAGTCTGAGGTCCAGAGCGCTCTGGAGCAGGTTTTCATCAAGGATGTCTCTGTACATTGCTGCATTCATCTTTCCCTCGATCCTGACTAGTCTCCCAGTTCCTGCTGCTGAAAAAACATCTCCACACCATGACGCTGCCACCACCATGCTTCACTATAGGGATGGTATTGGCCAAGTGATGAGCGGTGCCTGGTTTCCTCCAGACATGACGCTTGGCATTCAGGCCAAAGAGTTCAATCTTTGTTTCATCAGACCAGAGAATTTAGTTTCTTCTGGTCTGAGAGTCCTTCAGGTGCCTTTTGGTAAACTCCAGGTGGGCTGTCATGTGCCTTTTCCTAAGGAGTGGCTTCCGTCTGACCCCTCTACCATACAGGCCTGCTTGGTGGAGTGCTGCAGAGATGGTTGTCCTCCTGGAAGGTTCTCCTCTCTTCACAGAACAACGCTGGAGCTCTGTCAGAGTGACCATCAGGTTCTTGGTCACCTCCCTGACTAAGGCCCTTCTCCCCCGATCGCTCAGTTTGGCCAGGCAGCCAACTCTAGGAAGAGTCCTGGTGGTTCCAAACTTCTTCCATTTACGGATGATGGAGGCCACTGTACTCATTGGGACCTTCAATGCTGCAGACATTTTTCTGTACCCTTCCCCAGATCTGTGCCTCGATACAATCCTGTCTCGGAGGTCTACAGACAATTCCTTGGACTTCATGGCTTTGTTTGTGCTCTGACATGCACTGTCAACTGTGGGACCTTATATAGGCGGTATGTGTCTTTCCAAATCATGTCCAATCAACTGAATTTACCACAGGTGGACTCCAATCAAGTTGTAGAAACATCTCAAGGATGATCAGTGGAAACAAGATGCACCTGAGCTCAATTTTGAGTGTAATGGCAAAGGCTGTGAATACTTATGTACGTGTTATATTTTCGTTCTTTATTTTTAATAGATTTGCAAAAATTAAAAAAAAACTTTTTTCACTTCTTCATTATGGGGTATTGTGTGTAGAATTTTGAGGAAAAAAATGAATTTAATCCATTTTGGAATAAGGCTGTAACATAACAAAATGTGGAAAAAGTGAAGCGCTGTGAATAATTTCCAGATGCACTGTATGGGTCAAGGTATGCTTCATAGGGAATCATTTTCAGTTGTTTCATCTTAGTGGGCATAGACCTGTGGTTAAATTTGAAACTAGTGCAGCAGCCTTTAACTCGTCCAAAACCGGCTGCAAATACATTTTGAAAAAAGCCCTTGATTTCAAAGTAGTTACACTGAACCACTGACACTGGTTGCTGATTGGTCCGCTCTTCGGAGTGGTAGAGTCACAGTAATATCAGCGAAGAAATTGAAGCTGAGAAATAGTCTGGTGAAGACAGGTTACTGCCTATACAACATCATAAAAAATTGTAGCTGTTGAAAAACTGTGAAAGCCATTTTCACTTGCTCATCATGCGAAAATGTTAACAAAATTAAAATTCCTTGAGGCTGGAGAAGGTTCTAGTCAGGATTGAATGAGAAATGTTTTAACTGAATAATAAACATTTATTTACAGTAGCAATAAACTCTTTGGCATGAATTTGTCACCAAACCCTTGTTAGAGTTTAGGACGGGTTTTCATTCACAGTAGAACTTTCCGTCGGTTCAGTATTAAACTGCAGCTGTTTCTGCTTGTGTCTGCTTCACGTAATCCTTGTGGTTGAGACAGTTTTTTTTTTTTTGTCACTTCATGTGAATACCTTTTAGTCATTAAGCTCCGTTCATGAAGTTGCAGGGGTAATAGGAAACATGCAGTGTGAATCCAGACATGGAAAGAGACAGGGCGAAAATAACATGATGAGTTAATTAGTGGATGCTCATCACATGATGCCTGCAGATGGTCTTAAATCTGAACTGGTGTTGTCAAGTTCTTCAAGTATTTCATCTACCTTGAACCCAGATATCACTGTGTTATTTAAATGTTTTAATTATTTTATTTAATGTTTGGAAAAGGTTTTTTTTTATGTGAATTAATATTCACTTGCTTCATTCCGGGTGATATGAAGCACAGCTAGAGTCACTTTAAACAACTTTTAAATCATAGTTGTTTGAATCTATACACATAAATATATCTACAATGCACATACATACATACATGTCTCCTAATAGCTGCTTTTGCAATGCTCTGTGTGCATATTCACATGTATCTACCCTGAGTTTCTATGTATGAGGTTTTATTTATTTTCTGACACATGGGATAACTTAGTCCTGATTTATGAGTTTTCCCACTTTACCAGAGAGAGAACGAGGCAGAGGGAAAATAAGGAAAAACAGAGAAAGAAATACCATTTGGAACATGAGTAAAATGAGACGGTATATCATATTTAGATTAGTGTTACCTGATCTTAAAAAAGTAATTGTAGTATCTTTCTGTTGTTAGGGACAGGAGCAGACACAGAGCACAACCAAATTTACTGAGCCCTATATGTAAAAGACAAGAAACCCTCCAAACCAAAATAAAATTAAAGAAGAGGCTCCTTTTTGACAGGTGAGTTTCAAACAAATTCACTTTCCTATGGACAAATGTATGTCTACAAGTTGATTTCCAAATCCCCTCTTTCAAACAGCTTTACAACAGTTCAAAACAACAGTGAGTCTGGACTAGGAAATGCAATAAATAATCACATTGTCTTACACAGCAGGAATATCGATCACACACAGGCTTTTTTCTATGTTACACATTTTAATTATAGTCATGAACAAATGCATGCATGCTCAAACTCTTAATACACTTCAGGAAAGCCAGCATTTTTTTCAGTTGAAACCGTGCTTTACAGCCTAATCTTCTCAAATATTAAAAAAAAAAATGATTTGCGGTGAAACTCAAGTTTTTACAAATAACTTTTCAGATGTTTTTCAGATCTTACCGATGTTGTCCCTGCCCCCCTGGTTGGTAACATGATTGGTTGGCCTATACTGTGCAGCAATTTCTTTTAAAATGTTTTCAGTTGGAATGGATTTGTTTCAGCCACACACCATCAAAATTTTGCCTCTCCACCCTTCCTCTTGTCACAGTTTAACAATTCACCCTTTGGGATGATTTATACAATGAATGTGTGAGTAAAAAGCAGAATAGGTCTCTCTTGCAAACTGTCACCGATGTGGACCCATATTTCATGCAGCCTTTCAAAACCACACATCACAGTTTCAAACCACACATCATGATCTCAGCCCACACATCACGGTGCAAACTGTAATACAGTCTGCTGCTTGCACCGCCAGCGTCGAAATAGTTGATTGTGATACAGAAAACTGATGCTGTGGATTCACAGGGGGGAAAACTAAAGTTTGTTGTTTTCCTGCAATCACACAGCAGTGAGGTGAATAAGTCTGTGTTAACATGAATTAATGACTGCAGTCGTAACTCTGAATCCACACAGAGTATCACATCCACGCAAAAGACACGCACACACGCTTTTACACACACGCAGGACAAGCCGTGCCTAAAGCAACACGAGTGGCTCCAACCTCAGTCTTCAAAATCCGCTAGACTCTTCTGTTGTCATTCCATAAGTCATCCACCACAAATTAAATTTTCTGTGTCAGTGATTTATGCCGTGAAGAAAAAGCCATAAAAATAAAAGATCTATGTTTGAGTCCAAGGACTTCAAGTAGCCTCCTCTAAAAGTTTTTTCATTTTTTTCTGAGAATCAGTTACTGACCTTCCAGAGGTGCTCTTAATGTATCTTGTCATTTTAAAGTCTTGTATTTTGACAGAAAAAGAAAATAGTGTTTTATTATTGTTCTAATTTCTGACAGTTATGCCATAACTTCAGGGCCAAATCCAATGGGAAGGAACAAGTGACCTGAAACATTAATCATTAATCACGTTGTAAAAACAGTCATCAATAACATTAAAGGAAGGAAAACATGAGCGCATATTTGAAACGCTACATTAAGAATTTTTGCAATATATCAACTCCAAATGGCCACAACTGTATGAAAACAAAGTACAATAGTGTGACATGCTCAGAGATGCAAAATATACCAATTAATTTAGGAGTGTTTTTGACAGGATGCTTTCCTGTGCTGCAGCCACTTGTCAGTTTTTACTTACACTTTTCTAGGCAGGGACCATTTTACTGCTAAAACTTTCATCCATTTGTTGACATAAAAATAAGAATTAAGAACCTGATTGTAATTAAAAAAAAATTTAAAAAAAGATTTCAGAGTGCTATTACTACTTCTACTTAAGTTAAAGGATCTCAGTTCCTTTTCCACCACTGCTTTTCACTTTAAAGACAGTTTCAATATGTAAAATCAAAGGTCAGCTGAGGTCTTGCTGTTGTATTGTGAGAATTGCTTGTGTGTGTGTGTGTGTGTGTGTGTGTGTGTGTGTGTGTGTGTGTGTGTGTGTGTCACACACTGATGGTAAAATCCGTCATTCAGTCACTCAGCATGAGACAAACATGCTATGCTGCCAAGAAACTGATGTAGAAGAACGGGAAGCTTTTAAACTCCAACCAAACCACTTTCACAACGTGTTCAAGGGAGTGAGGGGAATTCTCCAAAACAATAATTCGTCTACTGTGACATGAATGTACCATTAAAGGTTTTCCATCAGTTTCTGTTTATTCCATCAGGCTTTACGTGGGATGTAATTTAATAGACTTTTATAATGACCAATATGACTAATTGGCTGAATCCAATAACCAAAAGAACCATTTAAAAGAATAGATGCTCTTTGTAACAAAAAAATAAGATAAAACAGAAACCCTTACAGACAAATATTAAAAAATGACCTTAGTTTCACAGAATAAGGCTCTTATACATCTAATGTATTGAAACTGGCTGTAGTGATGATCAACACATGCTCACATGAGACAGTGATAACGTGTGTTTGTTGACTACCCAGTTGTTACTTGTTCTTAAGCAGAGGTTATTTCCAAACTTGTAGGTGTAGTTCAGACACACACGGGAGGAATTTAGACTTAAGTCAATCATGGAGAACAGGAAGGATTGTTAATATTAAAGTGCAACCACAGGTCTGGATGAAGTATACTATAAAAACACTGTGACATCCAAAGCTGTGAGGTGGAGTCATGAGAAATGGTTGGTGCTCTGGAGGTGGTTTTCTCAACACCCATCTGACTCATATTATTTAAAATTGCCAGCTACTTGCATACGACAATTTGCGGCTTACAGCTCCCTATCTAATCCAATGCTTCATCGAGAGTGAGATGCAGACATTTGTGCAATCCATCGTCACTCCAAACAGGTTACATTACGAGGAGTTTGTAATCTAAGGGAGATCAGAATTTGATTAAAAGCTTTCAAAATGTCTCATAAGGATAAACGTAGCTGTGTCTGTGTGTGCTGATAGTATTAGACAGCATTGCCACACTGTTTAATGTCAAGGAGGAGAAAATGATCCTATATATTTGATTTGTTACCGGAATAAGTTCTTATGTCAGCGGTGTCCTCACCATGATTTCAAAATCAATTTTCCTGGAAACAATTATGGAAAAATCCATGGAATACATTTATTTTTAACTTCAGAAGGAGATTAGCTAACATTTCTCAACAAAACACAACACTCTAAAGATGTTAAATCACAGTTATTATTAAAATATTCACCAAAAAGCTGTTTGTTGAAAGACCAGTGAAAACAGAGCCAGTGATTTCACTGCCAGGTCAAACAGCCCAGAGATAATAATGATGGTGGTTATATTTATCATTCTGCACCGCACATGCTCTCTCATTTCTAGATAGTGATCTCCAATGAATGTCTGCCTCCAGTATCTGTATGTCTACCTGAATGTCTGCTTATTTTCCAGTCTGTCTTTCTGTCTGTCTCCCATGAATGTGCATCACTAATCTGTCTCATAATAACTTCTCTCTTCTTTTCAGATAAAAAAAAAAAAAAAAATAGTGTGAGTCAGTGCCTCTACACTCTCTTCTAAAAATGGATTTGAACTCTTAAAATGAAAAAGTTTGGTACCCATTAACAGTGTTCAGGGAATCTGATCAAACTTCCCCCGGGGAATTGCTCCGGGAAGCTACAGTTCAAACAATGCAAATGACAGCAAATCAGGCTTCACGTCAGAACGACACGCTACAATGACTTCTCACATGTGGACGCCTGGATGTGGAGGCAGACACAAACAGGAATTTACACAGGCACGTAATTGAGTTCAGCTTCAAGTGTAAGATCAGGCAACCAGACAATATGGAGGCCCAATGACACACATGACATGGCACAAGTGTTGCTCTGCTGCTGTTTATAATTTTCTGTGAGTCTAAATGTTTTCTCCAGAGGGTAAAAATGTGTCCAGAAACTTGGTTTGATTAAGTGCCATGGAGTAAAATAGTGAAGAAAAATGCAAACTTTACGATGGATATAAAAAAATGTCTTAAGGAAACAAAGCTTGTTTTGTGGCTGTGACAGATTTTCTTTTCAACAACTGGACAAGTTGCTGGGGGAAGAGTTAATTTCTTAAAAGTGGGAAAGCAGTCTGTATTCAGTGAAGGGTTTTAATGGTTTCCAGAGTTTTATAGAAGTGCTTTGTTTTTATAATTCATAACAAGCAAACAGCTACACCTCTTTTTTTCCTTCCCCCTTCGTTTGAATAGCTGGTTAGCATTTTACTACTGTAACAACAAAGCTGACATTTGATATACTGAAGTGAGTCTGTTCAGCACAGTCCCATTGAATGTCATGGAATGAGCACAGACTAAAACCCAGATTGTGAGACAAGATGCGACAAACACATTGAATATACCACTTGATTTTCACCTGTGTGTCACATACTGAAGATGACAAATAGCTAAAATGATGGCACCCGCTTAAAACCACTTTGGTTAAGGTTAGGATTAGGTTATGGCAATAGAATTTAAGTTGAGGTTTAGTAACATAACAGTTTATTTAAGGTTGGGAAAAGCCACTGGTCATGGTTAAACAAGACAAACTTTTGCCTAAAAATGAAAACTTCTCTCAGTAAAATACTTCCTGGAAAAGCTGGATATTGGACCAAAGTCAGCAGAGCTGAAGGCAGATGTAAATACCAATCCATCACCCTGACCACAACACCATTACTTTCCATCACACTGTTTCCATGTCAAGCAAATGTCAAACTGATTTCATAACAAAGTATCATCTTTTCATGGGGAGCAGAAATGTGCTGTTTCATGCAGGTACCACATACTTAATTTTTAATATATTATTTCTGAAACCATGCAAGGGCCAGGCTTGTCTGTATTAATGCTATGTAGATCACAGGACAGCCTAGACCAACCTGCTGTAGGTCAAAACTTGTCCTCATGAGGTCAAAGGGAAATTTCAGACATCTGTGGTTATGCAAAGTTGTTCACTCTACATATTATTGGAATCAATAAGCTTATTCTGGCATTTATTTTCTTTGCTTCCCCAGTTATTTAAACAAGACCAGGATCAAGGTAGGGATCCAAGGTACACCTGGTGCAAAGCAGCATCGCGTGCAACTCAAGTGTCTTTGCTAGTTTCAGACTGACACAGTTATCAATCAAGTGCCTATCGTTTAAATAGCAAATGTACTTTCACCCATCTGTCAGTGTGTTGGTATTACCAACCACCCCATTGGTGTGTTGGTAATAAAATGAGATATTGTCAAGCGCATCATTGGGGCACTGCAGTGTTGAGGCAGCGAAATTTGATTGTGTGATTGACCAACGAAAAACTGGTCTTAAGTCCGTGGTGCAGTATTTCCCTGTTATTTTAAAGGTGCATTATTAAGATAGAAATATGCACCTACACTGACGGCTGTACAACACAAATACACTCTGTTTTTTACACAAACTGGGACACACGAACGCTCACAAACCTGCAAAAGATTGAAAATAACAATATTATAATGTAATGTTAAAGAGGGTTATTATGTTCAACAATCTGAGTACAAGCAGATTTGTTTCCTTTGCAGAGAAATGTTCTTTCCCATTTCTTTTAGAAATCTGCTAAAGTGTAAGCGCACCTGACTTTTAAAGGGAACAGAGATGATACTCTGATTGTCTTATTTCATATTACACCCAAAACACACCTTTTAAGGCACTAATTAATTAACCTATGATTAGTAAAGGCATTAATTGATCAGCACTCAGATTTTCCGCCATAAACCAGCAATAGTGGATTTGGACACAACCTAAATAAACTTGCACCGTGCACTTTAGGCTATGTGCTTAGATCGTTGAAATAGAGCCTCTTGTCTTCATCACATGAGATGGGATAAATTAATCCATGGATTGGAATAAATTGGAATTCATAGGTTTTCTGGCTGCCTATCTTAAGTCATTTTTTTAAATGGCTAATTGCATCCAAGCACTGCTTAGCCATCTGTCAAAAATCTAAAATGTTTAGTGTCGATAAAAAAAGAGTTTGAGAGGCTCACTCAGACTCTGACTGCTCTCTGGTCTAACCAGTCATGGTGAGAAGTGGGTGTGGATGGCGACTCAAAACACGCTTCCCCCAAATCCCACATTGAAAAGTTATAAGGCGTTTCCGAAAGTGTCCCGACAAGCACTTCTAAAGACAACTACTCGCAGCTTAAATATTCTGACTTTAAGTCAGGTCGCACCATTCCAGCTTATTTTAAAACTCCACCTCCACTCAGGCTTTTTTTTTATCATTCAGCTCCACTTTGCATTTTCTTCCCACACGCTGCACCTGGATTTCATGATGGACAAGCGGATTATACACCTGTTACCTTTTAGTAAAAATCCTTCAGCTGTTGTCTGACCTATCTGTGTTCAGACATCTGATGTGTCTCGTTCTCTTGTTTTAGCAGCAGACAAGAAGACGAAAACGGCACACATTGTTTCAGTTGTAGTTTCTGCGGTACAAACTGCCGTCTTTTGTACCATATGTTACAATGTGCCTAATTGTAAAAAGGAATTACATTTTGGTTTGGACATATGTGCCCAGTAATGGGTTTCACACCCAGGGCAGACATGCTGTTGTTCCACCAGTGCAACTACAAATATCTTGTGAGTTTGCTTTTTTGACAAACTTTGTGTTGGAAAAGGGTTTCTTTTGTTGTTGTTTTTTTTAGAGCGATCGCAATGAGTAAAACGGGAAATCATAATGTGGGAGCGGTGTTTCATGGGAAAAGATGAAGAAATTAGTTTTTAGTCAATGATGGTAGGTAGGAAGTGAATGTGTTGTTCTGACCACATTGAGAGGATCGTTCCAGTAGGAGTAGGAGAGGTCAGTGCGTCAACTGGCTGGAGGCCCAGAGATGGGGATGCTCATATCCTGGAAGACTTTTACCCTGGTGTAGAATTTGAATAAATGTATTTTAAATCAGCTTGAAATGTGACTTATGCCTGTAAGGAAAAGCATTTTACATTTTGCCTTATTATGATAGAATTTAACCCATTAGAAAAAAAAACAGTTATACATAGAATCAGTCAATATTGAAACCACAGATGATTCTATCTGCATAAATACTGCTGTCACAAACGTCCTTTCCTTCCAAACCAAGCCAGCTGAATCTTTATTGGTTTCTGGACAAAGATAAGATAAACAATAAAAGTAAGCAACAGTTGTGCCAAGGAATGATATTTTCATTTGATGAGTCAAGGAAAAACTATAGAGTGTTTATAGAAATGGAGATGCTCCAAAAAAACTTCTGACTCCAACAGACTCCCATTCAGAAGGCATCAATTTCTCTTATTAAAATGCGAAATCAATCTTTTTTTTCCACAAGTCATCAAGGTATCATGAGCTGAATTCACTCCTTCTGATCAGCGATCTGGTGCTCCTTCTGAAAATAATTTTGTAATTATTTCTGGGACGTGTCTGGTTTGATCGACAGGCCTGGGAGGCAGTCAGGTTGCTGGTATAGGTGGGCGGGTGTAGTGTGCTCAGGTTTGCCCTCAGATCCACCCCTCACTGCTCCCCAGCTCCACCCAATTGTCCACATATGGTCAATTCGGGCTCAAAATACCAAAACGGCAACAACCAAAATGCCAGACTCAAGTCTTCAAAACAACAAGTTCACAAATCAGTAGGTGACATCATGGTGGGTTGCTACATAAGAAAAACCCAGTGAAATGACTTCAGACTGCAATTATTCATAATTAATGTTTCAGTTCAATCCCAGTATTTTGCTTGTCAATATACTTGTCAGTGTCTTAAAATGTCAAATATTAGATTTGAGGTTTTTAAGTGACAATACTACTGGACCACCAGTGCTCGTGGTTGACTGCCTGGGAAGAGCTGAAGCAAACTGAAACATGAATAGATGAATAGATTCCTGTTGAGGATCCTTCAGGGATTGTGAAAATCAAATGACTCACTTCCTCAGAAAGCAAAATCACAAAAATAAGGAGACACATCACAGAGGGCATGACTTTGGTTGTCACCACTCTTTGCTGTGGGCCAACTGCTTTCCTGAGAAAAGGCTTTGTTTGTGCCCGAATCTCCAGTAACTACAAGAAAAAACAGGCAGCACAGGCCAATTATGACACTCATGCTCTGCTGTGAATGAATGTGGTTCAGAGCAGAGGTTAGGTAAATGTTTTACGTGCTGAAGTTGCTGTCGACTGATTTGTCATTAACACACATGTGGGCAGTTTACGCCTTTACTGCTGTTTTACAATACGAACGGTACATCCAGTGTAGATCGTAAGCAGAGGAGAAAACAAGGCTGTTTTGTGGTGTGGTTACCATCATGAAGTCAATCCTCAATCCAGGAGTGTGAATCACATTCTGAATTAGAGAATGCAATCTAAACCACATGTAAACAATTAGCCTTCAGGATGCCAGGGTTGTTTCTATGTATATGCGTGTGTGTGTGTGTGTGTGTGTGTGTGTGTGTGTGCGAACATGTGTGTGGGGCGTGTATAGTAATGCTTTCCCAGACTGTAATAGTGTAACAGAGAAAGTTTGCATAAATTTAAAGGATGATTGATAACTGAAAAATTACATACAAGAAGAAAATCCACTGCTCTAAGCTCTGTGGGACATTTTAGTGATTTTAAGCACATTGTTTTGGTTTCTCGCACTGCTCTCATCGGTGCTGTTTTTGACTGAGGCCAGCAGCTGTTTTCAGTAAAAAGGCTAAGATACATCCAATACGCATAACCTGCCAGCACCATACATCAGACGGACATTAGCAACCATCTGGTAAACATAATGGTGCATTTAGTGTCTAAAGAGGTAGAAACCTTCCCTCAGGGGCTGGTGGAAACTAAAACAGAGACAGAAGGGAAAAGAGAAAATGTTACTTTTATTCATCAGGTAGACACAAAAAAGTAATATTGCTCTGCATCTGGTGGATGTGTAAAGAGGCAACATTTTACTATTATGCGGTCCAAAGAAAAATATTATTTTTTTGTCTGAAAAAAGTGAATATGAAAACAATCCTCAGATTCCATTAGTGCATCAGCTTTTCTTCCCTTTTCATTTCAGTTGTCTCTTAAACTTTCGCTGAGCAAGACAGTTATTGTCTGCAACACCAAAATGCAGAGGCATAAAAGAGGTCTTGTATCAAAGTACACGGCTCTCAATGTCAACAAATTCCTCAGCAGAGACGATACAGAGTTCGAAGCTTGGAGCAAACAGGGGCGAAAGCCAAAAGAAACTGTTGTAAGGCTGTGTCACGGGTATCAAGTGTGTAAGGCCTGAAATATTTTCAAGTGTGTGTGTTTTAAAATTCTTTTCAAAGATATCCCAAAAGAAACAAACATCACAATCAGCAACAACAACAACTGATTAATGGCTCTGACCTGTCCCGTGACCCATATTATACTCTTTGAATATAACAGTTTCAAATAAGTTGTAACTTGACTATAAGTAGAAAAACATTTTGTCATTTTCCCAGCCAATACTGGATTTATTTGAAAGATTTCTGTCTGTAAATACAAATAAGATTATAAAAGGCCACCCACAATAAAAGCAACGGAGCATTTAATCCTTTCTTCAAAATGGCTGCTTTTCAAAGTGACAGCTCGCCAGCTTGGTCCCTCAGGGAACAGCTGTATGATTAAGATGAATCTCCCTGTTTTGTTTTGTTTCAATTTATAGTCTCTCGATAACATCAACCCCTCCCTGGACTTCAAAGAGCTGAGCACACTAATGCATAACTCTTGAATAAGGAGATCCTTCTTTGTGCCAAGACATGTGGCTCTGACCACAATCTTTTCCTTGTTTGTTATCCGTCTTTGTTCCGTGCGCTTGTCTTTGTGTCTTTTTCTCTTATTATCACTCATCATCTCTCCCTGTCTTTTTCCATTCTTCTCTCACCCACCCCTCATTCTCTCTCTCTGTCTCTCTCTCTCTCTGTCCCTCCGAGGCCTCCAAACCCTGTAATCTCTTCATGTTTTCATCACGTAGTAACAAACCAGAGGATGCACTGAGGCAAAAATCTGTGTGCACAGCATTTTTATTCTTGTGCGCACACTCTTTGTGCCTCTTGTTTGTGGGAATGTATTCTCATTAGTAAGTGTATCTGTGTGTGTGTGTGTGTGTGTGTGTGTGTGTGTGTGTGTGTGTGTGTGTGTGTGTGTGTGTGTGTGTGTGTGTGTGTGTGTGTGTGTGTGTGCAAGTATAATCTTCTCTTCCCAAATGTTTTGTGGTCTGAAGGGTGGGATGAAGGGTAAAAAGGGAAAGGAGGAGAAGCCCAGAGGTACTCCTCCCTTGTTGCTGATAACAAAAACAAAACACTTGAGTCTCTTCTGACTCAAGTATGTTTAAAAAGCCTCAATATTTGCAACATTTTTCAGTCGATTTTTCAATTATGTCAAAGTGAAAGCCTATTTCTGGAAGCATTCCCTAATTTTCACTTCAATTAATTGAAATTGATTAATGGTTTTTATTCTTCATTGAGTTTCCAAGCAACCTCACTCACTTAACATGTTGCTTTGCAGTGACCAGAGCTTTTGTTATAGTGATTGATATTCAATAAGTAATATGAAAACAAAGCACAGGTGTTTCACATCTGTTTCTCAAATTTCTACTTTTCCTCCCTGGAAAATTTCAGCCAATAGATTTGTGTAGTTGTGTACCACGTTCACAAATGAAAGTCGTCCTACAGTCCATGAAAGGAAATAATTGTGATTTCACACGAATATAACCTAAAGTTATGTCTCTCTTTCAATAATGTTTGACTAAGACTTCACTTGAGGAATAGTTGGACATTTAGGGAAAACACTCATTAACTCTCTTGCCAAATGGTAATCATTAAATGGTCTGGACTTATAACTGGATTGATAATACTCTCACATCTGTATGGTAAATATGCAGCTGGAGCCAGCAGCTTGTTAGGTCATCTTAACACAAAACATGGAAACTATAACAAAGGAAATGTTCAAAATGTAACATGATGTGAGTACTTTGGGAAAACTGTTCTGATTCAAAGCTTGTAAATTCTTTGTAGGGAAGAAGCCAATTTTACTTCTTTTTTTTTTTTTTTTTTATATAAGCTGGTGTCATTAATATTAAAACCACTTTGAGATGTCAATAAGTGATGTTGGTTAATCATTTGAGTCAAATCATTTTCAAAGCTTGAACCTGTTTCCAATGCTTTCATTCTGGCTACTCAGTGGACTTAATTTGAAGGTTCGGCAAAGGCGCTGAACTGACACCTCCCTGACGTTGCATGTTTGCAGGGTGTATGCATCTGTAGAGGATGTATTTGAGAGAAGCATATTAACTCATAGTAAATTATCTTGTGCTCACAAGATGATATCATGTATTAATTTGCAGTGCACCAAGGAGCAAATAGTGAGTGATACTGCACATAACCGCTGACAAATATAAGTGTTATTTTACAATACTCTAATACATTGTAAATAACAAGAACACAATTAACAGTTAGATATCCAACGAGGAAGACATACAGAGGAATGTGGTACTCTGGTAAGTGTTGTTTGACATTTTGACAAGTAACTGATAAGACTCTATAAACAAGTGTGTGTATGTGCATGTGTTGAAGTGTGTCCGTTAAGTACGGCTTTCTTCTGACCCTCTCTGCAGAATGTTTCCTCATTAACGCTGCACTGATTCCTGGTCCTGCCTCAAAGCGAGCAACCATCTGCTTAAACACACAGAAAAACCAGGATCTTCTTCAGTGGTCTGTGATGGTTGCGAGATGGTGCGGCTGTTGATGCTTTGTGTGTTTGTAGCTATGTTCGGCTACATCTCTGCGTCCACAGAAGTCTGCACCAATTCCCTCCTACCTGGAGCTAAAGGTAACACATGCCAGCATGTGCTGTCAATGTGCGAGAGTGTGTGTTGACTGCATGATGCCAAAACTTCTGCATGATATGCTAAATCAAGTAAAATGCTTGTTAAACTCTAACATTAATGTAATTTAAAGCTAAATACTTTTAAATGTGATTTTTAAACGGAAAAAAGAATACTCGTGCGTGTGGATGTTTACTTTTTGGGTTCTTGAGTGCTTGTAATATTTACTATTGTTTGCTCATACTGTAAAGATAAAGGAATTTAAGTTTCTGACCCTAAATGGAAATGTGTGAGTGTAAGGCATTCTGAGGAAATACCCCCAATATGTTTTAGGGTTTACAGAGCCGATGATAAAGCCACTGAGTATTAAATGTCCTGTAGTTTACGAGTTAGCTGTCTGCCACCCCATAGTCTTTTGGAGGGAATGCCTCCTTGTGCGTGTGTGTGTGTGCGTGCATGTGTGTGTGTGTGTGTGTGTTTTCCATTTTACGACATCTAGTAGCTCGTTCCCCCGCTGATTCAGACAGACAGACCCAATAAAATACAATGTTGAGCTACGCTTTTCTTTTCTTTTTTCAGCTCCTTTCACATGACTGAAAAATATGACATTCAGATCTGGCTCAAATGAAAGCCAGAAAGATGTTTCTTTAGGAATTGGCACGCACAGATTGGAGGACTGTCAAGTAAAAATGTATCATCGTTGTAAAAAAAGGCCATTGATAGAATTTTCCATTTGTTTAGTATAAAAAAAGCATCTTAACTTTACTTCCTGTTTCATATACAGTAAATAGTGAACTACAGAGTTGAGTGGTCAGCATGGATAAAGAAAAGAGGCCACTGTAACATTAAAAACACTTTTGCAGCTTTCCATTGAATTTTCTGTATTGGCAAAAAAAAATCTGATTGTAACATTGTGTATTTAGACAGCTGCTACTGAAGTGAAATGATTATTTGTACAAGACTCATCCAGATACTACTGCCCACAGACTCAGTCTCTGAGTGTGTGAACACTCACATCTGCGTATTGCAGTGGGTGTTGGACTTGCATTTTTCTTTGTTTCATACTTCCCAAAAATGTCTTTTATTTATTCTAACCTTTTTCAACAAACATACTTTTATTGCTCTTACGGGTACATTGACTTCATCATTTTTGAATGGGTTTACTGGCATTTTAATTTCTGTGATGTAGAAATGTGGACCACTGTGACTTTGACAATGAACAGTTTTAGACTTTCCCATATTAAATTTCTGTTGGTGCTGAGTAAATGTAAAATTGTTGCTAGAAGATATTTGACATGACAAATTTCAATGTGATTTGACAGCTTAATCCAACAATTGAGGCATGTTAGTAATTTTACAGTCCATGGTTTCAGTTCAGTAGTCCGCAAAATGAGAGCATTCAGGGCATCCAGGACCAATATGAAGTGCAGTGATTTACTGTAGCTTACTTTAAAATGTCAAAACAGCCTGCAGAAGGGAACAATCAATTTTCCTAAGTACTCTTCCAAGCTAATACAAGCAGTTTGCTACGGTCCTTTGTTTCAAAGCCCAGCACTTAGAAAGCTATAAACTGCCATCTGCATCAACAACTGGGCCAAAATTACTGCCCTAATAGATATTCAGAAACATCTTAAGATTTCTTGCCAGGAGCTCTTTAATCAGCGGACCTGCCAGAGATATTTCTCCTAAGCCTCATTTGTGCTTTCAACTCTGAAAAGTGTGTTGTGTCATTAGTTCTTTGATAGAACTGATGATTTTGAAAATGGTACTGCCGTGACTGAACTTTACATTAAAGTCAATCTTATGTTCATAAAAATCGTCAGATGATTTAATCTTTGTCTTGCAGTGACGTGCACACATAGCACTGGACCTCCCACCCCAATGCACTGTGCTGCAGTTTTTCTTGGCCTGCTGAGAGTGTTGATAATATATCATAATCCTGATGGCTTTAATACTTCAAAAATGCGTAAACATGCTCTCCTTTCACAGTATGCAAATTACTTTGGCTTTGGAAAAATCTCCTTACACACTCCTCTTTACGGTCTTTCCTCTTAAATCCAGGAGACCAAGGTGAGATTGGAGAGGTGGGAGATCAGGGGAAACTGGGGAAGAATGGACCACCAGGACTTCCAGGTATCCACCAATCCATTAATACATACTATGTGAGAGGAAAAGGACATTTCCTGGCTATTTGTTTAAACATAAATGTCTTCTATATAGTAGGACCGAGGACAAAAATATTACAGAAACATCCCTGTTAACAGAGATTTTTTTTGTATTCCACTCAGTAAAAACACTGAAGTGACATCATTCCTTCTTCTGCCACGAAAGGCTTTATGTAACTTTTTCCACATATGCAATGGTAATATGATTAATAATTGTGTAAAGTGTTTTTGATTTTTGATCAAATCTGACTATGAATGTGGATGGTGCAGCAGACAAACATTCACACATAGAATCACAGTGACTCCTTGTCTGTTTTAATAGCAGCCTCAAAAGCTGAATGACTTCTGTGGAAGAGACATAGAACCAAAAATCAATCGGTGACCAGGTGATTGAAACAGAAGTTCATTTTCTACCACAATTTCCCTGAGTTTGAGAAACATGACAGAACACTTTTAGAATGTAACACTTCCACATGCAAATATTCTTGAAAAAGTATCATTTGTATTAAAAACAAAACAAATACTCTCATTGGCTGTTTTTTAAATTGAGTTTTTTTCAGCCTATTTTTCATATATTCCACACTACAAAAATAGCTCTTGTATACTCACTTCCCAATTTTCCGTGAACATATGTAAATTTTACTCTCGTGACACACACACACACACACACACACACACACACACACACACACACACACACACACACACACACACACACACACGTGTACATACATACATACGGACAGACTGTTGTATATCCAGTGTGTTGTATGCATGTATGTATGTATGTTGCTGAGGTCCATAGACACACACACAAACCCACAACAGATAATTGTATATACTTGTACACTCTGTGTAAAAGCACTGGTTCCCGGTTCCTGGCTGCCCTCTTGTTCTCCTCAGATGTTTGTTTTATTCTGTAACTTCACGCAGAGGTTGTCATACACACATAAATGCACAGACTTTACACACAACAACACACTTCTCCCGTCAGTCTGTGTGAGAGATAAATGCCAGGATTTCCAAAATATACGGGTGCGTATACGTAAACCCTTTTCAACTGTTCAAGTTTGTGGATGTTATTCAACAGTATAGCAAACCCAGTCATTCTGGTTTTTCTGTGTGTATGGTTACTGTAGGCATGAATGCAGGTTTCTATTATGATTTTGTAACTGTAGTATGTCAGCAGCTCAACAGATGACGCATGGATTCCATGTCTTGATTTAGGCAGGTTTACAGGAAACAGTTGCTTATTTTTGGAACACGTGACTGCTAATGCTTGGATGGGCAACAAAAGCTATTTGTTGCTCCAAACTTATTAACATCAACAAGCTGCTGTGCTGCTGGATTTCTACGTTTGTCAGTTGTGCTTCAATCAAAACTGCTATGGAGATGGAATTTGCAGAATTATAAACAGAAAGGTTTGCTGTTGCCTAATGATCTTAATTCTTGTGAAGACCCTGTAGGGACAAGTAGCATTTGCAAAACTAATGGAAAATCTAGCTCAAGGCCTTTATTTGATGTGACACGGCTCTCTTTCCACTGTCCAATATGCTCTAATAAGGAGAAACACTGTTTTTCAGAATTTCTTTTTATGATTAAGCAAACAATAGTTAATGAATGATCTAATCTAACATCTGTTTAGCATTTTATTCTTCTGTATGTTTGTTAAATCAGATTAAACCTTTAAATCTAGTTCATTTTGCTCTATGATTCCCATAAAAAATGTGGCCTTCATCTCATTTATCCTCCAGCAGCTGGAGAATCCAGACGTTAAACCAGTTGGTGGGGTTGGCCATTATAAAGAGTGACAGCAGTGATAGGAGGGATTGTTATCTGGACGTTAAGATAGACGGTTTAACTGGCAGGCATAAGCACCGCCAAAACAACATCAATCAGCTCTTACAGACAAAGAAGGAATAACAAGAGACCAACTGATTGAATTTCTTCATATAGCAAAAAACAAACACATATAATAACTTCTCACAATCAGTTCTCAGTTCAGGATTGTCAAAATATTTACTTTGTGAGGGTGCTTCTCAGACATCCTCAAAGAAAATTCCATTAAAATTGCACACAGATTTGAGTGAAATTTCCCCAAGGCCAGAGCTTACAGACCTCACACAATCCATAAGACCTCACACCTTCTGCCAACACTTCTCACAAATCATCAAGAAGAAAATCAGCATGAGAAAGTGGGAAATGTGAAATAGTAGTGAAAAGCCGGCTGTGCGTGTGTGTGTGTGGTAAATCCCTCTAATAGCAATAGGCTTCTCTAATGCGTCACTTTGTATTCCAAACGCCATCAATTTCCAGTTGAATAGTTTCCTGAGGAAACACTCATTCAAGGGCTGGCGGAGAGTCTGCTCTGTAGTTCATACACACACACACACATGCAAACGCACATAGATTCTATCACCATAACATCCAAAATCATGCACCGTATCAGTATCTCAGTTCCAGAGAAGGACTTAATCCATCACAGTCATTGTAATAATGAGAATCAGATCTAAGGTACTAACTATCAATATATTACAAATAATAAAAAAACTTTGATAAATGCAGTAATCAGTGCATGCATTTATCCAGCAATTCTCTTGTAAACAATCTTTACTCTGCAAACAGTCTCTCAACACAAATCAGTTTAGTAAGTGTTTAAAATAAATATATATTTTACCCTTTCATTTTATGTAGTATTAATGATAATAATAATATTGATAATAATACATAATTAACACAGCATTAGCTTTGGAACCATGCAAAGCCTCAGTGCTTAAAGAGATAATCTCTAAATGATGAGACACCATAGAATGTAATCAAATTGATCAGGCTTTAAAACAATAAAATAATTAATTAAAAAAAGGGGGACGTGCAAGAAAACAAAAAATTAAAAACATTGACAAAACTGAGAGACATAATATATGCCTAACAACAAAGAATCTTTCTAGTTTCTGATGACTGACTTTCTAGCTTTTGTACTTCTGATATAATCAGAATGTTGTTCCCGAACAATGAAGTTCCTTATGTCAAACACAGCGTATACCACTATTCCTGGTATATTGTGCACACTGTGTTGGATTGGAACATTACCATCAAAATGAGATGATGAGTTTTCTTTACTGTGTCTCAAATATCTCATCATCCATTCTTCCTCCTCTCCCTTTGTCTTTGTATCCCTTCCTCTACAGGACTGGCAGGAGAAACGGGGTTTAAAGGAGAAGTGGGCCACACGGGAAAAATGGGGCGGATTGGAGACGAAGGTAGACCTTTAAATCTCATTTTAATCTAAAGTTTGTTTCTTTATGTAGTTACAGTTATAATCATCATTTCATCATTAAAATACATTATTTACACCAATCAAATAATAAAGTGCATCGAGGGGAAAACCTCGATGCAACCTCAGTTTCTTATTTCCAAGAACAGAGAAAGATTAATTAGCTTTTATTTGAACTTCCTGGCCATCAGTTTACAAATTTTTTTAAAGGTTTTAAGGCACTGGAGAAAGTATACATTTATACACCATAAATGTATACTTTCTCCAGTACCTTAAAACTTTTAAAAAATTTAGTCATTGGGTTATAACTGAATCTTTATGACTTTAAAATGGGCTTTAAGGGGGAAATACATTCTTCTGAAACCCCCTGAGCTTCACTGCTGCTCCATAACAACAGACCCTGAACATTAAATTCAGTAGAATTGACATCACTGCACAAATCAGCACACTTAATTAGTCCTAAGACTAATACACAACGAGAAATTGCTTTAAACTGCTCATTAGGTAGTTTCAAGCCAGTGAGACAGTTTGCTTAAAAAGACCACATTTCTCTCCATCTCTTTTATGTTTTAAATGAGTTAATCCAAAGATAGAAGAAAACATAATCCTGCTATATGATGTCATGCAGTTGCTTTGCCCAGGATGGCTGAAACAATTTCTATCTTTATTTTTATTTTTATGAGCACTCATGTTCCCCTGCCTCACTAAATCTTCACTTTTCTCAGTTTTCAATTAAGTTTAATATGCTTACAGGAAAGTGGCTGTGCATCAGCCATCTCAGGCAAAGGAGTGAGGTCACAACTTTGGACTTTCTTTGATCCTGAGAGCCTGCAGCACATAAAACACCTGGAAAATAACAACTTGTTTTCAGGGCAATGCCAGCTTTAACACAATTGATTAACCTATTGAGTTTATTTGCCAGGAAGTGCAAATTTCCCCTGTTTATACCATCGGCATGAAATAAAAAAGCTAAACAGACTGCACAAGTATAGCATGTCACTGTTCTCGCTGTTCCTCATTCAAAAGCAGGCCATTGTGATGTTTATATTGCTTCCCCACTTCCCCTAAATTTGCAACTGCCAGTTGGGTTTATTTCCACAATGGAGCTCAAGTGTATGTGAAGATGTATTGCAGTGCATCCTGGATTACAGAAATCCTACAATCTGCCCACATAAATTAAAACATTATGTACATTTTTGTGCTGACATGTTGAGGTATGTTTGAGACAATTAAATATGAGTTATAATAGGTTAAACTTTGACCTGAGTAAATCTAGTCATATCTATTTTTGAAATGTATGATACAGCCATCTGGTGGCAATCTTTCGCAACAACATCACAGTGTCAAGCTGTCAAATTCAGTTATTGGTAGATAGTGTGTGATAGTACTGGGTTAGTCATATGTTAGGTAATTCATATCTTTAATAAATTATTGAGGAAATGCATTTTTTTTTTTTTAAAGGATTGTGTGTGATTTATATTATTCCTCTGTAGGTGATAAAGGTGATACAGGTTTGGATGGGTCTTCTGGTTTCAAAGGAAAACCAGGTGATTAACTCTACAGCATGCAGACACTGATTTTTTATTTTTTTAATTTTAATCCCTATATGTGTCAACACCGACAATTGTGCCCCTCTCTGGTCAACATTATGACGCAACCTTACCCATATAAATGTGGTATTTAAAGGTTTAAACACACCTGTGCATTCAAACTAGTAAATATAATTAAATAAACTGTATTTGCATCTCTTACTATAATAAAGATAATAAACATTTGTAGCCACTGGTCAGTCCGTGAAGCTATTCTAGACACTGTTGGAAATGGAAAGGCAGCAATACCATATTACTACTACTTCTTGCCTGTCAGAAAATATCACGGCAGTGATGTTCTTCATTATATGGCCATTCACTTCGCCACACTGAAGTTGAAATTAAATGATGCCTGTGGAGTGCTGAAATTAAACTTTAATTTAATAATTTTTATTAAGTTGTGCTTAATTGCACATTTTACAGATACAGTGATTCTTAAATTTTTTTGAAAGTGAAGCAGGACAATCCTCTAAGACATCAAACAAACAAACAAACAAGAAGCTGTACTAACCTTTGTTTAATCCATCAGGCACAACATGTGACTGTGGCAGGTACAGGAAGGTGGTTGGACAGCTGGATGTCAGCATAGGCAAGCTAAGGAAGGCTGTCAAGTTTGTGAAAAATGGTGAGTCCTCGGTCGTATCTTTATAACATACACTACATGTTCTTTAAACCGTGTAAAATAACTTGCAGCAACTCCATGATAAATTCAAACCCTGATACAAATCCTGTATCAGGTTTATATAAAACATGATGCAACGTACATATTTTGTTAATTAACAATTCTTTTGTAGTTATTGCCACCTGCTATTATTTAAGGAAGTATGCCAAGCATTCTTTATTTTACTTTCCTTTAACTTATTATACTTTGAAGTAGAATTAATCTTTCAGACATTGTTTTACTACTCCGGCTGGAGAACAGTACAAACATCAATCCCTTTGTCCATTTAAAGGAGCAGTATGTAGTATTGAGTGGCATCTAGTGGTGAAGTTGCAGATTGCAAGCAGTTGAACACCCCTCCACTTGCCCTCCCTTTCAAATCCTGTGAGAGAATCCACAGTAGCCTTGAAACTTGTGAACAACTAAAAAAGCCCTCTCCAGAACCAGTGTTTGGTTTGTCCCCCCTGGGCTACTGTAGAAACATGGTGGTTCAACATGGCATGCTCCATGGAAGAAAAAAACCTACTCACTTGATAAATATTATTGGGTCATTCTTAGGTAACGAAAACACAGCGATTTTTTTTTTTAATATCAGGAGATTATATATTAAAAAAATAATTATAAATATTGTATTCCATTTCTGCTAATAGATCCTGTTAAATCCTACACACTAAACCTTTAAAACAACTTCACACTTGTGCTTCATCTTACACATAATTCCATTCAACTTTGTCAAGATGTAATCATTTTCACTCCATTTTCTGGCTCTTTTTCAGTCTGACAAGCATAGTGGAGCTGCCATATAATTCCTGCCACATCACTGATCCATATATTTAATCTGTTGATCTTTGTAAATAAAAATGCACTCAATTGTCATTAAAAACCTGTCATTTAAATTCTTCCTGATGACATTTGACCCTTAAACCTGTCCTTTGCAGTTATCCTGGGCTTGAGGGAAACAGAGGAGAGATACTACCTGCTGGTGAAGGAGTCAAAGAGGTTCAGAGAGGCTTCACTGAACTGCAAGCTAAGAGGTGGCACACTGGCAATGCCAAAAACCAGCAACACCAACCGTCTCATGGCTGACTATGTCAGTCAGGCAGGACTGACAAGAGTTTATATAGGAGTGCAGGCTCAAAGCAAAGACAATGTAAGTGTTCATGGTCTTAAAACAGAAACACATTAGCCATTACTAATGTTAATAATGAACATGCATAGGAACAAGCTACAAAAACCAAGAGCATAATATAAACATTACCGAAGTTCTTGTAATTTTTTTTCTAGATGAGGGGTCATGTAGCGCAGGACGACAAACTCAATGCTGCTGCCACCACATTAAACATGAAATGCTTTAAAAAAAAAAAAAAATGATGTGTCTCCTGTGTTCTTGTTGTCAGGATGGAACAAGCAGTTATGGTTATGCGGACTCCAGCCCTCTGCAGGGGTTCGCAGCTTGGAGCCAAGAGCAGGAGCTATTTCCCACCACAAACTCCAGCTGTGTGGAACTGCTCAGCACTGGGACATGGGGCCATGTGGAGTGTGAAACCACCATGTTTTTCCTCTGTGAGTTTCCGAAGAGCAGGAGAAGAGGAGGAGGAAGAGGGACACCTGCCTCCACATCATCAAGAGCATGAGTAAATTAGATATAATGCACAGCCATACAATATATAGTGTATGTGTGTGGGGGTGTGTTTTGTTGTACTTATTGGCAGTTTACATAATGTATCAATGGAAATTTTAAAAAATTAAAGTAACTGAAAACCCAAAATCAAACTGTGGCTGAGAAATCTTTCAATACAATGTTAATCAATAATTTAAAAATAACATAACTTCATTAGTAGATTCGTAGTTTGTGTTTGTCTGGCCACAGACAGACGAGACAAGGGATCATCAACAGTTTGAACAGTTGATAAAAACAATCCAAAGACCCCCAACCCAACAATAGTCAATTCACTCTCAAAAAAGTCTAATAAAACCATCAAATATTCACATTTCAAAACATAAAACCAAAAAACAAATATGCAGATTTATGTTTTATTTAAAAAAGAAAATGTATCTTATTTGGATTATTTGTTTGGATTTGGACACTATTTTCTTTTTAATTTATTCTTTATTTGTGTCAGACTACATTTTGTGGCACCAGTACAAGGATCAGCCCCTGACACACACACAGCATGTATTGGCACACTGAAGAAAATAATAAAAAATCACGAAGTTTTGTTTAATTATGTTATTCTACTTTTTTTTTAAAATATATATTACATTATATTACATGTTGTCTTATTATTAACTCCAAAAAGTGTGAAAGCATTTCATAGATGTACTATTGGGTTGTAAATTGCAGTCATTTTTCATGTTGCTTTTAAGGGTTAAACTTAAGAAATGTTAAATGTTACATTGAACTGCAATAAAGATTCTTCCTGTTTTGCTGCTGCCAGTGTTTCCTGCCTTGGCTTCCCCCATGAGAGGGGAAGCCAAGGCAGGAAACACTGGCAGCAACTGAGTGATAAGTTAACTTCTGACACACACTTTTAAAAAAACGGAGATATTTGATTATATTGAATTAACTTTTGGGTTAGTTTGTCAGGTTTTTCAGTACAGAATGCACTTTCAGGCCTCTCGAGCGAGACACACAATCTGCACCACTTTTATCAAACCTGTGAAAAGAATAAGCTTATATTAAAATAGTAGTGGGGATTAGCTTGCATGTGTGAATTCTTTTGTCATTTCTGTGACAACCGATGTGTCTCATTGGCCTCCATGCTGACAAACCTCCTCCTTGTAGGTCCTAGACCTGTTTGTATTGATGTTGTATCAGTTAATACATGATTGCTCTGAATCAGATATTTGAGAACACTGGGATCACGTTCACATCACGATACCTGAGCCAGCTCTACCTGCTCAACGAGGCTGTGAGATGTTGTGAAGTTGGTGAAAAATGTTTTCCCCATTGTTTATTTTACCATGAACAATTTGCTTTGTTAGGACTTTCCGTATTTGCAGAGTACAGAACAGCACTTTTCAAGCTGCTTTGCCCTTTTGCAAAATCTGCATGGTTCCAGGCTAAAGCTTTCAATTTGATAAGTTTTATTGGATGATTAATTCAACAAAGTTCCCCAAAAGATAACATTTGTCCAACAATAGTTATATAAGAACCAAAAACAAAGCTGGCATCCTGTTATCTACTATCTATTATCTACAGGAAGTAAAAGAGTTTTGCAGACTTTCCTGTAACTTTCTCATCTTTAAAAGATCATTCCACATTTCTAAAGCAAATAAAAGACCACAAAACCTAAATCACAGATTTATTTGTACTGCTACTCTACATTGCTGCTCAATAACAAGCACACTGTACATTTGTAAAGAAAAAATGGTGAATGTAAATAATATGGAAAGCACAGTTCTATGTCTAACAATATCAGAGTATTGCATGAGATACGACTAGAGGCCAGGTCAATGGTTTTCACAAAGAACACTCCTTCCCCTCACATTTGTGTATTTGCTGAGTCAGCAAAACATTGAACCCTATAAAGCTGTTTGCTGCAGGACTTGGGAACTTTGTGCAAAAGACACTAAATAAAAATCTGACAGCATTGACCAGCAAGTCAGGGGAGGTTGGAGAAAACAGCTGAGAAACAATGACTACAGACAAGAGATCAAAGTATGGAGGGCCATCTCAAAGTCCTGGTAAGAAAGCACATTGAACTTTATTCTTGCAAATGTAACATACAACATCAGTTATAACTTAAAAAGTAACTGCAGTTAGGTAGTTTACCCTGATAAAATACAGGTAGTGACTGACCAAGTAATTGTCAATACGTCTATATTTCTTATTTGTGGTTTTCACTGGTTTCCCATGGTGATAATGTGTTTTTCAGTGTGGTGGATTGGAGTTGCTGCAGTTTCCCTGGGACTCTTTCTGCTTATTGTGATCTTCGGCTTGGTGATCCACAGTGAGTACAATACTATGAGAAAGCTTGTAAAATCTGCAATCAGAGCTATATCAGGTCTTAAATTCAAATGAACTATACAAATCAATCACTACAAATTCAACACCAATCAATACCACAAGTTTTTAACTGTCTTGGTGTGGTGTCTTGATCATTTCTGTGGTTTTCCACTATTTCTAAATGACTTTGCTGCAGATGCCAGTGCTATCGGTCATCACACCATACTTCAAGTTGGTTTGGTGACGTGCCAAAAACTGGTTCATAATCTGACGACGGACAAAGATGCTCTGAGAGATGAACGGGACCAAATAAAGATTAATGCCAGCAGGATGACCAACGAGATGCAAGCGCTGCAGAGCAATTACATCACTTTGAATGCAAGTCGAAATGCGTTACAGCAGCAGGTCACAAAGTTAAATCAAAGCAAAACAGGTAAGAAGCAAGAAATGAAATATTCTCTGATGTGGATTCACAGCTGTAGAGAGGAAATTGAAGACGATGCAGAAAATAAAGGTACAATATCAAACATCAGGAGACTTGGGCGGATCACAGAATCCATATGTTCAATTAAAGTGCCAGGATAATAACATAATCAACTAACACAGCATCATTTCTGGAGCTCATTTTCGTATCTTTCTGATTTTAATGTACAGCATGTCAACCTGCGTAAAGTATTTGTCAGGGATGCGGTTTTGTTAATGATTAAGATCTGACTGTGTAATGTTAGACAGAAGTACTGAATGCATCAGTATAACTTTGAGCAGATGACACAAAAATGTTGTATCCAAAACAGCAACTGCGCAAGTCAAAGTGGGAGTCAAACAGTAGACTTTTGTCACCAAAGGTGAAATTTTAATCTGTTTGTGTTAAATTCCAACTAGCTGTAGTGGAATCATGTAAACAAGTTCAGACTTATTGCATGTTACTGGACTTCTGAGGCTGTACAACATACTCAAGCTTGATCTTTGTGTCTTCACAAAGAGAAATCATTTCGTGGTAGTTGGTATTTTTTTAAAAACAACCTCAAACTGCAAATTAATTGTTCTCTAAACAGCAGTAAGAACAATACTCACACACAGGCAAAGTGTGTGCTCTAACGTAGGATGCATTTGCTGGCATCTCTGGCTTACTAACCTGCACTAGTGATTATTTTGTTGGGTTAAAGTTTCCCCTGCCGTGATAACTGTTTCACTTGGAGGAAATTCTTGGTGCGACATCAGAGTAAAGGCTAACGTTAGCAAATCTGTACTACTACTTGGATTTGGGGACGTTCACAGACTCACTTCTCGTCCTAGCCAAACCTATATATACTTTTATGTTTGTCACGTACTTTTTTGGTTAGTCCTCATCTTATGAAATGTTTCAAGTCTTTCCTTTAGTAAAATTAAAAATGAAAAGATATTGTTCAGAAAATACAAACAATAGTATCTTAATTGTCCAGGATGTTTAAGCAATGCAGTGAAACTGGTTGGGGTTAGAAGGAAATATTGGTCTGGTCCTACAGTACAATTTTCCACACATATTACTAGTATTAGCTACTCCAATACAGTCCAGTATTTTTGATGTCCCTTTGCTCTGATAGATAATGTCGGGTATTTACAGCAGGCATGTGTTTGAGCAGTGGCCAAGCCAGGAGACCAGCAAACCTGGACTTAAGCTCTCAAAACTTGTTCCCTTTGTTCGCCTGCTGGTTTCAAAATCTTAGGATTTTTGAATTTTAGGATCAGAACTAAAATTCCCTTGTGCTTTCTCCAGGTACACTTTGCCACCTTGGATGGAAAATGTTCAACAACAAGTGCTACTATGCCTCAGAGAAAGGAGTCACTAAAAACTGGAACAATAGCAGAAGAGATTGCCAACAGAGAAGAGCGGACCTGGTCATTATAACCACAAAAGACGAGCTGGATTTTGTCACCAAAATTTACGACAGAACCTGGATCGGTCTGTCTGACATACAGCAAGAGGGGAAGTGGAAGTGGGTGGATGGGTCAGACCTGGAAGGTAACGGATTCTGGCAAACTGGGGAGCCCAATAACAGTGGAGTTGAGAACTGTGTGGAGATCTCGCGTAGAAATGGGGATTGGAATGATGCACAGTGTAAAGGAGAGATACCATGGATTTGTGAGGCTTAAAGTCCCCTGGGTCATACAACTTTTTCTTTGAGCAAGAATTACACTTATATTCATAAACATTAGCCGCTTCCCAAATGTAAACTGTAGTTGTTTGAAATAAGATAATAGTCTGATAACAATTGTTATTTTTATTGTGTTTCTGGATGTTCATAACAAGTAGCCAATACTAACCCTTTCAAATTTCTTATATTAAATGATAAGCACCAAAATAAATATAACAGTGATATATCCATTAAAGGTTAGAATGCATGTTTTTTATTTAATCTTCAGAGTATTGGTTATTAATATGTTGTCCCCGCTTTTACCAATAATTAGAAATTCAAAGCACAATGTGTAAGCAACATACAACATTAACTTCTGAAATTTTTCTCCCCCTGCTTCTTAAATATACAATAAAAGTTACATTGAGTTATATGAAATAAAACATAAAGAAATCAACAGTTCAGGCCAGAAGAAGATGTATTTCCGTCATCCTGCCGTTCCATAGATGGAAGTGGAGCCTCCAGGGACCCATTGTGCTAGATGTCTTTCCCTCCACAGAGAACAGGGTCAAACATGTGCTTCCCAAAACTTTCTAACCTATTTTTTTAATGCTTGAAAAATCTCAGCCGTGAACAAGATTTCTGGTCATATAAACAGCGACCTTATATCATGTGAATGGATGCAGGGTCTTTTACAGGTGACATTGATTCTAACTGCCAGAACCACACTGAACTGTATGGTGACCTTTCAGAGGTTATATTAACATTGGTTCACATAACCCAAATCTTAGCTAATATTTAACCGTGGCTTACAATAACAGACTGCTCTAACTGATGGAACAACTTTACATTTTAGTTTTAAAACTATGTTCCCAAAGAACTAACATGCGACACTTGATGTTTCAGTTCTGCTTTGGTGCAAACACGGTCAGTTTGGAAATCAGTTCTCCTCTCTCCCCAGCTGTTACGCTAAGCCTTCAACTAATATTGACTTTGTAAACTACACTCCCGGCTCTTGCACTGTAAAGGTTAACCAGTAAACGTCTCTCAGCCCTCATTTCTTTCCTATCAGGAATCAGTGGGGTCTAGTCACGACGCCTCTGGCGATTTGGTTTTTTTCCTTCTCACTCAAGCTCCAGAGCTGCTGGTGGCTGCTCACACAGAAGGTGCTCCAGCAGAGTGAACTAAACCAAAGTACAGGATAAGCACAAATCTGTACAATGTTAGTGATTGTAGAGATATCCCGATTGAACTCTGAGGGTGTGGAGGGTATAAAACAAGCCAAAGGAGGAAATAAGTGACCTAATAATGTATTGTCACCACACACACACACACACACACACACACACACACACACACACACACACACACAAGCATTTTATGATATACCTAATATACTGCCCAGCCTATGTCAGATGCAGTGAGCCATAAAACTGGATTTTATTTATCATCATGCCATAACCATTGACTAAACATTGTTCAATATGAATACATGAAAGAATGCATTTAATTGTCACTATGAAGAATAGGTGCTAAATATGAATTGCTTCGCTAAATTAAGTTACATGATTTATTCAAATTTATCAGATTGATTGTGATGTGTTTAAAGACTAAACAAACACCACTGAACATGATGTCGAGGAAACCTGTTTTTTGAATTGCATGTTGTTTAATCTACTGTATCTTTAGTTACAATCACTCTTTAGCAATAAAACAACAACCAGTTTTCTCATGCTTCTCATATGGACACACGAGGTGTACAAAAATGGATATTTGGATGTGAGAGCTTCCGCGAGGTCCATGAATGCAGCATCGGTTTCCAGGGAGTGGCTGGTGCACCTGTCCAACCTGTTTGGGTGACACATGACTCCGGAGGAATTTCTCCCGCTGCTCCCGTCCTTTGTCTAGCGGGGTCTTTTTCCTTTTTTTTTCCTTTCTTTTTTTCTTTTTTTGGAGTGGCAGAGAAGAGAGTGAGAGCCAAAGGAGAGGGGGAACCAGAGAGAAGAGAGAGGGAGACATAGCGATGTCGGAACCAGCCGCTAATCCCGCTGCCACTTCGTTCCCTGCGCCAACTATTTCCTTACCTTTGGGAGTGGAAGTGCTGAGGACTTACTCTGGAGCGCTTGTCTTCTTAGAAATAGTAAGTATCGTTTTATAGCAGCCTCACCTGTAGGTTTTATTCGTACGTGTATCAGTGACCCCGGTGAAGTTGCAAAAATCTGCAGTCATTATTTCTCTATTAATAATTGATGAACCGTGGTTGACCGGGTCCAGTTAGACTCTCAGTTCTGGACTCGTACATTTCGTCTTTTGATTTGCGCACTGCTCCGTGTCAGTGCTGTCAACACACGCACTGATCGTCACTGTGATTGCCTCAGGCTGCTTCCTTCTGCTTTACAACCAAAGCAAGGCAAATGTTGCTTCAAGCGTTTTCAGCACTGGCTGCCGGGATACAAACACCTGTTTTGTCACAGTGTCGGCCTGTAAGATACTAAATGTAGCCTATAATAAGCATCACGTCCTTTTACAAGATTTTCATATTAGTCCAAGGGTAACTTTTGGATTGTCCTTTACATGCTACCTCAAATCATATGGTTATTTTAAGCTGAATGCCTTTATATATTTGTGGAAACATATAGTTTGCTGGCTTGTGGCTGTTATCAAAATGTAGGCTACTTTCAATGTTATATCTTTCATGAACTACAATACATAGCCTTATAGTTGCTTTACATCTTCTTTAGTGTGTTAATCACTTGTGTTACCTTCATATTTGCCCATTTGTTCAGTATAAACCATATTAAATGTACCATTGGATACTCTGATTTCAAACTGTATGGCCTCGCACTAACAACATTTGCATCTTGGTTACCAGCCTTAGAAGTTGCCAAACACTGAGCAGCGGTGCAACTAAAGCAACAGGTTGCTTTTATATAGAGACCAAATTGACGTGAATCTAAAAGGAACACTTTAAAACAATGTAAATTCACCTTAGAATTATGATTGCACCAATCTGATGACACTGATTCACTTATTTGTGTTAATTAGGCTACTTTTTAGTATCACAATTATCCCTGGCCTTGTTACCTCACATAATAATGATCTCAATGATTTGTATTGTGTAGAGTAAACAGAATTACACGTTTATATGTAATTATAGGTATCGGATAGTCTGGGAACATGTTGGGTGCATGTGTGCATCCATTGATAACGGTACAAACATGTCCACTGACACATAATGAATGAATGAACGATTAAATGTCCCCAAGCAGGCTCTTACAAAGCGTCTTTGTCAGAGCTGTCTTGAGGATTAAGTAGTTTAATATTAGAAAATAAACTAAATGACGTGTTTGTTTATATCCCCAGTTATTTGGTGGTCTGGTATGGATCTTGGTGGCCTCCTCCAATGTGCCTGTGCCTCTGCTGCAGGGCTGGGTGATGTTTGTCTCTGTCACCGCCTTCTTCTTCTCCTCCGCCTACCTCATTCTCCTCATCACTGGTTTGGCTGACCGCATCAACACTGACTGGAACTTCTTGGTAAGCTGTAGATAAACAAAATCACCGTTCTATCAGTATGTCCGGCTTAAAAGTGGCACTTGCCCAAATATTTTTTATTTTGAAACGGAAAAAAAAGAGACTTATAAAACAGCAATCTTGCATATTATGAAGCACTAAGAAACAACTGTCAGTAAGTTGAAGTGTAGCCCCACAGAACTATATCATGGTTGTCAGTGTTTGATAACATCATTGCAACAACAGAAATCTGGTTCAGTCAGTCTTATGGCATTTGGTCGTATTTCAGCTCAGCCGGGGCCATGAAGTGTCTACATATCAAACAATGACTGCTCTATGAAAGCTGGAAGTCAGCTGGACTTTTATACCAATGCACATTGATGTAGTACAGTAGTCTAATATACAGTATAATGGCTGGACTGGGTTTACGTCTTCTATAATATGCTATTCCCTTTTTTGTATGAAAAAGTAAATTATTGTTGTCAGCGAGACTGCTGATAGTTTGCATATTATTTTGCTTCAATTGTTATTGTGCCAACTATGACAGAAATTCACTGTCCCACCACTATAAGGCACTTTATCTATTACGCATGACATCATGTGTAAAATCCTTGAGGAAATAGTTATTTCCCATCATGCATCGGTGCTGTGTGCCTTTGCATGTACGTGTGTACTGTTAAAACAGGAAAAAACGAATTCCTTTTCAGCAAAATATTAATAAACATGAAAAGAGCATATTATGTCACTAGAATTAGACACACATTAGACACATTAATATTAACACAACAAACGATTTCTTCACTGAAATGATGAGGTAGATCCTGTATTTCCTGGCTTTATTGTGAGATTTATTGGCTCTCTTTGCATTTTAAGTGACCAATTCAAAGATAAGATAAGATAACTTCCTCATCTTTAAACGACTCTCACTCACAGCAGCAAAGCATAACATGCTAAAAATTTTGGCAAATAGTTTGTTGTGTAGAGTCAAGTAAACCATGTGGAAGTGCAATAACTGTGATAAATATAATAAAAGAGCGGGAGACGGTGCCATGTTCTTGTGTTATGTCATCACCGTGTACTCAAGTCTGTGTCAAGTCTGGGCTCTCAGACAGAGCTAGCCTTTCCCCAGGCTCCGGGCCCTGCTCCTAGGAGTTGCCAGGCGTGTGGGGTTGTTTGTTTTCAGCTGAACAATGAGTGACATGGATGATGAGCTCACACCAAAACACAACAAAGGCGTGACTGTAGTCCCACCAGGCTCACAGAGTCGGCAACACAAACTCTCATTAACCTTCCTTACTCTCCGACACGGCCTCCCTGTCCCTCTCATTCTGTTTCTTTAATCCCTTTCTCTGTGTCTTTCTTTCTTCTTTTCTTTCTCGATGTGGCAGTTTCACTCAGAATCACTGAAACCTCTTCTCTCTCCTGTACTTTTAAGTTGATCTCAGCCTTTCATTTGCCGTGTTCGTTCTACCTACCACGCTTTGCTTTACAAGCTATTCAAAAGGTTGATTCTTTGTCAGATTTGAGGGTGTGTAATGTGAAAGTACAGTGCACCTTTGTCTGATAATTACTACTCACATCTTGGATCATTGTTTATTCCCAAATACTCGAGACACTTTGAACTGTGCAGTGGAATCTAACAGCTGTCCATCAAGTTTACAAAAACCCGTCTTTCCCAGTGCCCGTAGTTGTTTTACACCTGAAATCTGAAAGTCTTGAACTTTTTATTTCTCACGTATTCTCCCCTCTTTTTCTCAGGATGTGGCTTACCATTTCTTAGCTGTGCTTTTCTACTTCGCTGCCTTCGTGTTGGAGGCAGCGACTACAGCAGCGAATGGAGGAGCTCACATCACGCCAAACAGCACTGAAACACTCATGTGTATAACCTACCCTCGGGGAAATATATTCACCGTCCTGAATGGCAGGCAATACAGTATTAATGTGGCAGCCACGGTGAGTGCTTTTTAAATGAAGTATGTGATATTGCATACAATGCATCTTAATTCATATAATCATAATCTGGTCACGACACTAAGTGAATATGAACCAAAGTTCTATTGCGGTAGAGGAGTGGTGGAAAAATTCTCATGTTGCAATACAATTTACACAGAAGTAATAGTACATCATGTATTTTAAAGGTTAAGCCATTACAGTCACACAGACACATTTGCACAAACAAAGTAACTTCCCTGTAGGCTAAACTTGGGTCTCGGGTTTACAGTATTGCATACATTTCCTGATAATGCAAAAGAGTTTCATGTTTTCAGCGAGAATAGTACATTATTTTGGGTATTTTGCTATTATTTTATCTTTAATGGCAAAAATGTCCATAAACTCTGTGCTGTAATTTGAGGAAAACCTATTTAAAAGGTACACTTCTGTGTTGGGATTTGTTTTTTCTTTAAATAGTGATGTTGAATTTCTGTCACTGGAAAAAAAAAGTTGGGTTTTCATATTCATGCTGTAAATGGGCAGGGGAACAGTAAGTAAGCAGAGAAGCAGGTCATATGTACAGTTTATCTCTCTTTGTTTCACCTATGGCCACTTTATTTTTGCTGATGGTAGCTACATACAAGATAAGGGTCAAAATAGAGCACATTCTTCCACTGGTAGTTTTCTGTATCTATTTTGATCCATGGTCCTTTCAAAATAATGTTGTTATTAATAGGGTAAAATAACTAAGTAAAAATTACCAAATATTTTCTGAGTGTCATGAGTATAAAAAAAAACCCTCCTCTCGGTTTGCTTTTTTTTTTTTGTTTCATACCAAATAAATTGTTGACTAACTTGTTTTCTCTGTCCCAGATATTTGCCTTTATGGTGACACTATGCTACGGCTGCAGTATGGTGATGGGCTTCAAGAGGTGGAGGATGTAACTGGGAAAATGAACCGACATAAAATCATTTTACGACTACTTCACAACTTCAGCCCTCCATCTGCTGCTCCACAGAGAGCGCTGCTATTCAGTTCAGTTAAGTGCACACTTTATTATTTACTGATGGAAAACTCTTGACAGAAAGCAAACACTAAACAAAAGAAACCACAATAGATAGTACAGATGGCAAAACTACGACCTCAGACAAAACATCTGTCAAGATTTCTGAATGATAATGTTCCTACAAAAATTATTCATCAATCTCATTGAAAGGACCACTTTGAAGTTGGTTCAGTCCGGGCTAGGGATGCATGACAATATTGTTATGTCATCAGTATTAGCCAATTAAAGGCTTTAAAATGAAATACCTGCACTGGCATAATAAATATTTCTGCCAATATGACAGCCCGCTAAAATGACGCTGTGATAATGACTAAATGCTTGACGACATGTCTCTGGTGCGACGGTGCTCCTGTGTTGAGTGTGAAAGAAGGTGCAACAATATGTCTGCGGTGTGGAGGTTTTTGTTTGTGCGTGTCTGAAACAAACAACAAAGTTGCAATTTGCAATGGTTGCTCAGTGTTGGTTACGAAAGGAGGAGCCACGGTCCTTCAACATTACAAATGTAGTTGCTCCTCTTAAGAACCATCCTCCTGATCATTACAATGAATTTGTGAAGACCAAAGAGAATGTGTGCATATATCAGCATCAGCAGTGCTTTATCACCTTAGTGGTCTCTTGGGGTTCAGTGTCTTGCCCAGGGCCGCTTCAACATGTGGACAGGAGCACCCAGGGATAAAACCCCCAACCTCATGATTAATGTGGCCCCATTGGCAAATTATATATCTGCAAGAAATCCAATTTAGTGCATCCATAGCCGGAGTTGTTGAAGGTATTTTGAGAACAGGGTTAAAGGTTTTTGTTGTCCTGTTAGAACCACATTAATTTGTTTCCTTTGTTGCTAACCAAGACCCAATTCCAATGTCCACCCTCACGGACTCACAGACTTTGAGGCGTGTTCCCGATAAGTCTGCGAGGGTTTAGGGTTGTCCCACTGTCAAATCATCAAGTCCACGAGGGCTCTGTGGCGGACATTTTGAGCCCATTAAGCACGCTTTTCGTAACTCTGCATTTCTGCAGACTTTGGCTTAGGGAATTACCCAGAGTTCATAGCAAAATTGGTGACATAGTAAACGTGGTTGTCCCGCCGCCCACAAAATGTAAACAAACCAAGGATGGTGTTATTTGTAAGTGACAGAAGCTCACTGCTCACTGCTGTGGTTATTTACTGCATGTTTGTAAAGTTGTTTGTATTTTAAATCAAACGTCTGCATTGGATTTACTCATGTTATTGGCTTTACTGCGTTTTGGTAATTTGTTCAAATATATAAACTTTGAACACACACATACACAAATATAATATAATATATATTATATTATATATATATAATAAACTATAATAAAATATATATTTTTTTATTTTATTTATTCAATAAAATAAATAAATAAAATATATATATCTTTATTTTATTTTATTTTATTTATTCAAGGGTGTGGTGTTTTTTTTCCCAATGGCGATGCAAGCAGCATGTGATGTCACGATGGAGTGTCCCATTCTGCCTTTAATACCATTTCAGCCCTCATGAACTCAAACATCACAGCTGTGACTTCAGCTAAATCAGTGAGAGTTTATGGTGGACATTGGGATTGGGCCCAACAGTTCTGCAGTTTTTGTTACAGCGAGTTAAGGAAACCTGTGAAGGGACCTTGTATATTATACAGCATTTTAAGGCTATATACAGAAATGATGTTTAGGAGTTATAGTTTTGTTTTCTCACCCACATTAATCATGCAGATATGGCTCTCTGTCTTGAGTCACAACCTTACTGGAAGAAATATTTTCCATTTTCAGTACCATGAAAATATGCCTATTAATGCTGCTAAAACAAGATGCACAACAGAACACTAATTGGATGGGACATTTTGTTTCAAAGACTGTAAGAGGCAACAATATTATTGTCACTGTCTTTTGGTTACCCTGGTGCTATAAGGAGCTGTAAACTCCCTTTAGTTTTAACATGACTGTTTTTATGTGGCCATTATCTAACATTGAAGTTGATCCACTATTTGAATTTATTGCTGTTAATTGTCTAAGTATTTGCCATTGACTGTTTTAAAACATTTTTTATCTACGGTACACTTTCCATCAATATTTCTGACATAATATCTGTTACTGTTTAACCTTTCTGAGTAGTGTCCTATTTAACTCACTTCAGTGACCCACAGATAAATACAATTCAAACAAGGTGTGGCTGATGTAAACCTGTCATTCTGGTAAATTCTACTGTAAACTAGTCACTTACCATGTCAACAATGAAATAATATGCTTTTGTCAGCTACTAACTACTCCACAGTGATCTTTATCTACTGACATTTAAGTTTGTATGTTTTAAGTCGTAAATTTGTAGTGTTTGACCTGCGTGTTGATGTATTATTAACTGCTTTAATCAATAACTATCTACATGATTTATTAGTTGTATTGACTGCACATGTTTATTTGCAATAGGCTGTTCAAATATTCATTAATTTAAAATAGTTTTAGATTAAGACATTTTAATTGTTTTTGACACCTGCTGTTTTTGACATTTTAAATGCATTTTAGAACAACAGAAATAAAAGTTTTAAAGAAAAAAAAAAGCTCTTGTCTGTGCATCATTAACGGGGTCCATGTTAAGGACCATGGTGCATTTTTTTTTATTCTACTACTAAGGTCAATGGTTTTGTACTGATAGCCTTAAATAAAGCATCCCCCTCTTGATCAGGACATCAACACGAGTAATCAAATCTTATTTAAGAACATAAAAACACTCATTTCTTTTTGTTTTATTTTGTATTTTGGCTTAAAGGTTTCAGGCCTTCGATGTTGCGCAGCACTTTGGGGAACTGTTGTTGTATTTAAACTGGTTTACATTCATAAAATTGACTTGACAGAAACAAAATCCCAGGTATGAATTTGGGTGTTATTTTGTTATTTATCTAATTTTATTATTCACATTTAACACCTTGAGAGATATTAAGAGTCATTTAAGTCACGTGTAGGACCCAACTGACCATCCTGTGGATTGTTACGGTCACAATAGTCAGTGTGAGTGGGATTCATGTCGTTAGCTCGCCTAACAATTGTGCAAGTTGTGAGAGTCCTGGTGTGATTGGTTGACAAGTGGTGTGTCAGCACCTCCTCTGGTCAGTGGTCTTTCCAGTTTGACTTCACTAAACAGGCACAAAAAAAACAGCGTTTTCTATGAAAAATAGTTTTGAACCTCACCAGGCGTCTATTAAACACCACGAGGTGATTTGTTAATAAACTCCCAATGAATTTGAACTGATCTCCTTTGCTCAAAACATTTCAAATTCTACACATAGGGGCTTTATGAAAATGAACACAGATGTAGAGAGTATTATAACAGTGAAGCAGTCATTATAGATTCCCACAGTTCCTCAGGTTCCACTTCTGCCCTTCTGAAAGATGATCAAGTGATGAATATCCCTTTGATCATCTTTGTGTGTGTGTGTGTGTGTGTGTGTGTGTGTGTGTGTGTGTGTGTGTAAGAAGGTGTCACAATGTTATATGAAAGGGACACAGACTGTTTTTCTGAAATATCAATATCCAGAGATACTTTAGCATTGTACAGTGAATCTTTAACCTGATAAAGTGAGCTGTCAGCCCCAAGACTCCTTGTTTGTTTCTGAGAGCTCCATTTGTAATGTTAAGCTCAACAAGGCTTGGACCCTTCTACAGCCTCTTGGCAGTTTAGCATCATTGGATTGTTTAAGTGCTCACCCTGATTCTGTCCCCGGGCAAGATTTGTTTTTAATGCATCAGTTGGGAACATGCTGGGTGAATTCCCATGTATCCATGCAGATTTCAAGAATTTTTACTGTTGCTTTTAAAATAATTGACTGGTATAAACACATTCTAAACACTAGCCTATGTGTATTGCTTTCATGGAAAAGTCTATTTCAGCTGTTTCCAGCATCGCTTGTGTAAAATGTTCAGATTTAATTAATACGATTATGCATGGCATATTAACACATTTTCTACTTAATGAGATACTATGCCTTAGAATGTATCAGGGAACATTACTCACTTCACCACCAAACCAGTAGTATGACTGCACATATACATCAGTCTGAGATGCATTAATTAACCACCCTTACAGCAACAGTAAAAGGCTGTTGGAGTTTGTAGTATGCTGTGACACTTCCAGTTTGAATCGGAAGTATTTGATTTCACTGTTTATGTGCTAACGTATCAATAGCCTCCACCATTTTTTTGGTCAAATAAAATGCACATCCATCAATGCTCTAATGTTCATGTTTTATATCGTTTTAATAAACCTGAGGAACTCCATTTTATGGTGTGTTTTTATACAGTCTTAGTGATTAAGAAATAAAATGCAGTTGTCTTTTTGAGGAAATAGCATGCATATAGTATTCCACTGAAACTCCTTGCATTGATTTGATCTTGTCGTTTGTATTTCGTCCACTAGGTGTCACTCGTTATTTGCAACTGCTCAACTTTGTTGCACAGGTTTTCCATATTTTTCTAATGTTTATACATAAATAACAAAACGTTTGCGTCAACAAAAATGTCGGTGGCGCTTTGCTGCTGTTATGTTACGCAATGTTATGATGTGTTGTGTTTAAATGTGTTATAAAATTGACTTAACTGTATTCCGGCATCCTCTACATTTTTAAAGTCAAACAAAACTCATATTAGGGAAAATACTTGAAATATATTTCTACAAATTTTCTGGACAAATCAATATTTTCAGCGGTTGTTATAAACACTGTTTTCTGATCCCAAAATGCTGCAAAGTGAAAGACATTAAAGCAAGTCATGAACGCGCATTACTTCCACTGCGCGCGTCCCACTCACTTGTTCAGCTCACCTCTGCGGTTCCCAAAACCGGAAGAGTTGGAGTGCTCCTTCACAATAAGATTCCAGATTATATGACAAAAAATTAATTGTAAAGTTTTTCCTCGCGCTAATAACAGGACGACGTTTTCATGTTTAATTGACGTCCCACTGTCTGACGCAAAACTGTTATTTTTGCGTTGGGATTTTTATTTTAAATTGCGAACAGCCCAACCCAGTCGAGGTATTTTTTTTACAATGATAACACGTGAGTTTGGATAAAACAACGTTATCCAAACACACAAAGCACAATAATGCGATTATAATTATGACTAAACTCTGCAGGACAACTTCGATAACTTGTTATTTTATTTTTCGTGTAAACCGGAAATGCATTTATTTCATCTGACTTAACGCCCGATGGTCGTTTCGTCGTTTTTTTTTTGTATTTTCTCTCCCTCTGTCTCTCAGTGTTGCGAGGGAAGTCAAAGGGAACCTCTGGTGTCGGTATTTACCTGCCTGTCAAAGATACGGAATGACGTTACCAGCCGCGCATCGTGGATTATTTCTTGTTTCGACAAGCGCGCTCCAAACGATGATCTTCCCGGTCCAGTCATGGCTGTGAGCGCGGCGGCGCGGAGGGGAGAGGGGGATTTAAATTTCTCTTTCGTCCGGACCAGCAGCTTCTTCTGATTTGAAGTAGTTACGGCGCACCGCAGCAGAACCGGCCAGCGTTTTCTTTTACACTTCTGACTGATAAAAAAAAAAAAAAAAAAAGTTGGCGCACGTCGATTTCAGAGTAGCAGACATCATCCCCTCGTGAGTTTATTGTTTTTGGTGATAGTTTGAGGAGTTTTTTTTTTTTTTTTTTTTTTTTTTTTTTTTCGGTTTCCTGGAGAGCGGAGGTGGCGAACTGAAAACGACTCACCCGAGTCGGGACTGACCACTGGAGTTGGTCCTGAAAATGGAGGCTGTTATCGAGAAGGAATGCAGCGCGCTCGGAGGACTCTTCCAAACTGTTATCGGCGACATGAAAGTAAGCCAAGTGAACATTGCAACACGATTTATGTGATCCGACATTTGGCGTCCAGAAACTAACCACCCAAACGAGCTGGTTAAATACCCAAACATCAGTGTGTTGCAGCAACACACAGACGGGACACATAAGCCAGTGAACTAACCCAACGTTACCGTCAGCGTTGAACTCAACTCAAACCCACCAAAACCTGCTTATTGTATATATATATATAACACTCGATTAATAAAACCCAGCAGAGCTCATTGCATTTGAGATATTATTTCCAGTGGACGTGGTCTCGCACTATACTTTCATAACTTGTTTCAAAGCTGCCATTCGTTGTGTGGTCGGTGTATATATGATCATATTTGACCATATACGCTCCACGGTTTTCCATTTTATCACGCTGGGAATCTTTTTAGATTCGTTCCACTTTGAAGTGTGTGCAGCAGTCAACATGAAAAGCTAAAACTAGGGCAATCATCCGTCACAGAAACCGGGGCATCTTATTTTGGTGGTGTATTTTTTTTTTTTTTGACAAGAGCTTGGCTGATGAGACAATTAGCAGATTCCCCAGCTGTTACTACTACTTGCCTGAAGGAATCCCGGGAACATAGCTGTCAGGGTAGAAAATGACCCGCAGGCTCTGACATGTGTAGGTCAAATGGCCAGCCATCGGGTCTGCTGGAGTCAGTGGGTTTGTTATGAATACTGCTCACACATTCAGCACTTCTCTAAGTCCCATGCTTCACTTGAGTCCATGCTCCACCCATGTCTCCTGCTGGAGCTGTCAGGGAACTATGCTGCTCGATGACATCAATGAACATATGCAAATGCTGACTGTATTTGTTTTTTTTTTTTTTATCTTTTATGTAAAACACAAAAAGTGGCCGCTCACTTCCTTTGCAGGCCGAATCTTGTCAACGACTGGGGTAAGACATAATGGGATCAATGCACAGAAAGCTCATTCGTCATGGCGGTGTTTGGAAGAGCGAGAGGTACATTTTTGAGTGAGCAGAGATAAGGATATGAGACGTGCGTGGTGTGGGAGGCAGGAGAGTGGCACAGATAGAAAGCAATACAAGTGATGTAAGGGGAAACTTGGAAAGCCAGAGAAAGAGGTGCTGTGAGCAGATTTGAGTTGGTTGTTGGGTGTAATGTTTGACAGCATGACATGACATTCCTCAGGCCCCTGACAGTAGTAGCACCTACGTGACAAACATGTGCTCATGCTATAGTCATCGTTTCATCCGGTGCCGTCTTACCACCACGGCAGCCTCCTCTTTTCGATGCATTAAGCCACTTGTTCTCGGTTTCAATAATATGCTCTTCAACTATTTTCAGCCCGAGACCTGAATTAGGAAAAATGTAGAGTCCCAGCGGGAACCGGGCTCATTATACCGTAGTATTAGTGCTCTGTTTGGGGATCTTTCCAAAAGAGGCCTATGACCCAGTTCGCAACCTAACACAAGCAGGATATGATGGTAATGTCTATTTTTGGATTAAATGTGTAGTAACAGAAGAAATTAAATGCAATAAGAGCTAAATAAAAGCCAGCTGTTGGACATATTTGAAAGTATTTTGCTATTACAACTGACTTCGTGTGTAGAACAAACCTCACGCCGTTCAGTTGCATTCACGATAAAGTCATTTTTTTTCCCCATGAGCTTAAATTCTCAGAAATCTTCAGGTCTACTGGCAACTGGGTGGAAAAGCATAATGTTTGGGGTAACGTGTGTGGGAAAGCCTAAGTCTCTGTGCGTTGTGTTTAGCCCTGCAGATGAGGTGAGGTGAGGCGTCAAGATGGCCTCATTGATTGAGCTGTTATGTAACTGTGGGAATATTGAAATTTGTTCCGATTGCATCAGTCATGTTTGCGTCTCTTTCTCTCCCACAGAGCAGCTGTCCTATTTGGGAGGACTTTATCACCAAGGCGGGGAAACTGCAGTCACAGCTCAGGTGAGAGCGTGTTTGTGTGCACGTACAACACACGTGCATGCTTCTGTGTGTTTTAGTGCTAAAGGAAACTCGTTAATGGCAATAAACTAAAAGGAGTGGGATAAACATTTTCCCATAGTCATTTAGTCTCTCTTAACTTAAATACACTGGCTCTTGGTCAAGTTGGTGTAGACACTAGGTGTATTTCTATACAATGTTTTTTATGTGAATTTTCAATTTGCACTTGAAAAAAACTTGAGTGGAAATATTAAAAAAAAAAAAAATTAAAAAAAATTAAAAGTTAGAATATTGCAGAAAGGTTTTTGGGGAGTTGGTGTTCCCGTAAAAGCTAAATGCATTGAAAAAAAAATACCACAACATGCTTCCACCTCAACAGAAAAACAAAACATCGGATATATGCAGGCTGATGAGAAGTGATATAAAACTCTCCTCAAATTCATTTGTGGTTTTACTGGTGGTCTTTTGCTTGTCATCCCTTTGCAACATCTTCTGCAATGTTTAAATGGGAGTATTGATCCCCCTCCACCCCAAACAACTGTTTTATCTCGACAAACCCAGCTTCTAAGATCCACGTAAAATGCACGTTAATTCATATTTTCTTTCATTGATTTTTCTTGAAATTCGATGAAAATTTGCACCAAATTTGAGAGGAACCACGACTATAAATATACATACATAGCAGTGTTAACAATTTTGCAGATTTGAATAAGCTACAACAATTCTTGGCCAGGAAAGACCAAGTGATTATTACATAACATCTCTGATACTCCATGTTGGCACCCTTTTACACAAAAATCTCATCCGATCAATTGATTTGGTCCTTAATCTGGGCTTTTACATTAGATGTCGGTGGCATTCCTTTCCCAAGAAGTTTCAAGTTGCCACGTGTCCTTCGGCTAACGAGCAGCGACATTCACATAAAAGCCTCATCTCTTAACAATGCTGTCCAGGGGTCATTCTGTGTCCTTCGCACCCATTTAGTCTCCTTTAAGCCTGATTTAATTTCTCTTTCTAATGCTGTAAATTTACACACCTCCTGCCAAAATTATTCCAAGTCTTCCACTAACAATGGATGCCAATCCCAGCCACCTTTTCCAGTTGGTTTTAAGTGGCCACGTGTCAGGAGACAAACGATTTATGACAGCTGAAATAAAAGCTCATTGTCCGGCATGTACTGCAAATACAGATGTCCTGTGGTGTAAATTATTCTTTGATTAACAATGCATGGCAGTTCTCTAGCCATTTAAGTGTCCACGTGTCCTCAGACCGACTAACACTGACAGTTTTATAAAGGCTCGGTGACTCAACAATACTGCACAGGGGCCACTCTCTGTCCCATTAATCCATTTTCTCAGTATTAAGACTGATTAAAGGCGATATGTTATTCAAGTGTCTCCGTCATTCAGGGGTTAAATATGTGACCCTGCCATGCTAAAGCTCAGGGGAGTATTTGTGACCTTCTTGCTAATGACTGCTTGTTTGGCAGTAGAATGTTTGTGTGTGTGGACACCAGGCTGATGAGAAAAGCACAAATCCACTGGAGTACCTAAGTGGTGCAAAGGCGAGTTGAACTCAAAGTGTGATCTTTTTAGTCCAAGTAAGCCAGTGGCAGCTTGATGATAGAGATGCTTGTCCTCCTTCCAATTCATCAGCATATCATAACGTGTGATTATTATCCCACACTTTGAGTCATATTGTTTACGGCATCATACAACTTTCCTCCTCTATTTATGCTCCCAAAAAAGATCAATTCCTCCTTTCCAGAATGGGTCGACTGCCATTTATTAAAAGATGACCTTGCTTTGGTATTTTAGAGTAGCTGTTGCCCCATTAAGCGTGGCCTACGACCTGCTCCAAGAAGCATTGGTTGTGGCGTGTGGTTGCCTGTAACGATGCCCTTGCTGCTGGAGCACCATGAAGTGTGTGCTATCTGGGCTCGCTCGCGGTGACCTACAAATACGACTTTTTCTATCTGCTTTAAAGCCTGTCTCCAGCCGCTACAAATGCCAAAATAGCCCTTTTGACTATTGCACTACCCCCCCCCCCCCCCCCCAAACCCAACGGACCTCTGTAATCTGGGGACTGGACTACATAGAGGGACACACATGCACACACAAGCACATACACTCAGTAAAACACAAACACACCCACCTTCCCTCCTTGGCCTGGATAAGTGACTCGACAGCAGTGGCAGCAGCACATGTCTGTGTGTTTAATGACGTCCTAAGGCAGACTACTCTGTAATTTAGCGCCTTTAATCCCCTCTCACAAAGCAACTAGGAAATCAACCAATTACAGCGTTGGGGCAGTTCTGTAATTTTTTTTTTTTTTTTTTTTTGCTTCAAAAATGGTGTTTTTTGGGGGTTTTTTTCAGCCCACATACACACACATGCATGCGTACAGAACAGAGCTTTGAAGAAAGAGGGCAGGGTGGAATATAGGCTAACTGATTTCTAATCACGGTCCTCCTTTAATTTGTCAGTGTTTGGTCTGTTTGGTTGGCCACGGTTGATGCAGCTGTGCGAGAGCTCGGCGTTCACGCAGGCCTCCGTCGTTCGCGTTTAAAGTTAATTTTGTATTGAAACAGACCACCTCAAAACTTTAAAACACAGCTTATGATGTATTTGAACTATTACTGGATGCTTATAAAAACCTTTTTGGCCTCAAGAAGGAGCGCCGAAACATATGGAGGCCTGATTGACAAGTTGATTGATATATTGATCGATAGATGGATAGAGTAACAAACGTGAGCGTACAGTACAAACATATGCACAAAATGTTATTTGGTAAAGCACATTGATACTAACCCTATCAGGATGTGTTTGATGTGTCTTAAACACGTGGACTAAGACCCAACCTCTTTGTATGATTCAGATTTACTATAGTTGCATTCCAGTTTCAGTTGAACCAAGAATAGATGAGGGCAGCGCTACTGAATGTATCATTGTCATAAAGAGCTCTCTGCTGTACTGTGACCATCTCTGTAGGGAGTTTGAATTGGCTTGGCCAAAGCCTCGGGGAATAGATATGTTAAAGTCGTTTGTCTTGACTCGAGAACAGGGGCATGTGTAGATTTTGAGACCAATGGTAGCAGTCAGGTCGTTGTTGGCTTACTTTGCAATGCTGGAACACTTGTAGCGCTAATTGGTTATTTTCTAATTCTCACTGAAGTCTTGAGGGTTTTTGGAAAATTGTCAGAGCTGAAATGAAACCTGATTATTCTGCCTTTACAGCCTAGTATTCACTTATATGTTAAGAAGAAAAGTTACCCAATTTTCCTGTTGATTGAGCCTGAAAGTATTTAAGACTTTATTTTCTAATGCAGCTTGTACATCAGTTCTTTGTGGGATGTAAAACTAAAAGTAAAAGTGTGGTGCATGAATACACCAGTTTAGTAGTTTGGCGCGTCTTTTGTAAAAGCATGGAACAGATAAAAGCTGACGACCATGCCAGTCGTTAATTACCACACATTGTGCTTCAGTGCTCTGGAGCCAACGATACTAAAAGTAGGCTTCAAGCCTCTTATCACACAAATCTGTTTGGAATTAATGTGTTAAACTTGACCGACCGTGACTTTGCTGCAAGTGCATGTAAAATGTGATCCATAGACCAATGTGTACATGTTATAAATTAGTGGAGGCGGATATCAGTTAGAGGTTGTACTGGTGCCCGCACTGGGCTTTAAATAGAAAGGAATCTGTGTGTGCCTGCGTGTATGTTTCTTTTTCCATTTGCAGGAAACACCCATGGATCTTCTGGTCAGCTCTGAAACAACACAGCACTTGTTAGCCAATATTATATTAGATCTTTGAATGATAAAGAAATAGATTGTTCCATCCTTGACTGGATGCCAATACCGGACAGTCATTCGAATGTGGCAGGATTTTAAGGCCTGTAAGTAACTAAGCTTTGAATTGAGGTTGTTTATCAGTCGAGCTGTTTTCTTTTTCTGTCAAGCTTGTCAGAGTCCGCTTAGCGATAACCTGAAACTGCAGTTTAACAGTTTTCAAAGAGTGAGATAAGATTTTAAAATGCTGTGCAGCTCAGTATTAAGGACGCACTTTAAGCACGATAAACCTTTCATCTTTTCGGGTTCAAAAAGGTAAGTCTGTTTGAACCCCAAGGGTGCTCAATCTTCCTCTCGTCCCCAAATTTTTTATTTCACATATTGTTCTTTCTCATCAAAACCTGGTGCCTCACACTGCAACTGAAGCACCGACAGTTTGGTCAGTAACGTTACTAATGTCTGATAGCCTTGAGCATTGCCTCACGTATCTTTGGATACACACAGGAAAAACATACCAAGTAAACCCAGCGTGTTACCACAACAAATGATTGCCTTTATTTTGTGGTTATGTTGGAATATTAGACATTGAAAAAGGCTTTGGTTCCATCTTTAAAGTCAAATCTGAGTCTCGCCACTATGCTTGATTCGGCTATTGTTTTGCCCAGTTGTACCTTACTGGGGTGTTTATGGAAATTCCCAGGTTGTGTTATGAAAGTTTTCTGTTGGCCAATGGAAGATAACAAGTGTTACAAATTCGCATACTTAGGGTTAGAACAAACAAGCTTTTGTGGCAGGACATACTTTGGAAAAACTTCGTAGCAATTGTGTTTCTTTGTGTAGCACGCATGACTGACAGGTAGTATAGTCTCTGTGTAGGAGATCAGATATCACACACACACACACACACACACACACACACACACACACACACACACACACACACACACACACACACACACCAAGAGACTTTCATCTTCATGCCTGTGATCTTAATCATGAGAGCTCTGTTGTTTCTGAAGTAGGCCAGTGTTTGCAAGTTAACCAGTCAGCTGGCCTGCAGCCTGTTGCCATCCAGCAAAGTAAGTTCTCTGCCAGGCAGCCTGATAGTCAATCAGTCGGGGGTACCAGTAAGATGGGGACAATAATGAGTAAAACAGTGAGTAATCTTACGCCGAGCTTCCACGACTTTTTATGACAGTTTGAATTTTGCCTTTAGTCCGCTGTGAATACATAGTATTTTATAATGCACTTTTTTTAACTGCTTTGCCAAGCCATTCGTGATGACAGAGAAGCAGGTCTAAGTTGTGAACTTGCTCCAGGCCCCCTTTCCTTCGGATAGAGCCCACATTGATCCTTTCATTGACCTGTACGTGTGGCAAACCAAAGCTGCTCTGCTGAGCCGGACAGATTCCAGTGGTCCTCAAGTAATTACATAGACATTCCTCACACAGCAGGGCAAGTTCAAGTTTTAACTTAAACACGCACTCAACAGTACAGAACGTATTCTATCACATTTAGTTTCATTGTGAAACTATTAGGGTCTATGTTGGTATCAGTGTAGAACAAATGTTTGCACCTATGTCTTTAAAAAAATGTTTACCCTGTAGAAAAAAAGATGATAGTTCATGTGATCAGTTTCTGACTTTGCCTGCCAACACCTGTATGTAATTACTGCCGTTGATCTGCAATTCCCTTTTGTGTGTTGCATGATTTTTTTTTTTTTTTTTTTTTTTTGGGGGGGGGGGGGGTATTTTTGTGTGCTTTTAAAAAAATAAATAAACATGTTTTATATTTTACTAAATCATTTTTCTTAATAAACCTCTGCCTTCCTGTTTTTTTTCCCCAGGGCGACCGTGGGCGCTGTGGCTGCCTTCCTAGATGCTTTCCAGAAGGTGGCCGACCTCGCTACCAACTCAAGAGGTAGGAAACAGTCACACGCAGGCCGAAGATCGAGTGTGTAACAAGTGGTGCTCCCTGGCTAACCTATTCTTGAATTCTGAAATACCATTTGATGGACCCAAGTTGAAGCCCAGTGCTGAAAGAGTTAAAGTGGTTAACTCACTGTTTGGCAGTGTACGTGTCTATGTAGCTCCACTGAAAGTCCAGTCCTTCACCCCACTGTGGTGCAGGGTTGTTTGCTTTATCGTATGGGTAGTAAATCCGTCGGTGTGCTGTTTGAAGCTCTGCTGCTGGCTTTATCTTCGACCTCTAGCCCCTTTTCTCTGCTGTCTTCAGTCCATCCACCCCCCTCCCCCTCCCGCCCTCCCTCCCTCCCGCCTACCTCTGCAACATCTGGACTCTCTGCTAGTCTGCTTGAATTCTGCGTGTGTCTCGGAGGAAACGGGGGAGAGTGCGAGATCTCATCCCTCCCTGTCTTCGACACCTCCAGCCCTGCACCATACTATTAATAGGAACTGAGACAGACGCACACATTCATCACCTCACTCACAGCAGAGAGCGCAAGAGGGGGGACAGAGCGAAAGGGAGAGACGGGGGAGAACAGGGAGTAATCATTCTTAGTCTCCCCCTCTCTGTGTAACTCTCGCAGCGTATCTGTTTGCTGTGAAGGAGTCGGATTCAGTTAGCTGAAGAGCATTGCGTCATTTTTCGTCCGCTCTTTTATCACTTTCTCTCCCTGTTCTCTCTATATTGTGTTTTAGGTTAGTGGTGTCACATAACACTCATCGTTTTGTGCTCTGTTGCTCAGGCTTCACTGCCCACCTGAGCTCTCCAGCATAGAGGAAAGCGTGGATAATGAGTTAAAATACACTGCTGACTGACACATGTTTATCACGAGTAGATAACCTGTCCACATTATTACAGTATTACAAGGGTATTATAATGAGTCTTGATTACAAGGTTTACAGACCATATTTTCCATTAAGGGTGCTGTTGTTTTTCAGCACGGTTTATAATCACTCTTATAGCCATTTTTTTTTAATTTTTTTTTTTTTTATATATATATTATCCCTTTAATCCTTTTATAATGGTGATCATACTTTGTACAGGTTTGTGAATGCTGATCTGTTTATTTTATCTATATTATTCTTTAAATAATGCTATTAAAATCCTCTTTACAAAGGGGTGGTGCTCATAACGTCCTTCAATAATCTATTCTTTGTTTCATTTCTCAAATGTCTGGAGAAGATTTGGCTACTGTTTTATTGAAGACTTATCCTAGATTGAACTTCAGTACTATCACACAAATGGGCACACACATGCACACTTTGTCTACCTAAAGATATGGCTGTTTGATTTTTCCATAGTGATTAAAGACTTTCTTAACTGGCTGTTGTCTCGAGAGCTGTGATAGCTTCTAATAGCTTCTGTAATGACCAGCATGTGTTAGAGAGAGAATAACACCGAGTAAAGATGTCACATTATTTTATTTGTTTTATTTTCAATGGCTTCTGAACTCATTGCACAGCAAAAAGGAAAAGATTGAGTCTGAAACAAAGTTTTTCTCATTACCCCAACATTCACTTTAAAAGTACTAGCAGTATTGTTTTGGTGAGATCCATTGTTTCTAGTGGCTCAGAGGTACTAGCAATGACATTTTTTTAGGTCAGCTCCCAATAAAAAAGAAACATCTTTGTCCCTGGAGTAAAATCTACTGAGGGCTCATTTGTCACCAAACCAAACTGCACAGTTGGAATAGACTGTATCCACAAAACAGTTGTTATGTGTATGTAATGGTCTTGTAGGAATGACAGGGGTAGTTGTTCCTCTGCTCGGTGAGGATATCAACCCACAATAGTGTTAACATGCAGAAGAGTAAAGTATTATTTTTTGAAAACATGTGTATGCATGTCTATGTAGTAACTTTGAGGTAAATGAGTTTTGTATCTTCATCAGTTAAAGTACAGATAAACAATTTTGTGTTTGCTTATAACTAAAGGCTGCTGAGGTCACTCATGTGCAGGAGATGGTGGCTCCTTTCATTCTGTATATCTTCATCTTGTCCTCCTTTGCGCCTTCAAGTCCTAACCTGTTTCCCACTGCCATCGCCATGGTAATGCCGTGGAAATGAGGTGTTTGCAGATCAAAGGTGTGTGCGTATGCGTGTGTGTGTGTGTGTGTGTGTGTGTGTGTGTTGGGGGGCTAAAGTTTTAAAAAAAAAAAGAAAAAAGGAAACAACTGTTCCTCTCCTTCAACAACAACCACGGCCACAAAGGTACCGACAAGTTTGATAATCTCTCAATCATGAGAACAGCGCTTCCGGCTGCCTTTGTAAATGGTTGTGCTCTTGTACGGCTTTTTAGATTTTGTCAGTAGGATAGCTCATTAAGATTTAAGGGCTGATCTATAGACCTGGCAGACTTTGATGTTTGATAGGAGGTACGTTCGCAGGTGCTCAGATGAAAGTAACTCATCAGTCTTATCACAACGGCAGCTTGATCAGAAAATTGAAAAGACTAGTCAAAACGTAGACTCTGGACTGCAGTTTAGTGTTTGCCTGTGAATCTGTAACAATATTTACATGTGAAATGTGCTTGCTAAGTTTTTTTAAATAACACTTTGAAGGACCAAACAGATGTTCAGTTTACTCTGGTCCAAATATAAATACAACTGTGACATGATAAAGTACTGATTAAACATCTTTAAAGTATGACACAGATAACCCAAAGCAAGACATGGATTAGACTCGTCTCAATAGAAACAGTGATGTTTTCACATCAGTCTTTGAAATTATTTTCAGTCATGAACACCTGTTGAATACAGGACTCTTGTTTTATTCCTTTTGTGGCTCACACTGTCGGTGTCAAAGAGATCTGTTACAGCCGCACAATAATTATTCTTTTGTTCTAGAAAAACATTTTAACAAAGATGTTTTTCTCACAGGTTAACTCCTCAAATGCATTTTTAGTTTCCTAGTATGTGGGAACACCAGTAGTGATTTGTTTGTACAATGACCCACTGCGTAATCACTGTAGCTGCTTAAATACTGTCGTAGGTGAAATATGTGAAAGGTGGATTCAAGCTCTTAAGAGAAAATCCCCTCTCCAAAAGACCTCGATGATGTCATTTAGGTCAGGCACTACATTAACAAGAAGCAAACCTTTTGCCAAGGCGGGAATTTAAATGTATAGTTTATTCCTTCATATTTCTCATACTTATGAATTCCTGAGGAGATAGATTAGTTGCACCTTTATCAAATGAGAATGTAACATAAACAATTTCATTATTAGTGTTGACAGGCTGTGAGTTGCTCTCTCAGGCCTGCTTAGTGGTTGTTCCATTCTTGATATTGTTGATTTGGAAGTTCATATCTGCTTAAGCTGGAGCTACCAGAGGCAACTTTAAACCTGATAATTGTGCAAAATGCCATAATTGTAACATTAATGCTAATGTTGGTTTGTTTTTTTTAAATATGGTTTTCGTTGAAAAATGTGGGTCATCAACACACTTATAGCTGTTGCATGGAAAACACACTGGTGTTGGGAAACAAATTCTGTGTTAACATTTGTAAATACTCATTGCATGAGCTAATCGATGTGGTGTCGTGAAAACCTTTTTGGAAATAGTCCAGCGAAAGACTAGCTTTAGATAAACATCAGCTGTTGCTCGCTGTTTTTCTTTCTGCATTTCACGTGATTTATAGCATTTGAACCGATTTATGACACCCAGATAAAAACGAACAGAAGATAAACTCCTACAAACCTACAGCACTGCGCCAGTTTTTGGTTTGCGGACCACCAGGCTGACGGCACACAACTAGAGGATAGTTCGGGTTAGAAAAGAAATGAGGATTAAGATGCAAGAGTGGATGTGTATTACCAGAATCAACTCGAGAGGAGAGCCATATGAGCTTTTTGTACTGTCAAGTATTGTCAAGGTTTCAGCTTACTGGTTTACAGTTGAATGAAATTAAATCAGCGGAATTTCAAGTGGACAAAGTTTGAATATAAGGAACACAAACGGACTTCAGGTTTTTTAGGCAGAACCTTTGTATTCATCTGTTGTGAACGCAGACAAGACTTGCTTTAACCGAACATGCACCTGCATGTGGGTACTGTATGAATGTACAGTACATGTAACACACACACGCACACGCACACATACAGGATTAGCTGAAACCACCTGTTTCACTGTGATCTTTTCTATTCAGTTGAGGACTTTAATTTGTTGTGTCACTCTGATGAAGTACATTGAAGTGTGCTTTGGCATCTCCACATTATTATTTTTTTAAGCTTGTTTTCAGTTACCTTTTGTACCTTTACACAACATGCCAGTAGAGTTTTTTTTTTCCTTTGAATGCTGCCTGATAAATGTTTTTTTATAATCAGTTTATTTAAGTTTATTGTAAACTTATTTAATTTTCTTCTAAACAAGTTCCTGTTTTCCTGATTGCCTTTGCTTCTCTTTTTATTTTAGTAGTAGGTGCCGAGTGTGGAAAGCTTAGCTTCGGCTTCGCCATGTGTTTTAAAAAACACATTGATCAGACTTTTGTTTTGCTGTCCCTAATGTCTGCTGCTTGACCTTGTTCTTATGAACCGTCGTCTTTGGAATTTTAAGGATGGAAGCAACCTTTCGCTCACTGTATCCCTCTGCCAGTAAAACCAGAATTAAACCCTTCTTTTCCTCACTCAAAACTTTTCTTTTTAACTCTTTTGGCATGGTCAATACTCACTTTTTTTTTTTTTTTTTTTTTTTTATTCCAATTACTTTTGAGGTACTACTAGCACTGTTTCTGCCATCCAGCTGGTCCTATTGCAAGAGGATAGTGATGACCACAGCAATGGTTTTTATACTTTTCTTCATTAAATAAGATTTGGTTCAGGTGATCATCTAATCAGTACCTCATTAAGTAGAATCAGGTGTGCCGGTATTGGAATTCAACAGACACGGGAATGGAATGGCTGCCATACACGTAGAGATGCTGATTTAAGACAAATTTTGAGTGGTCTCTTAATTTTTCCCAGAGCTGTATTTTCAGGATTCTGTAAACACGGGTTGGCTGGTTTTGTCTGTCAGCAGTGAGTTTCTTAAGAAGTAACCTGAGCACACTTTTAATTTCTTAATCATTTAAGAATGTTTCCAATAAACATCAACTTAAAAATTCAGAAAACAACATCGGCATTGTTGGACAAACCAAAACACCTTAAAATCTCATTGGAAAACATTCTTGGAAAACTAAGGAGGATGAGGATGATAGCCTCTTTATTTGTACAAGTGTTGCATGTCACTGTGTCATGTCATCAACAAAGACTTTCCCGAAATTATTAAATCATTAAATCTGCCCACAAAGGTTAAAACATTACATGCAGACATATCCATGTGTTGGCACAAGCATGCTCAGAAAGACAGGAAGGGTGGTGTAGGATGCAAAATAGTGCAAGATTTTAATGTGCTTAAAATATGCACAAATACAAGCTGATATGGCATGTAGAGCACAGTGAAGGCTTGGATCAGAAGCTGCTCTGGATTGCATTTGTTTAAAGCTTGCCAATGCCAGAGGCGATGCTGCTCTTCCTCTTGTGATGCTGCTCTTCATGGAGTCTTGGCATAAACACACATCAGGCCACATGTTGCACACCTACGCACTTGCTTTGGCCTTGAACCAGTGGGACAGTGTTTGGCCTAATAGGTCTAACGGGTCTATTTGATTTAAACTCGTGTGAAAGCGTTAATGATTAAACATGTTTTGGGTACTCGGACGTCAGGCCAGACGAACAATGTCCCCCGGTACCCTGGACACCGACAAACAAGCTGTTACTAAGAGGCGTCTGTAAAGTTGCTAAATGAAAAAACGTGATACTCTAGGCAACAGAGCTGGGAAGCTTTAGTTAGTTATTTAATTAGATTCCAATTTCAAGCTGCTAAAATTTCATTACACAATTGTTTATGTGCATGGCCACTCCTGATAGACTTCTGATTCTAACATGGAAACAACATTAAGAACTACATTTTCCAAAATGTTTTATATCTTAGCATAATCAAATCATATCCATAATGATACAAAGAGTAAAGCTTTTGTCAGTGGCAAGAATAAAGCCATGTTTTTGTAGAGTGAGCTTGTTGGAATCAGTTAATTAATATTGTTAAAACTGAACAAGTTAGAATGACTCGTATTGATTTACCTCATTTCCATTAATCTCCCTACATCATTATCACTTCCTTAAAAATGTGACTTCACTGCAGTGTATAAAAGTAGCTGCCCGTGCAGAGCCCTCTGAATTTTTGCATCAGTGCTCAGTCATGTTACAACTTAGACAACAAAAAAATGGACCTGGTGAACAACATTGTACAACCTTATGTATAAAACAAGTGCATGCTGCATTACATTCATTTCAACTTACTCCTGCTTTCTTTATACAAGTTCTTATACTTGTCTTTGTACCTAAAGTTTTTCAAGATGACCTCAGAACTATGTTTTTTTTTTTTTATATATATACTTTTTAACATGAGCTGCCAAACAGCTTTCAAACAATTGTTAGTAGTTTTTTTGTACATTTGAAGTTATCAAAAGGACATGCAGCCCATGTAAAATTTGGCTTCCTGTGAAAAACATACCTCATATTTTGGAGAATAATTGCTTTTGGCAGAGACAAAACCAGGCAATGTGAGCCATTTTCCCTCCCGCCAAAAACTTGAAACTGCACTTGTCATTGGTGAAGAGTTGGACAAAGATCTATTGAATCCACGAAAGAGAGAACAGAAAATGCACAAGAACTGCCATTTGGGGGAATAATCCTTTCTCTTGTTTCAGCAAGCATCAATTCATTTTCTGCATAGATCCCCTCTTTCCCTCTTGTTTGTATCAGTTTATAGATGCGTCATAGATTCCTCCTTTATATAATGGGCCTGTGTATGTATCATTGTGACTGTAGTTTTTTTTGTATCTTGTTTGTCAGTGCATTTCTGTGTTCGCATACATCGGCGCTACCGCTTTGTGGTATTCCCTTCACCAAGTGAGTGAGAGTGGGTGAGTGGTGAGATTTCTTTCAAGCCAGTCACGGTGAAACAGCTGAGCGGCAACGAGCCTACAAAGAGCTTATTCCATACTACAATCGAGACATGGAGAGACAGATTGGACCTCCCTTTATGTTACTAGACTATATGCAGATAGGCATGCACTGCAGGAACATTGCTTAGCATCCTAACAGTCATATAGATTTGCAGTAAGCCAGTTTTACCAGTTCTGAGACATCATTATAGGGTTCGTTTTAGTCTTCCGTTAACCTTTATTTAAATCCGAGAGTCTCACCTCAAAAACCACAGTTTAAGGTAAAAGCAACTAGGCGTTCAGATGTGTCTCTGAGGGCTTGTACACTGATTTGTCATTCATTACGTAGTACACACTCAACATAAGTGACCGCAGGAATATGTAGCAGCTAATGAAATAATAAGAGAACTTTTGAATTGCATATCTCTGCCATTTTCTTACACATTGCATGTTCAAAAGTAGGTTCATAACAGAATTTCTCACACCACCCAAAGCATAATAGTCTGATCTCAGTTATAAATAACCAGGACTGTGTCACATGTGGGTTTGCAGCTGTTAGGACACTGTCTCTACATGTAGTGTGTGTGTGTGTGTGTGTGTGCGTGTGTGTGTGCGCGCGCGTGTGCATACAGTATATGTGAGTCTGTGCCTGTGTGTATATGTTAATCCCAGTGGCTCTGTCAGCATCTCTAGTGTTCGGTCTGTTTGGACGCGTCTAACTCCGTTGAGATGAAATAGACACCTGCCACAGAGCTAGCATGTAGAAGCCTGTTGTGACCTAAAAAGATGATCCAGCAAACATATTTTTAGTACCGATAATTACTTGAATCCTCTACTCACCTGCGCCCACTGTATGATCGAGATAAATATTCTTTGGAAAGAAGCTTTCTCCGTTGAAAATCACTGTTTCCTTGGACCTAAGAGCCACACATTTTATTGTCCTGATGTAGATATAAAAGTGCCTATCCAGAACTCTTACACACATCCTGTCTGTTTGGAAGAATGCTGGCTGTTATTGTTTTTATTGCTGTCTTGTAGTCTTTATTACAATAATTGCTGTTGTCCAGCTTTACTTCTGTATCCCCCCCATTTGTAGCCCTCTTAGCTGCTTGTACCTGTTTGTAATTTGCATTAATTACAGCAATGCAGCGGGAACTCAGTTTTTCATTAGAACCAGTGGAGACAAGCACACCACCAACCAAACATAAACACCAGTATGTTGACTGGAAGCAGCCCAATATGTCTGAGTAAGCTGCAGCCTTTATGAAACTTTAATGATTGCTGGTCTCTCCTTCAAGGAGACCTGGAGGATTATGGAATAGAAATGCTTGTGTTGTGCTCGGTTGTGCTGAAATACTGGCTGTGGTGTTAAATCTTAAATTAAATCCCAAGGTGAGCTATAATTTTGTCATAATCAAAGGATAATGAACTGGAAGTATTGTGAACACCAAAATTAAGGGTGTTTCAAAAATAATTCCAGTGCTGATTTGACCATCCAAGTCCTCTTCTTGCTCCATGTTTTCCTCTAATTGTCGCAAAGTGGCTGAGCTACATCCACCTGGCCTCTATACTCTGCCTAGCTTCAGCCCATTGTGTAACCTCTCCCATTAACAGCAATGCTGCCCCTCCTTATGGAATAGCTTAGCTCTACTGAGGCCAGTGTGTGCCTACAATGAGTTCATCTCCCAAAAATAACTTTCAATCTAGAGGTGTGCATGTTCTTCCCCTTGAACTATCATTAGTGCATTTCCTGGCCTTTAAAATAACATGGTTGTGAAAGAGTAAATGGACAACTGGTAAACTCCAAAACAGCAGGTACTGTGTAAATTGTTGTTCGGGCTATGTCGCTGTGTTTAGCAGCTATCCAGGGGATATGTGGTTGTAAAGCCCAGATGTCTCCAAAGATTTACCTTCTACGGTTTCCAGTCATCTGCTAATGCACTTGGTGCCTCTGAAAATCCAAGGCAGGAGCTGCCACATCTGTTATCTGTTATCTATGCCTGTCATTACGCATCGATAACATTTACATATCATGACTCATATAACTATCCAGCCTGTCGTAGATTGTTTAAGAATGATTAAAAGCTGCAACAAACGACAGCCTGAGCATGCATGCCACGTCATGCTGACAGTTCACAGGTTGGTAATGTGAAACAGGGGGTTCCTTAAAGTCATAATGGCATTATGGAGGATAGAGGGGTTAGTAATGAGTGTATACATCAACTGGATACTATAGATCTGTTTCAGTCCTCAGGTCTGAATGAGTCTGAGAGGCTCAAACGCTGCACATTAATAATGTTGTATGTCATGCAGAAGACAGGTTGTCTACAAGCATTTGTGTGTGTGTGTGTGTGTGTGTGTGTGTGTGTGTGTGTGTGTGTGTGTGTGTGTGTGTGTGTGTGTGTGTGTGTGTGTGTGATTTTGTGTGATTTTGTGTGTGTATGCATGTCCTGGTTGTTTCTCAATGAGGCTTCTGTTCTCTCTTTCACTCCTTTTTAGTAACACTGGGCCATATAATTACTGTCACAGTCAGCAAACATCCAACCCATTTTACTTAAAGTAAAAAGTGATCCAGTTGACTGGTTGACTTGCTTAACTCTTTAGCTCGTTGCAGAAGTTATTTTACTTAACAGGCTCCAAGACAAAAGTAACATTTAGTTGTAAATGATCGAGGACTGACTGGGTTAGTAATTCACCGAACACGAGACTTTTGTAGAGAAGGCTTTAATCTAATTCCAACTATATTTTACTCATTTCTCTAAGCACGCCCTGTGTGCTCTGCCATGGACAGACCCCCATACAGCTCTGGCCCTTTCCTCTTTACCCCTTTCAGTCCATGCCTTGGCCTCTGTTACAGAGCGGCCTTAGATCCTGAACTAACCCTCTGTCTCAATGCCCTCACTGAGAGGGTTCTGTCCTCTTTTCCAGTCTTAGTCCTGGCTGTGTACATTTCCTGTCCTCTGTCCAGCCCAGTCCTAAATCCCATCCGCTGGATGAGCTCTGTGCCTCTCAATCCATCCTCTGTTCTCTTCTGTTCACCCTGACCCCCATCCTGGGAATCTTACAGATCACTGCAACCAGCAAATAGATCAGTTAATGGGTCAAATACACACTCACGCATAGACTCGCAGACTAATTCAAGCTTGCGCACCGTTGTGTGCACATGCACACATATGCTCACATAGCTCATGGAGAGTTTGAAGTATATACCAGAGACTAAAATGCAGGTATCCGTGCTCCTCTCAGACCCAAGTACAATAGATTTCTCATACTGATTTATGGGGCAAAATCTGTAAATTTGGTTCACAAATTGAACACAGAACATTACAAGGAACTTTCTCTGAAAGGTTTTGTTACAAACATCAGCTTTGGTAGGAATATCTATCTTCTGACAAATTCAGTTAGGCTCCTGATTGCCCTTAGCATGGAGTTAGGGGACGTGCCTGTGAGTCTCGACATTTTATATGTGCAGAACATAAAGGTTAAGACACAAGACCACATCAGGAGAGAGACTGGCGGGTATGTTTTATAGACACAGAAGAAAACACACCTTTGAGTTGAAAGCACCAGAGAATCATCTGGGCACTTGTGTGTGCGTGTGTGTGTGTCCACGTCCACACAAGTGTTTGTGGGTGGAAGCTCTGTTTGCTCTGTTTTTGTTTAAACATAAACCCGGTTAGGCCAGTGAGCTTTGGATTCGGAACATGTGACATGCATGCAAAGCCAAATTCAAAACACATTTATCTGGCAAATGAACTTCAGACTTGTGTCTCCCTATGGCGGTTTGATTGGCATTTATTAAACAAGTTGCTTTCTGACGGAACAAAAAAATGCATTCAATATTATCTTGTATATTTTTATTTTGCATAGTTATCTTGTTTTAGTTTTTTTGCTCTCAAACTTTTTTTTTATGTAAATGTCAACAATTTTTTTTACAACATACAGCGCAAGTTAAGGAAATCAAACAATAACCTAAATGTCAGTAGATCAAGACAGGAAGTAGGTTTTTCTCAGGGCAGTTGTAACCTTGGAGAACCCACTGAGAGACATCTCAATAGAGAACATCCCACATGTCCTTATCGTAATATGATGATTGTCTTGATGTTGGATGAAGTGATGAATACGCCTCTTTTGACTGTTCAAGCGAACTGGTAAGCCGAGGATGTCAATTAAATGGTGGCAGTCCAACCCTCTCAGCAGCGTAGATAAATTAGGCTCCAAATAACCTACTTAAACCTGACCCAAAAGATCCTCAAACATCATTTTAGAAAGTCACTTTGGCTTTTTCTCCCTCGTGTATCTGGTGTGAATGTGAAACCTGACATCGGTGACCTTGTGAAACATTTTCTGTATTGTATCGTTGTCCATGACAAACTCAGAAGTAAAGCACCAGCTTCATGTTGTAACTGCAACACCTGTTAATCCCAGCAGTTTCTTCTCATCTCTTTCTGCTCTCCTCTCACACCAACCGGTCGAAGCAGATGAAGCCCACCTGAGTCTGATTTCTTCATGTTTAAAGCGAAGTTTCCCTCCTCACTGTTGTCAATGCTCGCTCATGTGGGAATTGTTGAATTTTTTTTTAAATATATTATTTTTTGGGGGGCTGGTAACATCTCTTCTCTCTGCTGAGTGTGTTTCCTGGTGAACTGAAGACAGCCAGACTAGTCTGCTTAATGTCTGCATTAGTCTCCTAAAGAAAAACACAAGTACGTGTGCTGTTAACATATTTCGTGTGTGAACGTGTGTGTGTGCTAATTTGTTTCTTTTAAGGCAATTGTGGATGTGTGTACTTTTGTGTCAAGTTCACAGATGTATGTGTTATTGCTGTGTGTGCTAATCTTAGGTTTCTTCTTTAATGGTTAACATTGAACACATTAACAGGAGACCACAGCAGCAGCCAGACTGTGACCCAACACAGCCTGGCTTTGTTCTGTACCTCACACACAGACTCACACTGTGTTTCATACACGTGGTGACGTTGACGCTCAGAGCACCGCCCTTGGTGTGCCCAAATTTTAAAGCGAAGGAAGATGAGTCATAGACTAAATGACATGTTGTGGCTAGAATTCAGAAATTGAACAAAATGGTTATATAATATCTCCAGAGATAAATTGTAACGCATGCCAAGACAATTACAGGTATTAACTTGTTCCTCATTTTCCCTTTGATTACCCTCGTAAGGAGCAAAGTAATTTATGATTACATGTAGCTCTCTATGCCTACATGTCATATCTTTCTGCTTGTTCTTCCTTCTTATTTCTCCCCTTTCCCTTCACTTTCTCTCCTTTACACCTACAACCTCACCACGTGTCCGTGTCCAGGCTGTCGAGGCCAGGTGGACACACAGCCGGTCTGTGACAGCAACACCAGGCCATTTTCTATTTATCATTAGGGACTTTCTCTGGCAGTTAAAACTCCCCTCAAGGACAGAGAGAAACATGGATGCAGGGCAGAGACAGGGGACAGAAAGAGCTAAGTAGTAAGGGGAAATGACAGCATTTATAAATGTGTTTGTGTGCTCAGTGTCCAGTCTTTGATGTATAGTACTTGAAAATAGAGTGCAGCAGCTACACATTTGCATAAACACACAAATATGGTGACACAAAATGCACAGTGGGGTACCATCGTCAGCTCGGTGCTGTATAACTGTGCAGGTGGGCCATCTGTTGTTGCATCGAGCATTAAAGGTGAACTTGGACAAAGTGTGTTTCCTCCTTCAGTCCTCCCCAGTCACAGGGAAAATGTTATACTTTTAGATTAAGATGTGTATATTTAGATATTTAAAAAAGGACCTCATTCTATGTGTTTAATGCAGCATTATTTAGAATAAGTTTACCATTGAGTGTGTGAGATAATATGGCCATTGTGTGGGTTGATAGATGGATAAATGATGGTTAAGTTCAGTCCATTAAAGTTACCCAGTCAGCAGATTGATTCAGTGTCCGAATTGTTCCCTATCGTCCCATAGACACTTCATAAAACCCTGAATGAATGATGTTTTTGTGTGAAGTGTGTGTACTTGAGTAGGTGGATGGATGTGGGGGGGACATCGGGGCGGAGAAAGTCCCCTAACTAGGTCTTTGACAGCATAGGGGCGCTCATCCACATACACAAGCACACACACACACACACACACACACACACACACACACACACACACACACACACACACACACACACACACACACACACACACACACACACACACACATGCAAAGGCTCAGACACACACATGATGGATCTGGTGGTCATTATTGCAAACAAGGCAGTGTTGTGTTGCACTGACAAACAGTTCAGTTTCTACTGTGTCTCTGGTTCAAATTATCACCAGTATCTCGGAGTCGAGGCCTCTCTCTCCGTCTCTCTCCGTCTCTCCCTGTCTCTCTGCGGGGGAAGGAAAGGTCGCAGACACATTCAGAAGGTGAAAAGCTAAACTTTGTAGATATTTTTGATGTCCTGTTGGGTTTTAAGTAAGTGGTATGTTAGGTCCATTGCTTTCATGTGTCTGTTAACAATACGACAGACTCCTGTCTTGTTTGTAACTGGGTTAGGGGGAAACAGGTTCCTCATAAATGAAAAGGAAAGACAGCCCATGTAGATTGTGTTTCAGGGTGGATTACCCTTCCACAGCCAAAGTTTCATCATTTTGTCACACTTTTGAAAGTCACCTTTTAATAAACATCATCTTCCTATTATTGAAGGTCATTATGATATTATTTTCTTAATCACTTTGATGCCTAAACTAATTTGGTGCTTGATCTAATATTAAGTTTTTATCCACAGAGACGCGTTAACATCATGAACTTAACTGTTTGTCATCGATCATGGCGGATAATGACGTTCTTCCCTTTTCTAATATTGTAACTTTTTATCTCATCCAACTGTTGACTTTTCTAAATTCTCATAAAACATTATTAGATATTGATTGTTTAAATTAAATTGTTGATACGATTACTGTATTGTGTTTTGTGTCAACATGGAGTTATATTTGACTATAAATATGGACAGTGTTTTCCTGTCTTCACTTTCTAACGTGCATCATTTCCTCCTGTTTGCAAACAACATCTAATAGAGGGTGAATTTGTTCACAATAACATTTAGACCTGTGTAAAGTATTGTCCTGGCTCAGTAGCAAATGTCCGATCCCAAGTTGACTTTGTCTTTGCAGATATAATTCTGTGTAAAATAGATGATTTAATTGAGCTGTTTGTATTTTGGCAGTAGTATAGGGGAACATCAGTGTAGCATGTATTTAGTATACACTACAGATGCACATTGACTATGTAAATTCACATTGTTGATACATGCACATCAGCACGCCTGCTTTGTCAGCAGATTATTGCTTTACAGTATTACAGCTATTGACAGTAATCTCTACATGGCATTTTGCTGGTGGATGTAGTAAAGTAACATTGAAAGGTGAGTGAAAATAATACAGCTGAATAAATGTTAGATCTTTTTTTTTTTTTTTTTTCTTCAGATGTATACATATTAGAGAATAATGTGAAAATCGTACCAAAACTGCATTATTTCTTCTTTTAGAAAGGCCTTCAAGAATATTGTTGCTTTGCACGGTTCCCTTATGGGTTATTGAGGGTAATCTCTACATGGCATGTTGCTGTGTGAATGGGGTATCGATAGTAATATGCAGTTAAAGTTTTCTCAGACCAGGTGTCTCCTAGGTCTTAAGTTTACCTTCTCCACCCTTCTTACTTGAATTACCAGTTTTTCTCTGTATGATTTACACATGCATGTTGCAACAAAGTTTTCTATTGCTTGTATTTTTTTTAAAAGTTATATTCATTTTATTCTACTGTTGTTGTTTTTTTTGTGCTGGTGATTCAACCAACATCCAACTTGAATATCTGTGTCACACGCGTATGTTCTACCCAGTGTGAGGAATTACTGAGTCACAATCTAAACTTTGACTTCAGTCTTGCGCACAGGTCAAATGTGGCTCAGACCCTGTGACTCGGACGTTAGTTTATTCAGAAATTGCAGTGGGAATATGAACCTCTGTCCTCTTCATTGTCAATTATTAACTGTGGCATCAGACTTTTTGCACGTCCAGTCCAGATGCTGACACCAGACATGGTCTCGTTGGTCCAATACATTCGGAAGAAGACACTCTCGTGTCGATCGGGTGTCATGATTTGATTGTTTTTGCAGTTGCATTTATCATTACCACTGTTTCTCAGTTCTGCATACCATAAATAAGGATGTCACCAGTCAACCAAATGGGGTATGAATTCTATTCATTGGTTGAGGTCCGAGTAAATCCTTTCTGTTTATCTGTCTGTGGAATGTGAGTAAGTCCAGAAAGAAAGATTAGTGAAAAAGTGGGGCACCAAATCCCACAAAAGAGCAAGAGTGGACTCTCTGATAATCTATCCTCTCTCTCTCTTTCCATCTGTGTCTCTTTGTCACTCTCTCGTCATCTCATGACTTATTTAAATCCCCTCCTTGGTGGCTTTAATTGGTCCGATTCTGCTGTTGGTCTGTTCCATGCTGTGCAGGGTATCAGCAAATGAAGCCCAGTTTTGCCAGTTTTATTACAACAACTCGCGTTATTGTGCGTTTTAGATGTTACTAATTTCTACATTTGATGATTGCTGATGAGTAGAAATGAACACAACACAGATTGGGCATTTGCTCGAATACACACTGTGACTATAGATTCAAATCAAGAATTAACCTGAAGGTGCACTTTTGAAGATCAAGTGGTGATCAGATGATATTGCATGTGGAAAACCTAGAAGAAGACTGTAGGACAATACAGGTTTTTTCATTATTAAGACGAGTGATGTTTACATGTGTGAAATATTTCTTACTGTAAGGTCAGTGGAGAGGACATTTGCAAGGATACACCAAAATGCTGTCGTATCATCGTGCACTTTCTCACGGGATGTTTTCTCCTTCTCTTTGAGCATTTATTTTGGTCTCCAATTTGACCGCTCCTTGAACTAGTCCACTGCTTATTGACTGGATTAAGTGAGGCACCGTGTTAACATTATGCTACTACTTTCACAGAGACGTCAGAGACAGTGGACGAAGACACTACAAGCAGGGGAAAAAACGAGAAAACCAAACAGAAAGATTGGAGTATACTGTAGAGATCAAGATCAGCTTAAAAGATGAAATCAAAAGGAATACAGAAGAAGGCATGACCTACATTTGCATTTCGATCTGCACCCCAAGCCATCACGCAGTAATTACATCTCACTGTGAGAGTACAGTAAACCAGTTAGCATAAATTTACATATGAAGTCTGCCTGGAGAGGATTTGATAGCAGGATATTCTTGTCAATAGACCACCCTTGTAAATTTCCCATGCACCCCTCTTGTACAGCTTGTAATAGAGACCACAGTATTAAGACTGTCCTCTTCTTCTTAACAGTTGACTGTAACCCGTAGACATCTGTAATCCTCTGTAGTGCAGCTCTGAGAGGCCTGTAATCAAACCATCATCATTTAGTTCTCGTTTGGGGAACTTTTTTGCTTCATTGTTGTCTTCAGCAAGCGAAGCGGTTGCCCAGTTGGATTTAGGTCAAGCGACTGACTCGTCTCATCTAGAATATGCAGCTGTTTGAAACAAAAAACACATTGCGGTAGTTTTATGTTTATGATGATTGTTCCGAAAATGCAGGTCTATATGTATAAAATGTCTTGAGTATACTTTATGACTGCACTGTGGGTACTTAATGTAGTCTAATAAGCAAACTTAAACCCATAATTTCACTTTTTAAATCAATTTTTGCTTAACAGCTGTTACTTAACATGTATTCTACAAATAGAACTAGTGTTTTCTCTGTAAATAAGGACGGCATGCGCAACAATCCTGCTAGATGAGAAATAACCCACATAACACCTGACAGAAATTGACAGGAAAAAAGATAGCAGCGTTTACTAGGCTAGAGCCATGCATTCTTGCTTTCTTAATTGGTTCCCATCCATTGCTTTAGTATCCATTCATAACATTGTACTGTGAGACAGGAGTAGTGAAAGGGGAGGAAGGTGGAGATACAGTACCTTTAGAAGCATTCAAATAAGAAAGAGAGACACATAGAATTGGTACATTTCTCAGCTATCTTTTCTCGTTAATCTGCAGCTTCGAGAGCTCGTTAGCAGTCACGCTGCAGAACCACACAACGGCGGCATACTGTCACACTCCAATTGCTCCTATTTGTCATCTACACTCCGGCCGCTCGTCTTTATCTTTGGCTTTCTTCACTCCTTCACATCCATGTCTGTAGCACCAAAAACGTAATGTACAGTGTATCTTTTTTCCTGTCTTCTATTTTCTTTTCAGCCCTCCTCTGTAAAAGGACAAATGTTCAAATTTTTGCACTGCATTCATTAGTATTCAGGCTGCAGCACAGCCGTGGCACACTGACACACTTACTGATACCAGCCTCTGCTCTGTTTAGTGTATATCTGTGCAAAGGTCGAAACATCACCCCCTAAATCATCACTGCATCCTTTATTCGGCTCCCGCACTGATGGTGAGATGACAGAATAGAGGGAAGGTAGGAAGAAGTGGGAAGACAGAAAAAGTAAAGCAAGGTGCAGTATGAGGGGAAAAAAACATAATTAGGGCAGAAAGGGAGAGGAAAGTAGAACCACTGACAGAACAGAGAGGAGTGGAGATTGGACAAGATACCGCCTTCAGCAGAGGACAGTAATGTAAAGGAGAGACGGGTAATGGGAGTCTCATGCATTACTATTCAGCATGCATTCCACTGCATTGCAGTGGCACACTGACATACATTCAGTTCACACAAGGTATCTTCTGGTTTCTTTTGAAGGACGCAGATTCTGAATATCGTTGTAGAATTGTTTGTCAGTCGTTAAATAAAGAACAATTTTGGCCCATTGCCATGTCGATGGAGAATGTCGCTAACCTATACATTCAGCTGTCCTTCACTAAAGAGACTCAGAGGTCAGCCTGCAGTTGTTTTGGTGCCTCATCAGATTATGAAGCACTGACAAGCAGCATCATGGGTTTAATCTGGTTTATGATCTGTGATTGATACTCTCATCTCTTTTACCCTCCTGTTAGCTTTCAGTGGATATGGAGTTACGTTGTTAAAGAGAGGGCTGTTAAAATGCATACTTCTTTGCAGTTTATTGTCATTGTCATTATAGAAGTGCTTTAATGATCTACTGTACATTCATTATGGAAGGGTAAGGGCCAAGCGTGGAAAAAATTGTTGTCCTGGTAATTGTGCTGATGATGACAACAACTCGGTAGTTTTTTTTTTTTATGGCCAATCTTTATCAGCACATTTTATTCTGAATGTTTTAGTTTTCACTTAACTCCACACTACCTAAATAATACCAAAAAGCAGACGTTTAACTGATTGCTACAACAACACAGATATTTTGAAAAACAAAGTCAACTGAGATTTCCACTTAAATTTTGGGACCTTCATAAACACTAAAAAGCTAAATCAATTTGAAGAGGACCAGTAACATCTTATATCAATATCTGTATTTCAAGGGCAAAGCTTATACATCAACTCCAGTATGTCCCAGTACACAAACCCTCTTTTTCATCTTTAGTTCTGTTACTGAACAGGTTCATAATGCACTTAAATCATTTTTACAGTATCTGAAAATAGTCCTATTTATTTCCCCTCATCCCCTCGTCCTCCTCCTCCTCTTCCTCCTCTTCCTCTCTGTCCTCCCCATCTCCTGTCTTTGCATGACAGCTGTTGGGAACTGTAGTCAGACAGTCCAAAGTTTGTCTGTGTCAGTACTCATCACACTACAGCAGGTGTGTGTGTGTGTGTGTGTGTGTGTGTGCGTGTGCGTGTGCGTGTGCGTAGCACAAGACAGACAAGCTGACTTTCTGTCAGCAGCTATTGATGAATTAAGAGGTGAGCGTGGTTCCCAAGGAGGCCGGGCCAACTAATAGAACGGACTATTAAAAGCCCTTGACCTTGAAGATGCTAACTGACATCCATGCATCTCACCTTACTTTACCCCTGTACCTAGTAGGAATAATATAGTGTATTTATCAAACAAGTCATTAATTGATCGATTAATTCATTCGTGCATTGTTTTTCGTGTAGCTCCCTTGATTCCCAGATTCATTACACCTCTCACAACCAGCCACTTAGATTTAATTTTCGAGAAAAATGTCATTGGACTCTAACAGAAGGCTTCCTGACTGACAGAGTAGACAAATAAATCAGTGAATGAAATGCTACCCTCTATCTGTACTATGTGGGTGGCTCCATCTGGGCATGCCAACTGCTCAGCTTGGACTGTATGTGTCTGTGTGGGGGTGGGGGAGTGTGTGTGTGTGTGTGTGTGTGTGTGTGTGTGTGTGTGTGCGTGTGCGTGTGCGCACGCGCGCGTGCGTCAGGATTCATGTCTTTTTTACACTGTAAAACATTGTAAATGTTGTGACTATTACAGAATAAACAGAATTATAAAGTTAAGAAGAGTGAAACCAGTTGTTCTGTTTTAAATCTTTCAGTCTTTTTCTGTTGTCATCAATGAGTATACAATAGTGATTTTTCAAAATGCCAGCTATGCCTACTGAATTTCCTGCACCAAGATGATCATAAATACGCGTGACTTCCAGCAGTATTGTTTAGTCCACTGTCTAAAACCTGAGGCAGCAAAACGTCTTCTTAACATCATTACTACATAGCAGGGAGCTATGCAGACTTACATAATCCTTCTTTTTTTTTTTTTAAATCACTCATCTTTAGGTGTGAAAAGCACCAGCTTTGTTTGACAGAAAGACCAACATGAAGAGGAAAAGATGTTTTCAGATTTAGATGGCTTCATGTGGTTGGTGTTTTCTCCAGCCCTCTAATTAGCTAGTGAAAAGATCGCCTTACCTCTGTCCAGCTGGGAGAGTATGTGTGCGTGTGCGCGCGCGTGTGTGTGTGTGTGTGTGTGTGTGTGTGTGTGTGTGTGTGTGTGTGCGTGTGTGTGTGCGTGCGCGTGCGTGCGTGCGTGTGTGTGTGTATACAGCTGGATAGTCCCCAGTCTCTTATCAGTGTAACCACTGGCCTGTGGTTAACAGCAGCCATCTGGTGCCCATGCACAAAGTTGTTTTTAGTGATCTGATTTACATTTCAAAACTACCCCGCCACACACTCTCTTTCTTTATATTTGTTTTTTCTAATATGCTTCCTTCTATCTCCTGTTTTTTTCATACACATGTAGAAAGAGGCTTTCTTAACATTCACGTCATTGGTCATTCCCTCACTTCCCTCCTTACTTATACTTGTATACAATAATTGTCCCTTCATATCTGCTTTCCCTTCTTCCTCTAATGGCCAGCTGACATTTTTTATGTATCTTAGTTGTTGTTACTGTTATGTATTGTTCTGTTCATTTACATTTGCTTTTTATAGTTTACTGTTTACACATGATTTTATTAATTTATTACTGATTTGGCTTATATTGTAAGTGTTTTTTGTCTTTAAAAATAGGTCTACCTATGAATTATTGGGCAAATGAAGCACTTGTATTTTAGATTTAGATTTTAACAGCAGGTATAAGCTGCTGGCTGATAGCAGAGATTCATACCATATCATATGGCTTCCTGCTGTATTGATGAAGATAATATTGATGCTTTCAGATTACATCAAATTGTGTCACATTCCACCAACAACCTAAAATTTAATCCTGTTGTATAAATACAAAGGAGATAACTTTGTCCTTCCACCTTTATTTAATCCCATGGAGAGGATGAGTTACATAGCCGGTGGCCTCTGGGACAATTGTCTCGTAAGTATATCTGGAAAATAAGTTTTAGGAAAGATTAGTCTATCAAAAATAGACGGTGATCGTACTCAGGAGATGTTTTGTTATTGGTGTATAAAGGCTCAACATTATAAGAAGCTCGTCGTAAAACACTTTAAATTGAAGGGTGTCTTTTTACAATATATTTATAATACATTTACACATAAAGCTTTTAATTCACTAACCTTTTAAAGACCTCTCTTTACAATGCAATCTGACAAAGTGCAAAAAAAACGCACAGGCAGACACACTCTGTGTCAGCACAGTGTGACATTCCAAGGAACAGTCTGGAAGGGGGTTGAGGACAGAGATGGTCTTGGCAACTCGACATCAAATTGCCATACAAACTCCAACACACACACACACACACACACACACACACACACACACACACACACACACACACACACACACACACACACAGAAAACTATCACCCCTGTCACAAATGTCCCCATGGGCTCGTGAGACTATCTCACACAGAAAGCTGAAATATCAGAGACCAATAGACAAATCTTTGTAAGGAATAGTTGATAAGTAGAAGTTACTTATTTTTTTACAAATTGACCATCACAAAGAAAATGTAATTTTATTTTGTGTTTAGAACTCCTTTTAATGACGTGAATAAAATTGTTTGAATGAGTATGCTCCCACCAGCTGTATTAGATACATGGAGTTGCAAGACAATCCATTGACTTTCCACTGTTTCCTTTCCACAGACATTTTTGACTGGCAACCTCTTTTGAAAAGCCAACGAAATTACGCACTAGCATAATTAACGTTAAACATTGAAACATTCTGTTGCTAAATTTACTTTTTTGTTTCTTTTGAAGTTGCTAAAACTGCCCACTTGTGCACTCCATTCATAAAAAAGGTGTCAGTTCAGTATGGTCGCCACACAGATGCACCAAAGACGCACTCATTTGTGTGTTTTTGATTGGTTAAGTTGGTGTTGCAGGGATAATTACAAGCCTCCAAAACAACCATGTTACAAAGCAGCTATTTCTATTGACAGCCAGCTATGCCACTACACACACACACACACACACACACACACACACAAGTGGTCTGGCCTGGTAGGGAGGCAGTTGAAGCTTGCTGTGTGTGTGCGTGTGTCTGTCTGTCTGTCTGTCTGTCTGTGTGTGTGTGTGTGTGTGTGTGTGTGTGTGTGTGTGTGTGTGTGTGTGTGTCTCTCTCTGTGTGTGTGTCTGTCTGTGTGTGTCTGTCTGTGTGTGTCGCAGACAACTGGAGCTGCCAATGCAGATATTTCTATCCAGAGATCACTCGGCGCTAGACAGAGTAGACGATGTGTTATGTGTTAGCAGCCACTTCATCCTGAGAGCAACAAAACAATCATCCACATATAGGAAAAGTCTGCATGAGAGCTACTTTTAACCAGCATCTCAACCCTCAACGCTTTGCCTAAATGCAGGGAATGTGTGAGCTCATAATAGGCAACTAGTTTAAATTAGTATCATGATTTAATGTGAATATTTTTAACAATGCAATGCAACAATTTAGCAAAAGCAGCCAAAATAAAGTATAAAGCAATCATGCATTTCTACAACGTGTCATGTGTCCCAAAAAAGTGTCAGTCACTTTACACATTGCAGAAAACAAAGGTCCTAACCCAGGAAATATACTGGAGCCCAAGTCAGCTTGTAGCAGGTACAGAGAATGCACACACAGATTGTACAGAGTTTCCATGGTAACTCTGCAGACAAGGCAGAGGCCACACTGACTAGCTACCTGCTGTGAGAGGGAGAAACAGTGGTAGAAAGATGAGATGCTGCTTTCTCCCTCGGTATTTTAACGTAACAAGATGCATTTATCATGTCACAATGGTCTAAACGCTTTTAGTAGCAAGGCTCAGTTATCTTCACCAACTTATTCTCATGACATGGGAGGATTTATTTTGCCATACGCACATCGTGAGCAGTGTTAACATCTGGTGGCATCTTTAATGCACCTCTCTTGTGTGTTAGCAGTAGTATGTTTCAACACCTGACCCTTTGAAAGGACAAGTGTTATTCAGTGAAAATCTACAAATAAAGATGGAGTTATTGCCATAATCCCACAAAAACTGACTTGAGTTTATGGTAGGTAGAGTGTAATGTTTTTGTGCACTTGTTCATGCATCCAAGAGCAGATTTTGGTTCTCTTGTATGCCTCGTATCAAATCCAAGAACGTGGGTGGGGTTCTGGCAAACGAATAATCAGCTGAAACCAAACTCTTCCCTTGGCAGCACGGGCCAGAACTCTACAGTAACTTCGTCATGAAAAATAAACTCTGTATGGCCTCTCTGTGGCAGCGTGACATCTATCAGCCACGCCCTCTAGAATAACAAGCAGTCACAGTGAAGCAGAGGTGGGCAGATGGATGGATGGATATGATGACTAAACAAGTCAACACAGGAATGAATGAGCGTTATGGTATTGTATAACAGAAAGGTCCTTTATGGCATGTAATGGCCACACCCTCTGCAATAAGAAGCACATGGAAAATGCGAATGGATGAATCGGGGGGGGAAAAAAATGGGTTAATAATGAGCTCGGTGGGACTGACAGTAAATTATACTTAGTTGAAAGGTTTGACAAAGTTGGAATTTGCCATCGATAATTGTTTAATACAGTCACCCGGTATGTCTGTGTTACAGTCGGGCAAAACACAGAGATAACAGATCTCTTCGAAGAGCAGGCCAGATGCAGATTGTCTGAAAAACCGGTTTGTTGACTAAATGTTGGCTTCAAATCCTGCAGCAACTGCGATTACTACTTCTATTGCTGCTACTACTTCGGTTTTAGTTTGTGTGTCAGAGATACTCTGTGCCTGTTGTTTCAGTTAGGAAAACAATTGCACAGTGGAAAAATGTATATAAATTGTATTGTTTTGCTTATTTTACGACTCGGACACCATTCGGAACTTAACCTGCTTTAATTTAAGGATTCGCACACTTTCAAACATTCAAAAATCCAGCAGAAATGTCCTTAACGCTGTGAGTGAGTGACAGCTCTGTGTGTGTGTGCGCGTGTGTGTGTGTGTGTGTGTGTGTGTGTGTGTGTGTGTGTGCGTGTGCGTGCGTGTGTGTGTGTCTCTCTCGGCATGCAGCGAGGACTGTGCTGACAGCAGAATGGCTCGCTCTGTTGGAGAGGATTCACACTTCACATCAGATTATCACGCGGACACGCACACCGAACCGTGCACACGCAAACGGGAGAGCTTCGCTCTGTTTCTGACACGCAGAACAGAATGTCACAATAACTCCACACAGTTTCCTACAAGATCTCTCCGCCCGCCCCCACCTTCTCTCCATCACGCACACAGCAACACACGCAGACGTAGACATGCACACAGTCGTCCCACAGAGAGGCCGGCGAGTCATACTGAGCAGCCACACAATGGTTCTGTCAATCAGCGTCACGTCCCTGCTTAGCCGTCCAGCCCGAGGCCCTCCAGTGGACAGCCAGTTAGCCCGCGTGAAGGAAACTGACATTGGCCCCGAGCACAGTCACTTGGCTCCAGCTCCAACCTCCCATCACTTCTCTTGACCTGAATATGTGCAATTCGTAGCTCATTGTTTCCCCACTGTTTCTGACAGTTTTCTGAGGCCGTGCAGAGAGGTTTAGTTCAGTGAGGGCATGTTAATGATGTTTCTTTCAGAAAGTTCTGCAGGCGTTTTTTTGTTTTTTTTTGGCAGTGGTGAAGTCACCTCCAGTCCAGTGTGAAGTTAAATTCGTAATAGCATCAGCTGTCTACCGTGCTTCAATATAACTGACAAATTGCTTTCCATTTAGTTTTGCAACCGACAGGAGGGACAATGAATTTCAGTCAATGGAGTTCAGTTGCATCTTTTCACACAGAAAATGAATGAGTTGGAACTTTAGATTTAAATGTTTCAAAGGCTCATGTCTATATTTTAGTTGTGTGCTAGAGGATTTGCCCAAGTTACCTGTATGATTAGAGATCCTGCTAAATGATGCAGCTGCCAGTCCTGAAATAATAGTAATGTGACGGCAAGCAAACTATGTCACAAAATATGAAACTCTTTGATTCCTGTTTATTTGAGAGTTAATACCAAAAAATAGACATGGTGGTTTATGAGAATAAGTGGACTTCTCTGTTGATTTTCACTTTTACAGACATCGTTGTTACAAAGCCTACATTTAAAAAATTAGACTCTGAATAACAATATGGAATCTCTGCCTCCCGTCTTCCCTTGTGAATGTCTTGCTTCCAGCCCTATCCTGCTGTTTTAGTACTCTCATAGTGCTCGGAAATATTTTCAGTATTTCAACCACTGAATATTTTCTGCATGTCATGTCCTTCTCTGGTTATTATATCCTATCGGGTTATATAATTTAATATGAATGATTGTAGCAATGATCACGTTAAATATTTTGTCTTTTTTTTTTGTGTCTTCCAGGTGGCACCAGAGATATTGGATCAGCATTGACAAGGATGTGCATGAGACATCGCAGCATAGAGGCTAAGCTCAAGCAGTTCTCCATGTAAGTAATATTACACACACGGCCTGTTTTACTAAACGTTTGCGTGTGTAAAATCACGCGCAATCTCCTCACCACCCGCAAACAGATGTCCAGGCAGATGTACCAACGACGTGCAGTGAGGATTGTGTCTTTCAAATGTGCAATTTAACACACGTTGTCCATTTTGCGTGTTTGCCCGCATGCGTACATGTAATGTTGGGCGTTTCTGCCTGAAGGTACAAAATACTGGGAGGGAACATGCAAATACATACGTTTAGCACCCGCAACGATACTTACTAAACCTGAAAGTAGAAACTGGAGAAGTGATTGTTGTGTGTTTTAGTATGACTGAAAGGAACATATTAATCAGTTACGCAAATCTGGAGAGAGGACTGCTCTTATTGTGGTGAGAAGGAGACGCAGGAAAGCAAAGAATACGTAGAGAACGTGGTTTTACACCCTTGGAAACATGTTTGAGATGTCGGAGAGAAAACTTATTCAGACATATTGTTTGTCCAGCGATGACATTTCGGAGTTATTGAATGAACTGAATGAGGTTTGACAGCCAACAACAAGGAGGAGCCACAAAATACCAGCAATTAAAAAAAACCTGTCACGACTCAGCATTTTCCTGCCTCTGGGTCGTTCCAGCGTATCGCTGCTTGGACGTCCCACCAGTCCTGTTATTCAGGTGTGCCGTCACAGGTCCTGATTGTGTCCTTCAGCTTTCACAGGTTCATAAGGTTCAAGAGCATTCGCGAGACACTGAATGAAAAGTCACCTGCTCATCACAGAAAGATCTGGACCTGTTGATCGGTGTTTGTCAGAGGATCTCATCCACCGTCCCTCCTGTTTTATCTGCTGACTTTTTTGGGGGTTTTCCCACAGTATTGACTTCCTTGCCAATAATCTTCTATAAAGCATTTTATTCTTCTATTTCTATTTCTATTTCTTCATTTCAATGGGATCCGACTTCCTTTTCCTGTTGCGGTCGCTGTTTTCCATTGCTGGAATCACTTTAACGCACGCAAACTCCTCATTTAAATACAGCGATTTGCACCTAATATGAGTGACGCAAATACTCTTAGTAAGTCATCTGCAAAACGGATGCAAAATAAATGTACAAACTTTTGGAAGGAACACGCAGTTTAACACACTTTATTTGAGATCTTAGTAAATCAGGCCCTTAGAGTTTTTCTTTTCCTCAGATCTTCTCAACCATATTTCTATTTACATTTACCAACCACACTCAAACCCTGCTACTTTTAAGTGGTGCAGCATTTGATTATAATGTAATTTTCTAGTTCTGATCAAGTTTGTCAAACTTTCAAAAAGAAACACATTTTCATATGTTGCAGGGTTTCCCATAGTAGTAACTCACAGTTAATGAACTTTGACCCAAACTGTTCTCCAAGCAGTGCAACCCCAATAAAACGGTTTGCATTTGAATTATTACCTCGCCATATTTTGACGTTTGGTGAAAATGCCCCGAGTCATGGAATGCTGGGAAAGAGACGATTTGTCTGGCAGCACATGCATCTTATAGTGTCTCAGTGAAGACGCGCGCGCACACACACACACACACACACACACACACACACACACACACACACACACACATACCGCACCACACCACACAGACACCACACAGACAAGGGGCTCTCTAATTTCAGTTGGCATTTCAGTAGAGATTCCACTTGGATCTCCATAGCAGGGGCTGTACACAGGGGGGCTATGATCACCAGCCACCCACTGACACACACACTTTGTAGAGATGTCTGCAAGCGGGAGAGAAGTCTAATTTTGGTTTTGTGCGCTAGGACTGCAGCTGTCCAGCTCTCGCACTCAGCCTCTTAAACACACTCCCAAATACATCTTGGAAGACGGGCACAGTTGGGTAATGATTGACAGACATAACTGCACAATCTTCTTACTTCCTCTTGTGACGCACATTCAGACACGGGCTGTCTCTTTTCTCACAGTCTGTGTTTTTCTCCCTCGCTGTCTGCCTGTTAACGATTGACACGAGATTATACAGCATACAAACACAAAGACAAACCAGACCTGCTTGTTTTGAAGTCTGACAGTCTGTCTGCTACTTTAATTGGGTGACAGATAAACTGTTGCACTGTGTTAAAATTGCTGTATTTCCAACAGTTTTTTTGTTTTTTAATTGATCTACTCTATCTACTCTAATTAAAGCTAAGACTTGGCCCTTTAATATCATATCTGCTGAAGCACAGAGCCTGAAGAACTAAAATGTCCAAAAACTTACTGTAAATTGTTTAATTGATCAGGCTGACCTCAGATCAGAAGTGACTAACCTGCTGTTTTCACAGGGGCTTCCTGGAGGGTCTGATCAACCCTCTACAAGAACAGATGGAGGAGTGGAAAAGAGGAGTCAACACTTTGGACAAGGACCATGCTAAAGGTGGGATGAGCAAAAATAATCACATGGAAGAACTTTCAAGATATGTTAGGTTTCCGTGCTCTTATTTTATCAGCTGTATTCATATCGTATACGACCCAAACATTTAACAAGAAATTATGACTTCAAAGAAAGTGTGATAATCAGGTTGTCATACTATTTTAGTTTGTTCCTCTCCCACAGCATATTACTAAGTATATTAAAAACGGTACCTTTACACTGTTAGTTGACCTGTTTTCCTTGTCCATTTGATTCAGAGTACAAAAGAGCTCGTCAGGAAATTAAGAAGAAGTCCTCGGACACACTGAAACTTCAGAAGAAAGCAAAGAAAGGTGCGACAAAATAATTTCTTTTTAAAGTAAAACTAGGGTGAATTAACTAATATAACAATACCAGATGAAAGTAATCTGTTATTGATGAAGACATTTTTTTTTTACAAATTAATACGAATAACCAAGCTAAGGAAGCTTTCAATTTTAATTTTTTATTCTAGTCACACTAAAAGATTAGCTATATAAATATTTATTTGAATCCCGATCATGTAAAGGTCGGCTTCTTGAAATTCAGTCAGTGCTTTTCCCGTAGATAAAATATGTCACCAGCCAGACCGAAGACATTTGGAGTTTTCATTAACTTCTAGGTGAATCTTGCAGTCATCTGACTTTTTGGATGCCCACATGCCTAAGTTAGAAATATTTTGTCTGCTTGCTGTGCCAAGTAGTGTACAAGTAGGACAGAAAGAAAACGCAACAACCCATCTCCTGGTAAATTACTCCAGTTGGACTGTTAACTTGAACATTGTACATGGGTTTTGATTTCAGTTTTGTTTGATATTTATCTATAAAAACCCAAATTCAGTACTGAAGGAAAAAAAATCTGCTTATTAATATCCAACAGCATGCTTTTAGAAGGTTCTGCTGAAGAAACAACTTGTGAAGACATTTTTTTTAAAATTTTATTTCAAATAGATAAATGGGAAAAGGTCCAAATTGTGTATATATATATATATAGATTTTTCATTAGACTGCTGTGATTTGTACAGAAGAAGTTTGTCCTTGCTGATTAAGTTGTGCAACTCTGGTAAAGCTAAACATTACCTTACTTGGTAAACACTCTGAGAGGACGGGGGCTTTTTTTCATCTGCAGTTCCCTTGGCTCAGGATTTACATACACATTCATCTGCCTAGAGACCACTACCCCACACAAAAAATGGAATTAGTTGACTATTCATTACATTTTTAAATATTTAATGTTTGTTGCATCAACATGTGAGCACACAAGAGATATCAGATCACATCAACTTTAATTGTGCACCAAGGTGTACCTAAATATGTACACTATCTGTCTAAGTATTGTCTGATGCTGCCAGTGGAAAACACTTTGATAATGGTATTACTTTGATAATGACATATTGGTGGATTATTTTGTCTTTACGTGTTTCTGAGATTCCTATATTGCTTACACAGGCATCCAGACACACAAAGCTGCACATTTCTGTGATGGATTCGTGTTTAGCACTTCTTTAGTTGACTTGGATCTTTTTCCTCTCCTTGTCCCCATGTGGTTCTGATATCATCCTTCACCTTATGCTGCACTGCAGCCGATAATCTCGGTAAGTCAGTTTGTGGAATAGACACACTGTCTAGATTGTTGCTTACACTATAATGCTCAACCAATCGTCTTGGTTGCATTGTGAAAGATTTCATACTTAATTTTCTTCCACAGATATGGCAACTCTTGTCTGGTTGCTATAGCATGTTGGCTCATAAAGATATATAGTCCGTGAACCTGTGGTCCCTATGTTTTTACTTCACGGTACAGAAACCCAGGGTCCATCCTTTTTTACTGTGGCCTCCTTTACCGTCTCGCCTTTGTTTTTTTTTATGATCATTCACATTCACTGGTTGTAGTTCTGGGTTAGAGGCGCCATGTTGGTAAGAATATTAAGTAAAGAAGTGGTTTTGTAACTAAACAGAGTTGCAGCTCGGCAGGTGACCCTGGGCTCCGACACACTCAAGGGTTCCATTAGAAAATTACAGATCATAATAATAACATGCTGTGGTTTAAAGTAAAATGAGGAGATAATGTTTATGGGAGCAAAGGAGGTGAAGTAAAGTTCTCAGCTGACTTTTGATCACCTGGGTCCAAACAGGTCCCGTGTGTGGTGTTAGATCAAGTTGTACAACGTTTCTTTTTGTTTATCAGCTCTACGGTCTTGACTGTGGTCCATGCCAGCAATTTTCCGCTCTGTTGCTCTGCACACAAACACTGTGTCTCATCCTCAATAAGCCACCTATTCACAAAACCAATAAAAGAAAGTGTTGCCAGAAAGAAACGTAACTTTGGAAAATCTTGATGCTTTAAAAGATGTTCTCTTTTGTTTTTTTTTAATCTGTCCGCACTGTAGAATTGCTAATGAAAAACGATAAAAGCAGATAATTAATGAATCCAAACTTCGGATTTACTTACTTTTATATGCATTTTTCAAACAGTCAACGTTTTTTTTTCCCACAGTGCACATACAGCAACCTGTGCAACATGATAAACTACAGGATTATACCTCTTACTGGAGTACTGTTGTACTGTTTCTGACAAGGAAGAAAGAACAAGATCTAACGGCCATTATCTCACATAAACTACACAAAGTTGTTTAGCAGCCTTCTTTCATTAAAGTATTTTTTTTAGATTCCCCCAGTAATGTGAGCGAGGATAACTTTTTTTTCTCCAACTGCACCTGGCTCTTAGCAAATACACAAATATTTAAATCAAAGTTAGACATAGACTATTAGATTCAGTCACACTACTTGAAAGAGGAGCACTCCACCATCTGTCTGCTTGTGTTGGCGAGTCCATATATGAGGTTTTGATACGTGTCTTGTGAGGGTGTTTTTCTGACCCGAAACCCTGGCCGCGCTAAGAAACAGCCTGTGACTGCAACCTAATGTAATCATTGGCCATGTAAAAGCTGGAGCAGTTAATCTCATTTGTGTGCGCACATGCATCTGCGTGTGCGCAGACTTTGGGCCATTTTAACCCCCTCAGTCAAAACGCTCAAAACAACTCTTGAATACAGCTAAAGTACAATTCTCAAGTCTTCAGGTAGGTCTTGTGTTTTTAACCTCAAACCTTTGCTTCATTATATTGCTAATAAATGACAAATTTGATCTCATTTGCTTAACATCTGCAGTACAGCATTGTGTGTACAATCACATTATTAATCTTTGTCACAGTCACATCAAAGCACTTCTCCTCCTTAATGCTCCAAGTGCTGTGGATTATTGAATTAGCTAACTGGTGACATTTACTAAGAAATCTTGACGATGAATTAACTGGAAAGGTCCACTGGTGGATGTTAGGTGCTTTAGTGTTGCCATATTTTGGAGATTAGTCTGTCAGGATGATACTCAAACTGGACTTTTACAGTATGTTAGCACTTTTCATCCTGGTGTAAAACTGTAAGGCTGTAATATACTCAGCCTCAATCTAAAAAAAAAAAAAATCTATTTATAGTATATGTCACAGAAACTAGGTGCCTCTAACTGAACACTGAGTATGGTGGTGAAATATGTTGTAGCATGGATTTGTTTACAGAGCAGACAGTGACCACAAGTCTTCAATGAACCTCAGTGTTTGTTTGGGGTTGAAGAGAAAGGAAAAGCAGCAATCAGGACCTTGTCATTCACATACTTGCACAGATGCAGAAGTTACAGCGCAGGGACTGGGAATGTGGACAAACCAAGAAACAACCCATAGTAGGGACAAAGTTGTAACATAACAGAAACATTGGTTCAGAACTAACAACCTCTTTGCTCACCACAATTTGAAATTTCATACCAGGATGTGCCTGCATTGCTTTCACACACTTGTGTGTCCCTGTATTTTTGTGTAACCCTCTCCGTCCCTGCAATTACGTCTTTGACGTCAGCTTTAATGTCTGTCTCGACGTGATTAAGAAATGAATATATCAGAAATATGTTTCAGCCTGTGTCCGCTCAGTTGAAAGTAGTTCATAATATTTACCTTTTTATGATTACTTTTCACATGAGCGCCAAAAGTTTTTTCTTGCATTTGTAATAAGATTAAAAATATCTTCATGCCATTCAATGAGTGAAAAATATGTTGCTTCTTAATAAGTCAACCGTCAACAAAAGTAGAAGTAGAGTCACCACTGAGCACTACTAAAGCTACTCACGAGCACTACAAAAACGGCAACAAAGAAAATATTTGGCTTTCCATCCGTCTCAGACAAAGTACCTCAACTTACAGTGGTGTCTTTCCAAAACCACTTTGGTCATGTTGAGAAAACAGTCTGCCAGTATTTGAACTCGTGGGAAAAAAAACAGATTTCAGTGCGCTCCTTCATTCTGAAGCACGCCAAGGAGACACCGCAGCATCATTGGCTTTGGAGCGTGAAAAGCTATTTTGCCGCATTGAGGGCAACAAAGACCTCGAGTTGAAAACTTATTTATTCTCAAAACAAAACATTACATTTTTAAATTCTGTAGTGCTCAAAATTATATTTTACACATGCACACGTTACAAAATTTGTCTTTTTACCTTTCACTATTGATTGACCAGCTGTTTATAACTAGTGATTAAAACACGATTTAAAAATCCAACTTAAAAATATCTTCCATGGGCAACAAGATGGAAAAAAGACTTTGCCTGCAGGGACACGAATAATAATGAGTCTGCTCCTGCAGTGGAAATCAGTGGAATGAGTGAGGCCTGTCTAAGCTCTCTCATGTTCAGTCATACAGCCAGCTCTCCACAAACCCTTTTTCAATGTAATTGTACACTGGTCTGCTCCCAAAGCTGCCTTTGAATCTACATGAGACTGAAAAATATACACCGCAATTTGGACTCTTTAGTCTGGCTTCTTCAGTGGATGGTCTTCATAATGTGATATAGTAGGAGCGGCCATAAATGCAAACATAACTCGCATTCCACCGAGTCCAGCGTTAAACTCATCCCACCAAGCTCAGTGAATTGATTCTCTACACGTCGCAGCTGAGTTTCTCTTACTTTGGCAACAACCATTAAATGCGAAGAACTTTCTGCACGGGACTCAAATTGACCCGTGATATACACATTTTTACTCTCGTTGAACACTACTATTTATGTGTGCTGCAAGCCATTGATAATTATCAATTTAATTTTGGTCTTGTAGAGTAATAGAAAAGATAAAGCGTTAGAAAATTAGCCTCCTACATGCTAATTCTTGTATTATGTATTGACAGCAGTGACATATCAGAGAAAAAGAGCTGATACTTTGTTGTCCAGATAAGATGCACGTTCGTATGTTTTACATTGGAGTCCAGGAGGATTTGCCTGCGCAACTCCATCTCTGCATTTTTACGACTGATTTGAATGTTGCAGGGCCTCACATCAACCGTCAGGGAAAGACGCCCGATTGTTATCTTTGCCCAGACACAAGAGCAGACAGCGAGACTAGAGAGTGGTTCACTGTGGGCCTAACCTTGATGTAGCAAAGTTAAGACTGTGTGTGTGTGTGTGCATGTGCGTGTGTGTGTGTGTGTGTGTGTGTGTGTAGTTTGAGTGGTTAGGTAATGCCTCTGAGGCCCGCTGTATGTCATCTTGGGCAGTCGCCAGCCTTCCTGCCTCCTTAGAAAACTCAAGAGGGCTTGATTTGACTTCAGGGTATCTTCTCTTGAAGTCACACACACACACACACACACACACACACACACACACACACACACACACACACACGCACACACATTTAAACACACACAAAGCACAAAGTCACACACTGCTGAATAACAGGATAACCTTGGGATTGTAATTGTTCCTGGATTTACATATGCATATTTAAACACGCATACACAGTACAGGGACCAGATGGTCTTGTCGATACCTTGCACTCTTGTCATTATGAAACGAGACACACACAGTCTCTCGTGACCATTTAAGTGTTTGACAAAGAGCAGTGGAAGAGTCTAAATGTTTTTCACTTTTGGCTATCTGAAGTTTTCCAAGACAAGTGACAGCTTAGCCTAAAGTCGATAACCTGTTTGCCAGCTCTGAACAAGAGACAGGAAACACTTCAGAGGCCCTTCATGCTGAGGTGATGGCCAAAAAGTAGTGGGGACATCGAATGGTAGCTTTTACGAAAGCAATGTCCACAATAAAGAAAAAAAAGATGACCTGTTGAGAAGTAGATAACACCTGGAAAAAAAACGGATGCCAACAAATGTTCATTCATTGCTACATGATCATAATGTTTGTGATAATTCATGCATGTTATAGTACGTTCTAGTCCAGTAGTCAAATTTCTATCATCACTTTTTACATTGTGAGGTTGTCGTTGGTCATTTTATGCTACCTGTAATGACATACACACTGTGTTTGTGACTATTTTGTTTCCAAGGCCGTGGTGATATCCAACCGCAGTTGGACAGCGCCATGCAGGACGTCAGTGACAAATACATTCTTCTGGAAGAGACGGAGAAACAGGCTCTGAGGAAGGCTCTCATAGAGGAGAGACAGAGATTCTGCTGGTTTGTAGCCATGCTGCGGCCTGTAGTGGTGAGTACAGAGGGGGGTGGGGGGATCATTCAGTCATTAAACACTTTTCTACATGTAATAACGTGTTCACTATTGACTAAACTCTTGAATTGATAACATTTACCACTTGAACAGTATTCATCTTCTATTACCTCTAAATGTCATTGTTCTTTGTGTCCTTTATTCTTGCAGGATGAGGAGATTTCTATGTTGGGAGAGGTTACCCATCTGCAGGCCATCTCCGATGACCTCAAGGCCCTGACTTCTGACCCGCACAAGCTCCCACCTGCCAGTGAACAGGTGAGGAAAATCATCAAAGACAAATATGACAACAATATATCCTTTGAAAAAAAGACATGTCGTTCTATTTCTGTGCTTATTTAAGGGGTTAAACTCCTTGGATAAAATGTTTAGTGTCTTTCATCTTCACACAAATAAGAATGACTATTTCCCTGCCTCTCAGGTGATCTTGGACCTGAAGGGCTCAGACTACGGTTGGTCTTATCAAACGCCTCCCTCATCCCCCAGCACCACGATGTCCAGGAAGTCCAGCATGTGCAGGTAAGCTCATACAGCCAATCACAAAGCTCATAAACTAAAAGAAGTCAAAGAGAGGCTTTGTCTTTCCAGCACAGATTTACCTACCGCACCCATAAAATGCTTTGTGATACAGTTTGCTTCAAAATGCTCAAAGTGCTGCACGTACATTGGTCAACAGTTTTCCAGAACTGAGGGAAGGTGAAATAAACCTGTCGACAGTGTTTAAGTCACAGATCATACAGTACGATAAATGCTTGGCATGTATACAGGCAGAATCTAATCAAATGTGCAGATGTTATTTTCACCCTATCACTGGTTTTAAATCTACTTCTTTGATATTTTCCATCCTTGGTCACTTTTGCTATACCCAAACTATGTCTGCCACCTAGTGGTCAATATGAGCTGGAATGATTTGCACTTTTTTTTTTCATCTTTGCACGTTTTGATATCAAATATTTCCTTCAGATAAATTTAAAAGCATCAGAGATAAGACAACTTTCAAAAAAATCAGCAAATTCTTGAACTTTTTTTTGTAGGAGTTCAGACTTGTCTTCTTCACTCTCTCCTGCCTGCTTTTTGTGCATCTCAATGATTTGTCCAGAACTGCTCTGGTTTAAACTAAGATATGTAATACCTGGGTTCGGTATTTCTTTGCATCTGCTTAAAATCTTTTAACATCTGTAGTATTTTGTGGTTGTGGGTGATGATTGAATCAATACATGAAATTACACGTTTTACCTGCCGGTCGTAGAGTAACAACAAGACTTTCAGTCCAGAACAAAACAGCTTCTTTTTTTTCTTGATTCGTATATAGTCTGGGGGATTTTCATCTGAAGCTTTTGCTTCTTATGCTTTAAAAAAATAAAATCCTGGAATCCATGAATTACTGTGAAACCGTTAATGTAAATTTTGATGCTTCACAATTTGAGTTTTACAGATTTTGTTTGATAAATGCACACACGTGTGTGTGTCTGCCTGTGCATGATGCTGTACGCACTCACAGCTTAAGCTGGCTAGGGTGTTTGTCTCGTTCTTGTGCATTTCACTGTCAAGTTTATACATAATTTGGTACATGCTTTAGGTATTTTTCTTTGTAAAGATTTTGCAATATCTGCTTCAGATGTTCAGTTCCCACAGTAATTAGACTCTGTTTATGCTGTTGTTGTTGTTTTTCATTAATGTTTGTGTGAATATGTTCAAAAATCTTAATCGAAGGCATGAAATCCTGTGATTTCCTGCCTGTAATTATTGTTATTATGATTTCACGCCCCTTCTGTTGATTTGTTTTGACGGGATTGGCCTCAGTCACTGCCTGCTGCATCTTGGTGTGCTGTGTTAATTGTTTCCCACCCTGTCTCCTCCACATCCCCCCCCCCCCCCCAAATCATCTGCCTTCATATCTTCCCTATTATCCCTTCCATCTCCTCTTTCCCCTGGCCTTCCTTCTTCAATCCATGTCTGTGGGTGCTCTTGATTCTCTCCCCGTCAAACTTCTCCTTCTTCTGGTCCTCCCCTCATCCCTCGCTTCTTCCCCTTTCACAGTAGTCTGAACAGCGTTAACAGTAGTGACTCCCGGGGATCCAGTGGCTCTCACTCTCATTCTCCTTCCTCCTCTTCTTCCTCCTCTTCCTCACACCACCTCTTCCACCACCATCACCCCCGCCATCGATACCGCAGCTCCACGCTACCCCAGCAGGCACCAGCTCGGCTCTCTAGCATCTCCTCCCACGACTCGGGCTTCATTTCTTCACAAGACCAATACACGTCGTCCAAGTCATCGTCGTCGATGCCAGCTGAAACAAAGGTAAGAAAAAAAAAACTCAGATACCCACACTTAAACCATAATTCTGGATCCACCCCCCCTCCCCCCACTCTAGCCACGATGAGAGGCAGTTATCTGGCAGCAGGAAGTGTGTGTGATCATGGTGAAGTCATTTCACTGCTATTATTATAGCATAAATGTGAAGGAAATTAGTCTGCCTCCATTCTAGCCCAGGGCAAAACAGGTCAGGCCCATCCAGCTATTATACAGTCGACCACTGTGACAGACTGCGGTTTGGCTAAACTCAGAGACAGGAGTGTACTCTGTGATGTATTTTCATTAAATGGATCACAGTAAAATGTCATGCTACGGTGTCAACAGTGTGTTTTACAGCCACTTAGGGCACGTCTCTATCAGCAAGTCTCATTCTGTCGGTTTTATCTCACCATCTGACCGAGGGTTTCAGATAATTATTAGTGAGATAGTCCAGGGGACTGTCTGTGTGGGGTTTGTGGTTTGAGATCAACCGTGAGAGCGGCTGCTCCAAATGAGGTTTTCCTAGAACGCCAGCACCCAGAGTTCCCCCCGTCCAGAACACACTGGTATCGTTAGGCTCCAAGTTTTTATGATGCACTGAAGGTGGTTTGGCAGCGGATCCCTGACCCATTTACAGTACAGTCCTGGAAATCCACCCTCTCATTGCCTCAGTCTTGGTATAGTTTCAGTAGCCGATGTTTGAAAGAGAACCGCCTCGTGGTTTTAAACTTATGGATCTCTTTTATTTCCATCCATTTTTAAGCCCCCCGTCTACTACACAGGATCAACTTTAGAAAGTAATAAATTATTTTAGAATGATCAATGTTGATTAGATAAACAGGTTTTCGGTATCTAAGCTTCCCCTTAAAATACCATGCAACACACTAGTTGAGTTTGTGAGCATAACATCTGCATCCCTTATCACAACTGACTGTGCTTTCCGTTAGCAAGGCTCCAACGCACAACAACACATAACACTGCTGATGTCAATGTAATTAATGCTGGTATGCCTCCCAGTGCACCTCCTCCACAGCCTCTATGGTCACCTGGCTGTACTCCTCACTAACTGCTGAGAACTGTGGAAAAGTTGCCTCTGCTGTCTAACAAACCGCTTCTCTCCGTCTACCTGCTGACATGTCTGTCTTTGCAATTCTTCCTCTCCGTCTCTCTTTCTCTCCTCCTCCTCCTCCTCCTCCTCCTCTCCTGCCCCTCTGGTCTCGGCTGCTTGCTGCTGCCCTCGCTGTTCCAGCCTTGTCCCATTTCCAGCTCCTCTGAGGTGTCAGAGATTGGGCAGCTTCACAGTGACTGCAGCTCCCCCTCCTCTCTCGCTGCTGCTACTGCACCTCAGCACGCTACTGACAAGGTGAAAAACACTCACCCACCATCAAACCTTATCAGCATGAAACACACCACTGCATACTAAACTTTAAACTTGGGTGTCCGTGACATCAACTGAAGTTTGTTTAAGGAACCCAGGAACACTGAACTCCCCTACACGTGCATCCGTTTTCATTCAGTTCAGCATTTTGTCACCAATTCCTTTGTTCTGTTTCGATGTGATCAATATGGATTCCTTCTGTTTATTCCTTTGAGTATTTTGTCCTCATCATGTGTTCCGTTTTGTTTTTATTTTCCACTGTTTATCAATAATTTATCCCATTGCATTTATTTTGTCTCCTTCGGTCGTCACCCGTCCTCCCACCGGCACGCACACCAGCAGTTGTCCAATGGTTTTGAGCAGTACAGCCCGGCCGGTTCCCCCTACCTGCATAGCAACGGGGGGAGTTTGGGCTCAGTGTCAGGCACCGCCTTTCCCTTCTGTTCCCCTTCCTCCTCATCTTCCACCTCCTCCTCCTGCCCCACCCGTTCATGGTCACGTCCCGCCTCGGCCTTGCTGCCAGACTACCCTCACTACAGCACGATGGGTTCCCCCATGGTGCCTTCATCACGAGTACCCAGCTGGAAGGTTTGTTCATCACCTCAAACATGATGGTCAACGTGTTTCCATTCGCCTCGTCCTCACTTCGTTCACACATGCAGCGCACATTTGTAGTTAATCAATTTTTTATTTTTTTTTATTTTGGTGGAAATCTTCACAACTGAGAACAAAAAGACGAAGCGAGACGCTCATCAGAGAAACGTGTAGTTGTTAACGGTAAACCCTGACGTGTCTTTGTTTACAGGACTGGGCGAAGCCGGGGCCGTATGACCAGCCTATGGTCAACACACTGAGGAGGAAGAAGGACAAGGAGCCTCCGGCTGTGGTGGACAGTAACGGGAGTGTGAACAGTGAAAGCAGCCCTTCCTCAGGCCCGGCCTCGGTCTCCACCTCGGCTCCAGCTGCGCTACAGACGTCGAACCAGTCAGCATCGTTGGAGGAGAAGAACAGGACGGTGCCTGCTTCTCTTAAGGTCTCATTCTTCATCTGTGTTCCACTGCAGCTCTTGCAATAGGCAGATTATTTTCAATTCGATAATATGGTTAATTACTTTTGTTGTATAGTTATTACGAAGCACACCTAAATTTAGCCAATCGGGTTTTCAGCTCGATATGACTTCACTGTTTGCTTGTTTACTCTTTTTTTTGTTTACTCGGTAACACATTCTTCTAACTAATAGCTCATGTTCAATCTCTATTATATCTGTTCTCCTTTTAGACTCTTGGGAAATTTTCCTCTTCGGTTTAGCATTTCTAATGTCTCCATAACTTGTTGTTTTACTTTGAGTGTCTTGGTCTCTGCTCTCTGTTCCTTTATGTCATGAGATGCCAGGGAGCACTGTACGATTTCTCCACTTGCATGTTTCTCATCCATCAAGTTTATGCATGAAAGCTGTGGTAATTTGCACAAAAAACATTGTTCAGTGTTTCTGTTACATTTTCTTGCCCATAATCGATGAGGCTTATCAACATACTGATCAGTTTACATGTAAAACCATCTGTGATGCTTCGGTTTCAGACAACCTCACATTCAACTTTCAGCAGGCCGACGTTTTTGCCGTCACGGCACTTAGAAGATATGAATAGGCTCCCCTCACTAATGTTCCCATTTAATGACTTTAATAGGTTGTACCTAATGGCTTTAATGGCTTTAATGAATTGTACCTTGCTCTATCCAAACAGTGATACTTTCAGACTCTTATTACTAAGAGGGTTTTTTTTTTTCCCCTTTGGTTGATATCATCGGTTTTCCTCCAGGCTGCTGATATTGAGGCCCGTAATGAACTGGCTCTGGCCTTATCCAGAGGTCTGGAGCTGGACACCCAGAGGTCTAGTCGGGACTCCATCCAGTGCTCCAGTGGCTACAGCACGCAGACCAACACGCCCTGCTGCTCTGAAGACACTATACCTTCACAAGGTAAGAAACTCTTCACAGAATCAGACGCTCACCAGTTTTAAAGTTCGCTGCTCCATCGCTTTTTTTTTTTCTTCTTTTTTTTAATTTTTTTTATCCTGTATCATAACAGACAATAAATTGTTGTATGCACACATCGTTGACCTCTCTATTTGTTCCATTCTAGTATCAGACTATGACTATTTCTCAATGGCTGGAGACCAAGAGTCAGAGCAGCAGCAGTCTGACTTTGACAAGTCCTCCACCATCCCCAGAAACAGTGACATCAGTCAGTCGTACAGACGCATGTTCCAGACCAAACGGCCGGCCTCCACAGCCGGCCTGCCCAGCACACAGGCTCCTTACCCCGGGCAGGGGGCCTACCACGTGGGGCCCTACCCCCCCACACCTGTCCACACAGGAGCCTATCCGCCTACCCCGACAGGTACACACAGCACTGACGTACACGTGCACATAAAGCCATGTTGTTTTACTTGATGTGGAATGATGGAACTAAACGTTTGTTCATGCCACTCAATTAATTTTTTGATGATGACACCTCATCAGAGAAATAGTTCACATTAGGTTTTTTTTTTTCCTTTGTTTTTTCTTTTTTCTTTCATTATCTTGTTCTTCTTGTTACTGAGTAAAAACAACTACTGGATAAGACACCAAAAAAAAAAAAAAATCCAACTTTATTAGCAGTAAAAATGTATGTTGTTATGAGCTGAAACTATCATTCGTGTTGTGTTCCTGTTCAGATCAGGGATTTTATAATGGCTCCCATAACGCTTCTGTTCCATATCCTACAGGCCATGGTCCAGTTATTGTCACCCCTGGGGTTGCCACAATCCGCCGCACCCCTTCCTCGAAACCATCCGCCCGCCGCTCAGGCTCTGTGGTCGGTACAGGCCCTATTCCTATTCGTACCCCCGTGGTGCCGGTGAAAATCCCCACGGTGCCCGGCATGTCAGGAGCAGTGAACGGGAGCAGGAGTGTAGAAGAGACGGGAGGAGGAGGAGGAGGAGGAAAAGGAGGAAGGGGAGGAGAGAGCCCAAATTCTCCAACATTTGCAGGTGGGGAGGATGCTGGCACGCTGCCCGTGATGTCCTGGAGCGGTCAGGCTACAACCAACCCTCCCACCGTGCCGCTGCCCGGCCAGCCGAGCCAGCAGCTCCTTCAGGGTGAGATCGCACAGGAAGGAGGGGGAGAGGAGCTGGGAGAGCAGGAAGGAGGAAACATGCTGGTGGCCATCCGCAAAGGGGTCAAGCTCAAGAGAACCCTCACCAACGATCGCTCGGCACCGCGTATTGCCTGATGACATCATCGCAATGCGCGGGCGAAGGTCGCAAGAAGCACGTGACCTCTTAGTGTAGAAGTGGGGCTCCCTCTTTTTGTTTTGTAAATTAGGTCAAAAGCTTTAGAAAAAAAAAAACATTGTTGCACATAGAAATGCGACGTACAAAAAGAAAAGGCTTCTTGTACCTACTCTACATGCAGCATTTCTAAATAGCCACCTCAATCTCTCACCACAGAAGCCGTTTACACTAATAAATAAAAAATAAATATCACATATAGATATGCTACCGTGCAAGTGCACATTTTCTAATTTGGCTCATGATGCCTCAGAAACCATGTAAAGCTGGGTTCATTAACATATAGGGTTGGACTGAAAGCGGATCACAGGCCACACTTGTGGTAATCATTGTATAAGTTGGGTAATTGTACAAGAACTAATGTTTCGTATAGATCCTCGTACAGAGGATTTGTCCAAACCACTGAAATGCTTTGGCGGCTCCACAGATGTGTAACGACGGTGTAAAACATTAGGATGCGTTTGTGTTAACAAATAGCAAGAATGAAAGAGCAGCATTACGCCACGCGATGTTCATTTCTTCTTTAAGAGGACAGTAAAGATGCAATTCACACGCGTATCCAGTTTTCTCCCCGACAGGACGACGACGACGACGACCTCTGTCGTCCTCTCTGCAAAAAAAAACCGCTGTATTTTGTGTTGACACTTAAATGTTTCGGGAGTGCACAAGACCGCCGTGGGAAAAGCAAAAAAAAAAAACAAAAAAAAAAAAGCATTATAACTGCCTGTTGACTCGCCAATAACCACTGCAGGAGCCACGTAGCACGGAGAGAGACCACGGCGTCTGAGACCATGGCGCGACTGGAGTGTCGCACGTTTTGACGCCGCGACGTTCAGAGACGCCACGAGTTGCGTCCGATTTTTTTGCTTTCCTCGTTTTGGTACGCGCGCGGTTTTGTAAATAGTTTCGCCGGTCTCTGTTGGTGAGGAGTGTTCTCGGTGCTTCTCCTTCTCTGTATCTTTGATGTATTTCCATATTTGTTTTTTTGTTTTTTTTTTCCCCCCCGTGGTCCTCCGCAGTGCCAAAACCCATTCGGTCTCACACCTTCAAACAGGATGTGATGATCATCACACCCCATCGCCCTCAGATGTGAATTGGTCTTTTTTTTCTCGTCAGTCATCATTTCCCAGCAGGACTCGTTTATTCTGCAGTCTCTACATGTTGAGCTTTGTAGATATTCTCAGCGGTTTGTCTTAATATATGAGCACTTTTCTTCTTTGTATCATTTCATTGCCACATTACAACCTGCTGCGCATAGATTGCTCATAGCATTACTAATAAATGTCAGTTCGAATACACCATGTCAAAACACAAGAGTAATTCAAATTTATATATATATATTTATATATATATATATATATATATATATATATATATATATATATATATATATACATATATATAATTAAACATTTTATAGAAGCTAATGAGGCAAAAATATTTTTGATGTTTAAAAGTGCGGGGTTAAAAGCTGTAATATTTGTTGTGGTTGTTGAACTCTTCGTTTAAACGCATGCAGCGAGTACGCTCATGTCCTTTTCATGAGTTTGATTGTTAAACTGTCGACACAATTTTGGTTTGAATATTTTTTCACGTCGAGTCCAGTCCGTACAGATTGTGTTACCTTTAAAAACCAGAAAACGACATCAAAAATCCAGTGTATAATTTAAGAAGTACGTTCTCGTAGGCACATTTTAAAACCTTTTTTTTTTTATTTTTTTTTTTATATCTTGACTGTAAGATGTTTGAAGATGTGAGGCTCGTCCTCAGATGCAGCGTTTAGACTATCAGCTGAATAGGCTCCTTAGTGTCACCGAGTTATCATCTGTATTTGATTTCCATTTCATTTCAAGCACTGTGAGACCATGGCTACGACAAAATGTATGAAACTGTAAATATTACTGAGCAGTACAAGTTAGTCAAGGAACTCACACGTTTAATTTATTTTCTTTCTAACCGTTTAAATCTCTTCTTCTTCTTTCTCAACTTCTCTATTTTTTTTTATACTTCCCATCAAATATGAGAGGAATAGAGTTGTTTCCTCTCTCCATGCATGTGCTATCTGAGGATGTGTTCAGTGGAAGGTTCACGACTCGCCCGCTCGGGTTAACTGAAGTCCCATATTTCACACACTCGTATTTTGGTTATTCACTTAAATTCAGGCTGGTACAGAAGCGCGTTGTTCCAAATGAAAATGCTGAACAAGTTTGGGTTTTGACTTGCGTCAGCATTATGAGTCCAGGTTTTGGGATTAAGTTTTAGTTCAGGCAACAACAACAACAAAAAAAGTCGATTTTCTTCTGAATGCCTAAATCGTTTAAAGTAAAGAAACGTTCTCGTTGTACACTTATTCTGGGGGTGAATGTGGAGCGACAACAACCTTCCCTCCAAGCTTGCTGGAACATTTTTGTCAATAAGAACTGTTCCTTAAGGGTGACTCAAGTTCGTTTCCTTCTCATTTATTTTTTTTTGCCGTCCACTCATCTGAAACTTGCATTATCAACCTGTAATTCCCATATTTAAATTGCTATCATAAATATATATTATATATTGCCAAATGTCAGTATATCCTATGAATAAGAAGTTTATAGTTTGTGAAGGTTTGGAAGTACGATTAAACCTGTCTTCTAGTTTAGTTGGTAGTTTATTTTTCTCCCCCGAAGAGAGTTGACCTCTCTGTCTGTCCCTGTATAGTTCAGACTATGATGCAGTTTGTTTCAGGAGGTTAAACGTTGTTATTTTTTTGTGTTATGACAGCTTTAGAAACATAATAAAAAAAATATATATTAATTTTGCTTCGGCTCACTGACTTCTTGAATGTGTGTGAATGTGTTTATGGAGAGCATCCAGTGTTGGACGTTAACGTTGTATTCTATTTTTGCTTTTCAGGCCTAAAGCATCTTTAACCTCAGATTTCAAGGTGACTAATAAACTGAAAAAGTTCCCCATTTGTGATCTATCTATCGTTCTATCTGTCTATCGTTCTATCTATCTATCTATCTATCGTTCTATCGTTCTATCTATCGATCTATCTATCGATCTATCTATCTATCTATCTATCTATCTATCTATCTATCATTCTATCTATCATTCTATCTAGTTATATCTATCTATCTATCGTTCTATCTATCTATCGTTCTATCGTTCTATCTATCTATCATTCTATCTAGTTATATCTATCTATCTATAGTTCTATCTATCATTCTATCTATCATTCTATCTATCTATCTATCGTTCTATCTATCGTTCTATCTGTCGTTCTATCATTCTATCTATCTATCATTATATATAGTTCTATCTATCATTCTATCTATCTATCATTATATATAGTTCTATCTATCTATAGTTCTATCTATCGTTCTATCTATCGTTCTAGCTATCATTCTAACTATAGTTATATCTATCTATCTATCTATCGTTCTATCTCTCTATAGTTCTATCTATCATTCTATCTATCTATCTATATATATATAGTTCTATCTGTCGTTCTATCTATCTATCATTCTATCTATCTATCTATTGATCTATTGATCTATTGTTCTATATCTATCTCTATCGATCTATTGTTCTATATCTATCTATCTATAGTTCTATCTATCATTCTATCTATCATTCTATCTATCTATAGTTCTATCTATCGTTCTATCTATCTATCTATCATTCTATCTATCTATCTATTGATCTATTGTTCTATATCTATCTCTATCTATCGATCTATTGTTCTATATCTATCTATCTATCATTCTATCTATCTATCGTTCTATCTACCGTTCTATCTATCATTCTATCTATCTATCTATTGATCTATTGTTCTATATCTATCTCTATCTATCGATCTATTGTTCTATATCTATCTATCTATCGATCTATTGTTCTCTATCTATCTATCTATCTATCTATCTATCTATCTATCTATCTATCTATCTATCTATCATTCTATCTATCTATCGTTCTATCTACCGTTCTATCTATCGTTCTATCTATTGTTCTATTTATCTATCGTTCTATCGTTCTATCTATCGTTCTATCTATTGTTCTATTTATCTATCGTTCTATCGTTCTATGTATTGTTCTATCGTGTGGGTGAGTTTGTAGGAAATACTGACAAGTAAAGTTCAACTGTAACTGCAGAGAGGGATCACCTCAGCACGGGTTATAGGTGAAGCTTTTTATGAGGACGTAAAAAGAAATGTAGTGCTTGAGTTTGGCCACCAGGGGCCGCTCTTTTCTAACCTTTCCTGAACTCCCACACTTGATTCGTCGCTTCCACTTGGATAATGCATCACATCCTTAGAGGGCTGAAAACACTCCTCTAGTCAATGAAACGGCCAAACCAATCGATCAACCACTTCCACGCCGTAAACCCTCGTATTATTCAGAAAAGACACCAACAAAACATTGAACTTTTTTCTTTTTTTTGTTCCCCTTCAGTGACAGGCTTCTTTCTGGAAACCACATAACTTCCACGTGGTGTCATGTTTCCTTTGGGTGTGGAGTCTAGTCTGGTTGAATAATTCAAATGCCCCACGTGCACAATAGCAGAGGGACGGACGTGTGCACACCCAGCAGAGAAATACACTCCTTTCACGCAGTCAAATAATCCTAAAAGACGTCCACTGTGACAATGAATACAGTTACTGCATGAAATCTATTATTTTATATAAGCTCACATCACTTAAGATTCTCCTTACTGGCTGCACTAAATGACACAAGTAGTCTGTTTTCTTTTGGTGTTTGAAATCCATCCATATTCCAGACTGAGTGCAGTCAGTGATTTGATTACGGTGATGCCTTACAGATATGACGGCAAATACGCAGCAGCCTGCGTATATCTCACTTCTTTCCTCGCGAGAATGCATGCGTTAACTTCTATAAGGTCACTATATTAAATATGTGGGGACAAATTTGTTACACTTGTCTGAATAGCAGACGTGGTACCACATCAATACAGCATGCCCATCCTGATTGTGCGTGCGTCTGAAGGTGCCGTCAGAGTTACGCACGGAGGAAAGCAGCGCTCCTATTGGAAAATATTTTCGGGGCCGCTGGCCGCTTAAGCGCCCTCCCGTCCGCTTCACGCGCACCATCCTGCCAACCAGAGGTTAACACCAGACGGCTCGCAAAAATGTGATTTTTTTTTTTTTTAATTTACTTTTTTTGTACAAACACTACAGCCTTGGTATTATGTGTGAGGGTTTCGAGTGACTATCTGCGAGCTCTCCCAGCAGCTGAACAAGACTTCGCGTATGCGCCGGAGGAGCAGCGTCTGTACCGTCAAGGTTTCTGGTGGAGGTTTGTTGGACGGGACAGCGCAGCATCGACTGAGGTGCGTCCGATACGACAAGTTGCAGTTGTGATTTCTGGACAGCTGTCGTATCTCTTGTCTGCTTTGTGTTTCTCGGAAGCCACGTAAGATAGGCACGAGTAAGATAATGTTCGTAAATAATGTGTGATGATGTTGTAAAGGCCCTGCGTGTTGCATCTTAAATAGCCCGGGCTGCCTCCGGAATGAGGACGCGTGATGTGTTTCCAAGCGATCGTTGCGGCGATCATCTCAAATTGTGACCAAAAAAAAAAAATAATGACATTAAGCCTCGTGTCGTGTGGTTTAGGTGAGTCCCTCCGTCAGTTTCCCGCGTCGCATCGCTCTGCTACCCCCATTTTCAAGAGATGCTGCCCTGCCTGCGAAGAGTCCTGCGGCCTGCCTTCTCCCTGAGAGCCGGAACTGGGCTGGCCAGAGCCGGGCTCAGAAGCCAGCAATCCCCAGCCGCAGTCTCGGAGCCGCCGCTCTTCCTGCTGGTGCAGCGGTGTAACCTGGGCACGCACCCCCTGAAGGAGCCCGTGGAGGCCCTCAACTCACCCCACGGAGCCAAGGAGTTTATTTACAGCCTCCATCCGTCTGAGCGCACATGTCTGCTGCGAGAACTGCACAAGTTCGAGTCCATAGCCATTGCTCAAGGTAGGTGATGTGTTGCGGTGCGGTGCACGTATTCATTATACGTGTGCAGTAAGTGGGTTACATCAGAATAATGTCTGTAGATTGACTGCAAATGCAGTTCAACCATATTTTATTATAGTTTTACCCCAAATATGTACAGTATTTGACATTTATCTTTGTGTCGCAATTAATGTAAACAGAATGCGGGCTATATAATATACAATACAGCAGGTCGTCACAAAATATGAATGCTTTTGTATGATAAATACTGAAGCCATTTTTAATTGATATCGGTGATTAAAGAGGGCCCGTCATAGCTTGATGTATTATTCACCAACTGTATCATTGCATACAATGTGTGATGACAGGCTGTGAACCGTGGGGTTAAAAATAGTCACCCTTCAGCTTCATTAATATTGACTTAAGCTACAGTTCCGGGCTACAGTATGGAGGAAAAGGCTGCAATAGGTTGAGGTAACGTGCAGTGCTAGTGTCAGGAGTGTCATGTTGGTTCATTACACGTTTATTTTAATCTTTTCAAGCGTAAAGTCTTTTTTTTTTTTTTTTTTCTAAATCCCATCATAATTTCATCATAAAGAGATGTTCATTCTCAAGTGCGTCTCTGCAGCTGACCCTGATGTCTGACCTCTGACCTCCCTGTTTGCAGAGAAGATAATCTATAGACGAGGATCTATAAAATGCTGTGTGCTACCAGTCATCTAACTCCGAGTTCCATATCTGTCAGACCCACTAATTAGGACTATTGAAAGGGAATGGGAGCCTGCAGACAGACCATTAGTGAACATGCACTACAGGCTGGTCAGACCTTTCTTTGACTTCAGGGGCACTCTCTCTCTCTCTCTCTGTCTCTGTCTCTCTGCACTCGTCTTTTGTTCATAAGCCTGCAGTTTGTATATCTATTTTTACAAGATGAGTGGTTGCCCTGTCTCTAAGGAAGATGCAGGTTCGGTTCCCGTCCGTTTATTTGTTGTCCCTCGTTTCTTTACAGTCCAATGGTTTGTTAGTCTGGTGCACTGGAAAGTCCAGCGTGCTTGTGGGTGTGACTGTAGCTGACTGGCCATTGTAGTCCTGTGGTGGACCGGTGGTGATTTTGTCATCTTTGCAGGATTAGACAATACTTCTAGGGGAAAAAAACTGCTCGCGGGGGGGGGTAGGGGGGGGATAGTGACTTGATAGTTTCCAGCTGCCCAACGAGAAACGAGTCATTAACGGAAACAAATGAATGTATGTTGTAGTTCGTTTTTTTTTTTTTTTTTTTTTTTTTTTGCATCGTTTTAGGCTAATAGGTTATTTGTTATCCTCATAAGTCTTCTCTCATTTTGGAGCAAAACTCTTAGTTGCAGCACATTTCACACTGTACAGTTTCTGATGCCTCCACCGTACAGCACGTAAAGGCGAACGGACGGTTTATGATGTCGGTGTCCGGTATGAGCACATTATTGAAGCAGTGCTCCGGTTTCATGAAATACAGAGAATGAAATTACGAGAGTATAAGAGACGGAGGAGAACAGGGTTTCACCCACATGAAGAGCGAGAGAAAGAAGTGGCTCGATCAATACAGAAGAGAATAGAGGAAGGAGAGGAGGAAAAACGTGCGTGATGATGAGGAGCCTTTGCAGCATATGAGGCTCTCTGGGAGCTGCCGTCACCCTTTTATATTCCTCTCCAGGACTAAAATGCACAGTCTGTACTTTGCTTGTAATTTTATTTCATGGCTTTGTGTTTCAAACTGTTGGATTGGATTGAACAAAAAAAAACTGAAAAAAAAAAAAAAAAAAGTATACATTAAAAAAAAAAAAAATATGATAATCAATTCTCCTTTCATTTTCTCGGTTAATATGTTATGAAATTACACTTTAATAATATTGATATAAAAATCTGATCCACTGCACTAAACCCAAGGGATTTCCTGTGGGGCTGTAGGGGAGTGAGTGTTTTCAGTGGAGCTCTGTTTGCTCTTGTGTCTCATGATGTACAAATGATTCCCATGTTGGTGAAACACCCTGCAGGGTGACTTCACATGTTTCCGCTCTCCAATGATTTCAAGTCAAAATAATTCCAAAATGTTAATTTACAGTGTTTAAAAATGAATACATGTGTTAAATGTTTCTCGTTCCACCCAGCATACCTTGCTGTTTGTCCAATGAACTGATGAATTCCTTAGCCCACAGCGCACCGCACGCCCCTTTAACACAACAAACAACAGACTGCTGAATGTTGAACGTACACGCGCCATTACTATAAATAGTCTGTACACACAGTCGGTAAGGCTCAAACTAACAAGTAGCAACGACACACAAATCACAGCCTCGGCTGACATTATTAATACAAGTGGGTTTATTTGTTGCTTGATTTACAACGCAAGATTGAATTATTTTTGTTTTTTTTACTTTCTAGCTTGCTAAAAGAGGCTTTCCAGACTTTTTTGTTTGCAAATGGCATTTTTCCCTTTCCATAAGATCCTGCATTAAATTCACGAGTACAGCTGTGCTGTGAGCATGTTCCTGTTCACTGCATGTGATTGTATTGATCCCTCCTCACATTACTGATCGGGTCATAGAACCTACAGTGCATCCGGAAAGTATTCACAGCGCTTCACTTTTTCCACATTTTGTTATGTTACAGCCTTATTCCAAAATGGATTAAATCAATTTGTTTCCCCTCAAAATTCTACACACAATACCCTATAATGATAACGTGAAAAAAAGTTTTTTTTTGAAATTTTTGCAAATCTATTAAAAATAAAAAACGAAAAAAAGGCCTTTGCCTTGACACTCAAAATTGAGCTCAGGTGCATCCTGTTTCCACTGATCATCCTTGAGATGTTTCTACAACTTGATTGACATAACAAAATGTGGAAAAAGTGAAGCGCAGTGAATACTTTCCGGATGCCCTGTATTTTCCTTCACCATGTACACTATAATGGGCTGTTCATGCTTCTGCTGAGTGATTACAATTTCAGTGGTGATAGTGGTCATTCTGGCTGTGATCATAATGCTAACAACTATTATGGCAGTGAAAACAATGATGAGACCAAGTTTGATAATACCACCCCTGAAATGATAAACTGTCCTGTTTCATCACATATTGATTACGATTCACACCAATTACTCAGTGAAATTAGAGCTTTTTCAATTACTGCAGGGTCCTTTCAGGACCTAAATTATTTCCCCGCAGCACACTGAGGAAGTTTACTTGTTCCAAAAATGCAGAAACTCAGTTTGTCCGATTCCTCTCCCTTGGCGTTGTTTCCTTAACTTTTATATTCCATGATAATTGTATCTCTCTGTATATTAATATAGAGTGAGAATTGTACAGGCCGCAGCTGGCCCATCATCAAAAGGCATTTCCACGCTCACTGATCGTAATAGTACGTCATTATTTACCTGTCGAATGTGGCGGATATGCTTCCTGACCCTATGCCTGGAGTCGTCCTCTGTGGGCCGCAAATACAAAGCAAGATCAGCGTCGGGCAGACGGCGTAAAATCCCTCATGGGCTTCACGGTGGAGGTTTCCATACCACACACTCAGCAAAGTACCATTCTTGTCTTAATCCAGTGGAGCTATAAAAAAAAAAAACGTTGACTCAAGACCTTTTTTTTTTTTTTTAATTAAATCTGAAAGGTCTTTATGTTTTATCATGTTGTCTTAGTTGCAGAATATCAGGCAATGCTAGCTTCATGAAAGTTTAATATGTTTGGAAAATTCCCCTGAAAATATGAGAATAACATTTCTCGGTGAACTAAGGCGATAATACAAAGAGGACAGCTACTTTCCTCTGCTGTCACCTCGGGGGCCTGGCAGGCTGGGGCTTGCTGACACCCTCACCTTCATGCTGTAAAAATAAATCCCCTGAGGGATTCTCTTACCTATTATACAGGCAGGCTGCAGAGAAGCTGAACCGCTGACTGCCGGACTGGTGGACGCTCTTTCTCTGACTGCTTTGCTGATGGAGAAATTGAGTTTTTTTGACGGGCATATCAACATCCATCATCAGTCCACCCCGAGGCTGCGGGACACCTGAAGCCAGACCCTTTTTTTTTTTTTTTTTTACCTGCCGCTCATACACAGGGCAGCTGCATGGTGAGGCTGCTGGATGTCTGCCTGTGATAGAACCTCACTGACATATCTCAGTGCTGAGCAGGACCTCGGGGGTTAATGCAGTGCACTGCAGTGGATTCGTGGTGGTTGGGGCCATTTTTATTGAACGTATTCTCCCCTGTTCTGGATTTTCCTATTAAATTTAAGTTGCATATTAAATTACAAATCTCCTGCTTAAAAACAGCCAGTACATAGATGTAGTGCATGCGAATACAGTATGTATCAATATAAAGAAATGAGTGACCCATTCTGCAAGATTGGCATTTATTTCAAATTGTGTTTCGGATGACTTTATGAATCTAATATTCACTTTCCTTTTGGGTCTTTAAGTCACCGCGAATCACAAACGTTGTTCTCCAGATAAATGTTCACTGAGCTTCTTTGAGAACGGAGGGTAACAGCCAGGAAACTCTCAAGTGCTGTTATTGAATGTCATTTATAGGAGGGGTTTTCAGAGGTTCATATTTCTGATAAAAGTGCCCCACTCTGTGAGAAGTAAGAGTAGAGAAAGTAAAGTTTGGAGAAAGCACAGAGACAAGAAGTCACTGATGAGGTAGAGATGCAGATAGTTGGAGAGGAGAAAACAGGACAGGAGAAATAATGGAGAGTTTAAAAAAAAAAAGAGTGATAACCTGATGGTGCAAGGTGACACTGATTTGTCCAACAAGGACATCGATAACAGTTTCATCATTTGAGGAAATGTTTTCTTTTTCTCGTTGTTTCAGTGACTGTGAAATATGACCCACTGGGTAGATGTTGTGATGATTATTTATATAACAACTCTGAAGAATTGATCTGAGAACCAAAGCCTTTAAGCTTCTTTTTATTGTTTGTTTGACTTCGCACTGATTACGCTGCTGTTGAAGGCCTCAGTTTAGTGATTCTTACACCGTCCTGTTAAAGCAGAGAAACGGCGCTTGCGCAAATTATAAATAACCGAAAGAGCTACTGGGACTGGGCGATTCAAATCAAACTAAGAAACTGTCAGTGATTCATTTAGGAGAAATGAAAGGAAGGTGCTAGTCGTAGTAGTACGACAAAAGTAGGTATATTCAAAAGCAAGACATGGTCAATGTAGAAGATGGTACCATGGTACCGCACAGGGTGTCTTTTAGTGGCACATGCTGAAAAACCTGCTGGTTTTACTGAGAGTTTTGCTAAAAACAAAATCGAAATCGTGAAAAATAACGTCCTATTTTTCCCAGATCGTTCTGGACCTCTGTCATCATCATTGTTCAGACACAGAGTGACACCCACATGGTTTTCTCCCAGAGCGGCCGGTGAAAGGAAAACACGAGAGGAGACGAGAGACTATTTTCCTTTATGGCTCACTGGATGGAGAAGTAGTGTGCAGGGAGGCTTAATTGGAAATGCAGAAGAGGGACAGAGCAGCAGCGAGAGGAAAAGAGACGACTGGATGTTCTTTATGGCTTTGCTTTGTTTATCACCTCAGTGGCCCCTGAGGGTGCTATGAAATCTTCGAGGCATCAACAAACAAACTACTCTTCCTCTTCCTTTCAACAACCTGTCCTCCATTTGTTTTGAAGTTTAACAATTCTTCGTCTTCCTCCACAATTCCGTCTTGTATAGACGGATGCAGATTCACAATGAATCTCGGATCGGAGCGTTCATCCTCTTTACTCAGGTTTGTCTATTTCGAAAGGAGGAGATTTACACAGTGCTCATTATGTCGCTTGTCAACAGAGCAATTTATTTCACATTTTATTGTGAAAAGGGGGAAGCCATGTGCTCTCACCGCCTTTCACATTTTAGCCCTCTTGAATAAGACAAAGGAGGGCACCTTTGCATCTCTTCATGCTGCCTCGGCTCATACTGTGTTATCATCGTGCTAATTCACTGCTGCAGCAAGAAAATCTGTGACGACATTTACAGCGCATCCGGAATGTATTGAGGGAAAAAAAATGAATTTAATCCAATTTGGAATAAGGCTGTAACATAACAAAATGTGGAAAAAAGTGAAGCGCTGTGAATACTTTCCGGATGCACCGTAACCTCGTGACCCAGAAATGACTCCAATCAATTCTCTAAGGCCTTATTGAAAATCACATTCAAATTCTCATTGTACTACTGTGACACAAAAGCAATTAAAAGAATGAATTGGTTTCACTGGACAGTATTTCTTAGGTAATAACATTTCTCTTTTCATCATGGATTATGATTTTCTTTTTAAACATTTACTCTGAAATGAATGTGTTTACTTTTTAAAACCATCTGCTGAACATGAATAAGCATATTCTTTCATTTAAGATCATAGTTTAAATGCACACGTTCAGTAGTTTTAAACAGACGTTACCTTTTATCATTAGCACGAGGAGTGCATAACAGGACAGTATGGCTGCAATATAAATAATGCAACACGAATTTAAACAAACTTATAAAACCTGACCACAATTGAGCTATGAATCATACTTTTCCCACCGGGTTATCAATGCAGAATGGTGCTCAATTAACTACAGCTTAATGCTCTGACTAACACAACCGTAAATACAACGCCAAGTTCACTCCCGTCTCTTCACAGAAACTCTCTCGAAAGGTGGACTTATTGTTCACCCAGTTTTTACCATCCTGCGTTTAACTGAAGAATTCCGCCGTCCCGAGCCGCGCCCGTCTGTTCATGCCGTCTTCACGTCTTTGCGCTCAGACGGCTACCCGGAGGGGTGGGACTTAACCTTCTCCTCCAATCAGAAACCTGCATTGCCTGATATAGCCAATGAGAACTACGTCTGAACGAATTGGCTATGATTGACACTGTGTTAGACAACAGCAAAGGAAACATACATCACCGGCCAAAAGTTTTGAGAATGACACAAATATTAATTTTCACAAAGTCTGCTGCTTCAGTTTTTATGATGGCAATTTGCATATACTCCAGAATGTTATGAAGAGTGATCAGATCAATTGCAATAAATTGCAAAGTCCCTCTTTGCCATTAAAATGAACTTAATCCCCCCAAAAAACATTTCCGCTGCATTTCAGCCCTGCCACAAAAGGACCAGCTGACGTCATGTCAGTGAGTCTCTCGTTAACACAGGTGAGAGTGTTGAGGAGGACGAGGCTGGAGATCACTCTGTCATGCTGATTGAGTTCGAATAACAGACTGGAAGCTTTAAAGGGAGGGCGGTGCTCGAAATCCTTGTTCTTCCTCTGTTAACCATGGTTACCTGCAAGGAAACACGTGCAGTCATCATTGCTTTGCATAAAAAGGGCTTCACAGGCAAGGATATCGCTGCTAGTAAGACGGCACCTAAATCAACCATTTATCGGATCATCAAGAACTTCAAGGAGAGAGAGGTTCAATTGTTGTGAAGAAGGCTTCAGGGCGCCCAAGAAAGCCCAGCATGCGCCGGGACCGTCTCCTAAAGTTGATTCAGCTGCGGGATCGGGGCACCACCAGTGCAGAGCCTGTTCAGGAATGGCAGCAGGCAGGTGTGAGTGCATCTGCATGCACAGCGAGGCGAAGACTTTTGGAGGATGGCCGGATGTCAAGAAGGGCAGTAAAGAAGCCACTTCTCTCCAGGAAAAACATCAGGGTCAGACTGATATTCTACAAAAAGGTACAGGGATCGGACTGCTGAGGACCGGGGTGAAGTCCTTTTCTCTGATCAATCCCTTTTCCGATTGTTTGGGGCATCCGGAAAAAAGCTTGTCCGGAGAAGAAAAGGTGAGCGCTACCATCAGCCCTGTGTCACGCCAACAGTAAAGCATCCCGAGACCATTCATGTGTGGGGTTGCTTCTCAGCCGAGGGAGTGGGCTCACTCACAGTTTTGCCTAAAGAACACAGCCGTGAATAAAGAACGGTGCCAAAACATCCTCTGAGAGCAACTTCTCCCAACCATCCAACAACAGTTTGGTGACGAACGATGCCTTTTCCAGCATGATGGAGCACCTTGCCAGAAGGCAAAAGTGATACCTGAGTGGCTCGTGGAACAAAACATCGAAATTGGTTCCTAGACCTTAATCCCATTGAGAACTTGTGGTCAATCTTCAAACAAAAACCCACAAATTCTGACAAACTCCAAGCATTGATTCTGCAAGAATGGGCTGCCATCAGTCAGGATGTGGCCCAGAAGTTCATTGACAGCATGCCGGGGCGAATTCCTGAGGTCTTGAAAAAGAAGGCTCAACACTGCAAATATTGACTCTTTGCATAAACTTAATGTAATTGTCAATAAAAATCCTTTGACACTTATGAAATGCTTGTAATTATACTTCAGTATACCACAGTAACATCGGACAAAAAGATCTAAAAACACTGAAGCAGCAAACTTTGTGAAAACCAATACTTGTGTCATTCTCCGAACTGTTGCCCGAGGCTGTACCATAACCCTCCCAGTTTTACTACTGGGTTACACCAACATAATGTGGTTAGTTAATGAAATGCTCCGTGGCCTTAGAAGTGACGCTGCGTTAGGTCACTAACGTGCTGTGTAAGTTAGTTAGCCCAGCAGCTTATGTTATTGTTCCATCTTTGCTCTTCGTGCTGTTCTTGGGTTTGACACCACGAACTCTTTTAATGCAGTTTAACTCTTTATATTAAGAGTCCCTGTATGTAAAGATCTATATGCCTCTCAGACCTGCTCTTCTCCATCCGGCCACTAGATGTCCCCAGACTGTCCCTCCGATCCCAGCTACCTGACCTTCCCCGCCCACTCACACACCCGGTCCAACCGGTCTCCTCGTTAGTTCTCAGGGTTTAAACCTGTCGGGTTGCACCTGCTCTCCGCCAGACCATGATGCCGTTTGAGCGTTGTCATGGACTGTTTCTGTACCTGCCTGTAAGCCTTGACATATTCACTATTTGGGGGAGCAGATCACCAAAGACTCTATTGATGAATAATATTACATTTTGATATTTTATGAACAAAAGTGACTCTCTAATCCTGTTTTGTCCTCAGACTGCCAAAGTGCTTTTGTTTGTACAGCGTCTTTGTAGAAGAGCACATCAAGGCCAGGTCTAATGGGGTTACTCGGTCCTATGTGTGACGTTGTCTTTTAGCTGTCAGTCTGGCACCTATTAAATTTAGTCTTAATTCATATGGTACGAAAGTGAGGACAAAAATCTCTGCATATGGTTCCTCTTTCTTGTGAAGCCGAGGCAGATGGATCGAGGCATGAATCAAATTACTCAGACAGCCGAAAAGCCAAGGTAATGATATTATGCACAGCAGGATGTATTTGATATTCAGAGTGATATTTGTTTTTCTGAGCCTGTCTGTTCAATCATGAGGTCATGAGCTTCATGCAGCAGAAAAGACAAAGATGGATCATTTTTTTATTTCATTTTTTTTTCGTCCTGAGGACATTCTGACCTCCGAAGTCAACACGCTGACGTTTTGTCTTCTCCAAACAGTTTATTTATTTAATATCTTTTGCTATGTCATTTCTTTCTGTCTTTTGCTTTCTCAGTCTGTCCGTTCTTTTTTTTACTTATATGACATGGACCACAACACACTACAGATTATATACCCCGTTTTCTCCTTGGTTTGTCCCTGGCCCCTCAGAGGTTTCTGTGCCTGTCCTTGCAGTCACTACGGCTGCTGATTTCACTGCAGCCCCATGAGGCTAAACTCAGCACTTTTAGTAGATATGAGTTTGCTATTACCCTCCAGGCCTGTATTTACCGCTTTGCATTCATGCTGGGTTTAACATGAGAAAATACCAAATTGCCTAAATTGAAACATGAATTCACAAGTTGCTTTGTATTACTAAATGTTAGTAGCTTGTTAGTAGACAATTTCAGAACATCAGCAGTCATTAACGCTCCTTTTAGCTCTGTTTCGCTTCCTACCAACTCCTGCTTGAAATATCGTTATGTAAATGCTCCACTATGGTCACAAGACAGCTTCTAATTTCGTCTATCTGGTGTTTGATGGAGTGTATAGTCAGTTTTTTAGAGCTTTTTCATTAAAAAAAAAAAAAGGAGGCTGCCTGTGTCTGAAAGCTTGCTGGCGAGAGCAGTGAGAGTGAATGAAACACTCAAATAGTTGGGCTATAAAACCAAAACAATAAACCAAAAGATGCTAAAGTCTCTTTAGAGCTGCAGGAGAAGAACAGGTTTGGGTGATCATTTTCTCTGTTTTGGTCACTGAGTTTAGTTTATTGTTAAAAAAAATCTTGATCGTGATCTCTGAGCTTTCAGAAGACTCAGAGACTCGAGGTCATAAATCCTACGTTCATATGGACTCTTCTGATGAATACGGTGAACAGGACCCTATTGGAAGGCGGACATATATTTGCGCGACGGTCGCACCATGTAAGCAGCAATCATCCCTGCCGCTGCTGTTTCGCACAGAAACACGGCGGCGCAGCCAAACAAGGCAAAACCGATCGTAAAGGTGACAAGTTGTTCCAAACGGGAGCGGACACTTGTCGCGGCATGAGAAACACCGGTGAAACAGATTTGTTTAATGACTGCTCAGGGAAGCAGTACTCACAATACCAGAACCCTGGAACTAGCTCGTCTAATGCTATCAATTACACCTGTGCTTTATACGAGAATGTCTGCTGGAAAACAGGTCTTTAAAGTAGACGGTCTGTACACACCAACACGGAGGATTTCATTTGCCAAAATACATGAAAAATACCCGTGTGTGTACCACTGGTGGGGAGGGGCTTTAACTCAAGTCTTCAGATCAGCGGACACCACTGGTCACCAGGTGCATGCAATGAGCTGTCCTGGAGGATAGACACCGTGCTTCACTTTTAATTCAGTGCTGACAACCGACCGACTCACCATCACTGTGGGATTAATGGGAGATTCATTTCTAAACTTCAAAAAGCGTTATTATCTTTCTTACCCATCACTGTAACAGGCATGATCTTCCAGGAAATCTTTGTAGTGTCACTGAAGTGCAGAAGACGTCATTGTAAACCGACGTTAATGTGATTCTCCGAGTTATTCCAGGGAGCTTAATTAAAAGCATTTCCCGCTTTCCTCTTTGCTTTGTCCTTTGTTCCTGCTGAGTGCTCGCTAAGACAGATGGGAAACAAGGCTACTTCCTTCTTTCTTTCCCATCTCTTGTGGTTCGCCGTTTGTCAGGGGGATATTTTCAATGCTTTGTGGTTGTGTGTCCTTTGTTTTTGTCTGTTTCTGTATTTTGTTTCAGGCTCTCCACAGCTGCCTAAATCGGCACTGAGGGAATAGACAATGTTTATTTTTGTACCTTCTATAGAGATGAATGGAATCGCAGGTAAAATAGTGAAATTTAACTACAATGTGATGCTTCAGTTTGTGTGAGGTCAGGCTCCAGTGCTTTGTATTTTCTTCTCAAAGGAATACCCCGACTGATTGATGCTGCATTTATCGAGAAGCTGCTCATTATTTTTCCCTCAGCAGACTCAGCAGAGTATTTTAATGTTGTGATGTGACATTCGCAAGTCCTGTGAGCAGTTGGTAAAGGCCACGATTGGTCTAACAAGAACTGGAAAAGCAGAACTAGTCAGTCTGCCACACAGCTTTATCACCATCATTTTTCTGAACTACATTTGACTACTATAAGATTCAAGAAAATTACAACAGAACCACGCCACCCACCCTCAGACTAATTCATTTCCACTTTGCTTGCTTCTATAAAAAGTGTTGTTCCCCATAAACTTGTTCCCATTTTGTGTTTGCTAATGACTGCCGTGTCCGTCAGGCCAACACTCTGTGTGCTGTGTAATCTCCTCTGTGTCGTCTCATGCATCACGGGTGGAATAGCAAGGCCATCTGTAGCTGATGAACGGCTCTGGCCTTCTATTGTTCCTCTTCTGTTGAATTCTTGATCTCATGCACACACACACACACACACACATACATGCATTCAATTTGCATCTTTTCAATTCAAATAAGATTACATGAATTCCTACAGATAAACACAAGATAATATACTCTCATAGCATTCCCCTTCACATAGCGGCCCTTCAGATAATAAGAGTCCTTTTAACTACACACACACACACACACACACTGCACTGTACTGCTCTATGCATCCTGTGATGAAAAATACCCTTACAAATCTCACTCCTCCTTTTTTTTTTGACATTTATATGCAGGTGAATGAAACTCAGAAAGGACTGACAGACATTTGTTCATCTTAATTGAATTTTGCCGGGGGAGAACTTGGCTTTCTTCAGACTTATCTCCCATTTCCAAAACTCTGTTCACACTTCAATTTCATACTGTACCAGCACCAAGAAACAAAGTCTAAAATGAGCCATTTGTCGAAGCGAAAACAAAGACAACGAAGTGTGACCTTCTGTGTCTCGCTCTCTTGTTTTCAACAATATAGCAAAGAAGCGTTGAGTGACAAAGACAATAGCAGAGCAGCAGGCAGCAGAGGAATGAATAAAACAATGTGAAAAAAATAATCCAGGAGTAATACCCAGCCAACAAGGACATAGATACTGCACGTATACATATAGACATAGTTGATTTAAAGCAAATTCCACATAAGAGCTTGAATGGTCAGATGCAGATGTGAAATAGTGGATGGCATGATCAGACATAATCAGAAGTCATATTGGCACAGAGATTTTCTTTTTCATTGTTTTTCCTCATCTAGATATTGTGTGTTTTTCTGTTATGTAATGATTAAATTGATGACAAAGGGAAATTGCCAACAATAAGAACCAAATTAAAAATGGGCGTGTAGCACGTCTGAGCTGCCGTGGGGGTTCCTTTGAGACAGATGAGGCGCTCAGTCGGACGTTCGGGTGTAAAGTGCCTTTATTTGCCCGGCCCACACAACAATGTCTCCGTGCAACCGTTTCTCTCGCCTCCTTCTCCCTGCTCCCCTTTATAGGGGAGAGCTCATCAGCCCACATCCGGCTCAGCTGTGCTCATCAGTTCACATTCGGCTCAGCTGCGCTCATCACACCTTCCCGGCACCGTTCCCTGAACCACTCCTCCCACTCTCTACCCCCTGCAGCTGAGCTAACCACACCCCGCCACCACAGGACGACTTCCTGTTGCCTTTATTTCATGGCGCCAATAGACTTTGGTAGGTCTAGTAATGATACACATCCACTGAATTTGGTACATGTAGGTGAAAGCAGCCACAGGTGCTAAAGTTTAGGGTGCAGTAGCAAGTCATTTTGCCACACTCTTACCCACAAACCCATAAAGTCTGTCCATTTTCAACCACGACTTCTGCTAAGTTTCATAAGTTTTAGAGCATATTTAGGCCCTCAAAAATGCAATTAGTTTTTCAGAATAATATTTTATTAAAGCTGGAAGCAGCGTCGAATGGGCCCTCGCACACTTGTTGCCCTTTGGAGGTGCTGGCAAGATGCCTGTTGCATTTAATGATATTTGACCACCAGTTAATAGGGTTGTTGTCGTCGGAGGAATTCTGTATGCCGTGAATACTTTTAGCTTCACAGAGTCTTTGTGGCTTATCTAGCAATCAGCAGTTTAGATGTGTGACATGTTTTCTGTTTATCTGTAACAGTCTTTATCAGATGCATGTGATTCTGGAGGAGGAGGATACAAGACAACAGAGGGATTGAGAAAAATGAAACACGGCTGCTTTGGTATTTAATCAGGCTCATGCTTAGAGACTTATCACACCCCATTAAATGTTTTCACCACTCCTGCCTGCTGAAATTCAGGTCCCTGAAGACAACAGCTCTGGGGGGATTTAAGACTCCGTGCAATCAATAGTTTATACCAGAAGAGTTCTGGGAGCAGCAGGCAGCCATGTCAGCTCACAGCTTTAATAAATGTCTGGATGAAGCCCATCGGATTGGGAGAGAAAACTCTTCAGGGAACTTTGTTTCTGGTTAATGTTGTTTTTTTTTTTTTTTTTTTTCATGTGACCAGCGATGAGACGGTGACTCAGCTGCGTTTTCATTTGGCCTCATTCTTTTTAAGTGAAGGGAAAATACAGCAGAGTCAGGTGACTGATTTGGGCTGACATGATGTATTGCACCCTTTCTATTATATCGGTGTGGTAGAGATAGTTATTAGACTGATCATTGGCTGGATTCATATTCACAGAATCATTCAACAGTGTAATCTGCTGTCTGGCACATTGTTAGGTGAGCCAGAAACATGAACAGAACAACTTTTATATACAAGAACTCTACAGGTTTTGCTCATTCCTTTTTAATTCTTCCTAAAAAAAAAATATTAAAACAAATTGATCATGAGATGACATGTTGTAAGAGGGCAAAATTATGCTCGACGCACCTATAAAAGGAAAACATCTGCTTTCTTCCACAAAGGGATGTCACTGTGAGCCGGTTTTAATATTCAAACCTGAAGTTTAGTATTTCTCAATCATGATGAATATTATTATACAGCTTTAAATTGGCAGCCCATACCACATGTGTATTGTAGCCAAGTTGTGTGATAGCTAAGAGTAAGCAGGTTTTTATTACAACAAAAAAACTACAGCTGAATATTTTAGTGATTAGTTACACTTTTTGCTCATGTTTTATGTTAATGCACCAAAATAATCCAGTTTGAATCGGTGAGAATAATAAATGTGGTGAATATGAAAAGGATCCCAATTGTGTCAATAGGAAGAGGGCTTATCCAAAACACTGGCAAGATGAGTTTATTTATTTTAACCCTTTCCTGTATAGAGGTCAGTACAGTGGACAGCTATTCAAATGTTGTTTTCTTGTATGTGCATGGGTTTTGATGGCATAGTTGCACATCAGCCACTACAGTGAACGCTATTGCATCATCCCATACGAGGCTGATGTGCAACTTTGCCATCAAAACCCATGCACATACAAGAAAACAACATTTGAATAGCTGTCCACTGTAGTGACCTCTATACGTGAAAGGGTTAAGAGATAATTATACGGTTAGAGGCTGTAGAAAAAGCAGCACAGAAGGCAGAAGAACCCACAGGAGTGAATCCTGAGACAGAGCCTACTGTATGCACTCTGGGATCCGTCACAGCACATGATTTGACACCGCTGCCCTCCCTTCAGTAGATGACTAATTCAGCTGACCTTCACAAGTTTGATTTATGTGGGATTCTCCCATCTGACACTGGCTGTCGCTCACCAAGATGAAGAGAGAGTTTTATGAATTTTTCCACTTCCTTATAAACACTGCTTTGTAAAATATTTAAAGACAAAAAGTGAGTTTTAAGTTGTCAGTAATTACAACTATATTGACAATAAGGTAAGTGATAGCTGAGAATAATTCAGCATCAGATATTGCAATGAATGTTTTAGTGAGAAAAGATGATGTAGCAGGTATTCTGGCAATAATGCCTTACTGCTGATCATAAGAGGATCATTAAAAGTCTCTAATTAAATCTTTAAACAACCCTTGAATCAGTGATAAATGAAAAGAAATTGTTTCTGGCTTGAGGCAATTCATCCTCTGTGAATAGGATCTTCATCACTGCCAGTTTTCTTCCTGTCTTGTAGACGGATAGTTTATACTCGTGGAGGTAAGAGGAGTTTCCTGTGAAATGAGATAGTAGCTATAACAATGCTCAATGGGGAGTTAAATAATATTTCATTATGCACAAGCAGCTGCAGAAGCTGGAGGCAGTGACAGATCTGTGTGTGTCTGCGTATGAGCACTGATGATGAACATACTGTGTTTGTGAAACGACCGTCATTCAGGTGAACAATTGTTCATCATTGTGTGAGCAACATGAGACGGGGGCTGAACTGAAGGCTGTTTTACGAGGCTCGTAATCGAACACCGAGTCCTGAGAGGACAGGAAGAAGCACAGAGGTGGAAATCGGTAATGAAAAACAGACGGGATAAAGGAAAGCAACAGATGTTTTTGCGATGTTTGAATTTTACATTGATAAGCTGGATCTGCTCCCAACATAAATTGCTTAATCCATGCTGTATTGAAGATGTAAGAAAAAAAAAAAAAAAAAAAGCATTATTTTAAACACCTGAGCGTTTACCGGACTTGATTCTCAAGAGTAGTAGTTTTTTATTCCCGAAAACAAATTAGAATTTTGTCATTTGCTCTCTCATCCAATTTGAAACGGGGCCAGTAGAGATGATGTATGAGGGAGTGCATTGTTGTATCTCAGGTGTATCAGTCATTCAAACAGACTGTTGGGAAATCAGTCACCTTCGTCACTAGTAAATGAACCCTGCTCCTGCCTGGTTAAACCGTGCAGTGGTGCAGTAACACCTGGAAGTGATGGTACAGACTTCATTATGTGGTCGGACATTTCCACTGACCTTTTGGCCATCAATCCAATTTCACAGAAACGGCAAAGGAAATGATCTTGTCTTGTGTGTTCAGCTTTAAAACCAATGTAATTATCTCTGGTTTTACAGCAGGTCGTTGTGTTACTTGACAGTTCAGTTGCTGTTATGTGAATGTGACAAATCCAACCTGACACTTATTTTATTCTGCAATCTCTCATCCCAGATGGAGGTTACAGATATTTAACTTCAGTTTCTATTTAACATTAGTGTCACAGCGTATCTAAAATGTAATTATGTCTCAGTAAAGTAATTGTTTTTCTATCCAGGTCGTGTCGGATGTTATCACTTAAAATCTGTTGCTATGAAGGCAACAAACGTATCTCACACCTTCTATCGTCTTCTCTGTGTACCTGTTTGCCCACACACACACACACACACACACACACACTCACTCTCTCCCGCTGTCTCTCTCTGTCACTCACTTACTCACACACACACACACACACACACACACACACACACACACACTCCACATACAGTATAATCAGTGTGCTGGCAAGCCTCCTCTGAAGCCTGATTGACAGCAGAATTATCATTTGACGTCACTTTTGTCCTCATCCTTTTTGTCTCAGGGGCAGTGGCACCGAGGGAGATGTTGTTTCCTCCTCTTCCTCACCCCCTACTCTGACTCCCTTTCATCTCTCCTGTCAAGTTGCAAAAAAATTCTCCCTTTGTTTCCGCCCTTTTCCTTCTTTTGTTTTTCTCTCTGTTGAAAAGTTCTGATTGAAAGGCTTTGCCATTTAAATGTCTGACATTTATTCTGACTTTTCCCCTCCATAATATTTCAGGCCAGTGGGGATTCAGATGCTTTTATAATAATTTTTTCGGTTCTCTTTCAGGGCAGCTGGTAATTGCTCCACCAACTGCAGCCCAGTACAGATATGGTAAGAAGTATTTTGTTTTACTCTTCGCAGATTCAACACTTTGATGTGTTCCGTGTATATGTTATCCTTTTTCTTCATGCACATCATGAGTACATGATGAAATACAGTTTGTATTTGAGAGTTGCTTATTAATCTTATTAATGCTTATTAAGCAATCTTGCAAACTGGAATTACATCCCTCATTTAACCATCAATCAAGCAGGACGATTAATGACGACCTGTCATAATTAACATTAATTAGTAGGATCTTGTGGTTCGCTAATGTGTTGTTTCCAGACTCTCCCCAAAGGAAAATCTGTACTGTATGTCGACCTGTCTAACATCCCCGATGTCTCAAACAAGCCGAGGATTATATGAGTAATAAAAATCATTCAAATCTGAATCTGAGTGTTGATAATAGAGGAAGATGTGCAAATATGACAAACTGTAAATGTATAGTCATGTTACTTAGTGACACAAAGCACTTCATATTTAGCTAAATACAGAGAAAAGCAAAGATAAGAAAAATGTCAATACATGTTCGTTTAAAATAACATATACAATACAATTCCTGCTTTAATAATAAAGCAGGAAGATATAATCTAATTCACAATCTAGATTATGATAACATGGTTGGATATTTCGTTTCCTTGCTGTCTGGAGATCTTTTGATGTGAGTTTGTCGTAGGTACCAACCTAATGAGGTTCAGTACAGAGCTGTTTTTCTCACACACGGAAGGTCATGTAATCCACCTGCACATGCGCACCTAAATGTTCGTGCAGGCGTTCCTCACTCTGTGGCGCTCAGTTAGCGATATGACCTCAGCTTCCTCATGCCCTCTCTTTCTGCTGAGAGGTTGGAAAGCCTGCTGGTTAACCTGATGTGATTCATATCATCCTCTGCTGGTCTATATGTCCGTCTTTCTCACGGTGTATATTTAAGAGAGAGGTCGTTGTGACAATGAGCAAAAGCAGAAGACTTCATGTGAGAAACGTGTCCTCTCCTCTAGAGTTCTGCTGTTTTCATGTTGTGCAGAAATGCAGTTTTTCTTGCTTTGGCTCCTCAGTAAAGATAACACAGTTGAGTGAAACTTAAAGGGAAACACTGACTCCTTTGCCTGAAGCAACAGTGTCACACACAGTTGTCATCATTATTTCCATCAACACAGCTAGTCCTTGTGTTGTGTGCACATTGTTACCTCACTTTTCCCCATTTGGAGTTACAGGAGTTGTTTATCTTTGGAAAACCTTATCTTTATCTTTGTTTTTTTTCATCACAGTAAGAATAGAATCTATTCAGTACTTGAACCATAACACCATGACCTGAATATCATGAAATAATTGATGTGATGACTAATGCATGATGAGGAAATCCTTAAGCTTCTTCTAGGCAAAATTGAGCGGATGGAAATGCTGAAGTATACCAAAGAAATTGTCTCATCTCTGGTTTATTATTTTACTACAATAAATTTCATAGATATTAGTTAATGTGAATACTCAAAAAGATAAATAAACACATAAACTTACACCACTTGAGTTTGACACTTAAAATATGAGAAATAACTCCGCAACAATTTTTAGACTCCACTTTTTAGTGCTCCCGCTGACGAAAGAAACACGTGAATTTCATGTGTTTTTTGCACGTGACCAGATACACATTTGATTTTGTACATGTTAAACTTGAAATCTGAAAACATGTTGAAAACGTGAAATATTTAAGAGAAACTGCAGTAATTAGAACTTACATGGCCAGAGGACTAGATTTTAAACATCCCTCTCTGACCTGTGCCATGTGAAACGTATATTTCCCATGGGAAAAAAAAATTGTTTTGTAACATTTTAATGTGTGAAGCCCATTTAGATTCCCATGTGAAACCCATGGGATTATTATGTGAAGTCCTTCAAATCTCATGCGAAACCCATGGGATTGTACGTGAAATTTGTATATTCCCATGTGAAACACATACAGTTACCTATGTGAAACTCTTAGGATGACATGTGAAACCCTGTTAAGGGCTCAGCTGTTGAACCCAAATACAGACGCACTATGGAGGCAGGGAAGCAGTTAAAGGTGTTAAATACAAGACATAGCAGAATGATTGGATAAAGGGATAAGAGGAGCCTCGAAATGTAGTCCAGATTAAAAAATATGGTAATGAGCAGAGTGGTGCAGAGGTGGGCATGTTCAAAGAGGTCTCCAGCTGTAGTGAGTGAGCAGGGACTGAGGCGAGGGAGATGAGGCATGGTCGGGAGTCAGGAATACTGAGAGAAGTTAAGCCTGATGGTGGTACTCGGGAAAGCTCAAGTTGACTGAAATCAGTTCATATCATCGTAGCGGAAAAGAAAGTCCTAATTTCCCTCAAATTTTTTTTTAATAAAAATGTCCCCACCAGCACTGCCAAATGTTCCCCCAAACAATAACAGCTTCATTTTATTTACCACCAGAGAAACTGCAGTAATTAGAACTTACATAGCCAGAGGACTAGATTTTAAACGTCTCTCTCTGACCTGTGCCATATTTGGTTTAAAACAATGAAAGACATTTGGTCCTCAACGGCTTTAAAACATGTTAACGTACCCTGAAATGGCTGTGGAGATAATGGGTACTTATAATGTAAACATGTGTGGATACTGGTGTTCCCTGTTGTAATAGCTGGTTGCACAGTTTCAGAGTTTACGGTTCTAGTCATGCACTTGTCAGTGATGCTTTCCAGTATATGAAAGCATACTAGAGAGATCAGACACAAAGTGTTTACCAATTGTTGAGCTTTTTATTGACATGTTTTGGTTTTTACCTCTGTTGAGAAAAAAAACAAAAAAAACAGCATTTCATTCTGTAAGTCTGTGCTCTGAGAGATGGAGTGCTCTTGTGGTTCCATTTCAGCTCACATTTGACCATCGACATTGCCTCTGGTGTGGTGTGTGGTGTGTTCAAGAGTGGAGTGAGTAGGTGTTTTGTGTGTTGAGGCTCACACAGCAGGATTGAAAGTCCACCATGTGCTGAAGGAGAGCTGCAGCAGAATTAGGGCTTCTACTGTTGCGGTGATCGCTGACTGCTTCAAGCATGAACTTGTTCTGCAGGTCTGTTACTTAAACTAAAATGAACTTTGCCTGAACTTCTAATAGAATAAACTTTCCTGGGGCAGTGGGTGACTTTTTAAAGTTCACTTTCACAGCACCACCAGTTCATCAAACTGTCTGTATTATTAAAACAATCACTCTCACTCACACACACACACACACACACACACACACACACACACACACACACACACACACACACACACACACACCGCATCTGTGTGTCAAGGCACAATCACATTAATGTATCACTTCAAATGGGGTTGCTTGATATTAATGATGCTCTTTACTTTTTTATTTTGAAGATCAAATTTTGCTGCTTCCGGGCTGCGAGGTGGTAATTGCACCAGTGGCCTTGACTTTGTACAAAAACAAGATAACTTACCGCCTTACTTATGGTACTATGATTTACTAATATTCATTACTTTAACTGAATTTCACTTGGCACTGTAAAACTCTAATATGAAATCAGTTCTTAGTTTCATATTTTATGTCATGTTTACTAACTTTTACTGTTTTACGTCATACTGAGCTTACAAGTTAAGGAAATTGGAAATTGTGTTCTTCATCTTGTGGCCCTTGCATCACTAAAAACATATATGAATGAATAACTTGAGTTGTGTTCATTATTAATCAATATTTATGTCATCTCCAACAACAGCGGCGTCATATAATTCATTTCTCTTGTCCCAGAGGAGCTTGTGTCGAGCGTAATGTGCTCATACTCGTGTTTGTGCTTCTTTTGTTGAAGTTCTGCTCTGCAAAGCTCAATTATCTGTGATGAATTGTTGTTTATTAATGATCTGTATACTGTTTATTTTGTCTGTTGGTGATTTGTTCTTTTCTGTTTATTTTCCAGTTCTGCTGCACAATGCTCTCCCCTTCGTTGGGTTTGGATTCCTCGACAACTGCATCATGATTCTTGCTGTAAGTGTTAGCCTCACTGCTGTGGTCCCCTGCAGTTCTGTGGGGATATGAACGCTCTGATGTTAGGAGTTTGATTTCAGCACGGAGCATTGTACACAAAGAAAATGTTATATACTCACTGCTGATGGAAGCAAAGAGGGAGAACGAGAAAGTAAAATTGTTTGCTCGATTATTATTTGTTATTATGTTATTTTCTCTCATTTTGCCGTCTCTTTTATCTTTGTTTCTCCGTGTCCTCTTCTCTGTCTTTTCACTTTTTTCTTTGCCAAAACCATGCTACTCTTTATTAAGTCTTTGTGAAGTGGTTCAAAGAAATCCTTGGAGAGCAAAATAATGAAATGTAAACCCAAAGGTCTGTCTGTGAGTTTTTCAGAGCTGTCCACATATTCTTTCTGTCTAGAGACTGAAGGTAACTACTTTACCATGAAGGACCCAGGTCACTGTCCATTCAGTCTACACTAAAGACAGGGAACCATAAACCAAAAGACTGAAAGCTTCTGTCCTAAAATGTAATTTTTTTAAAGGTTATATATAGACTGAGGCTACAATTGACAAGTTGAATAGCTTTGGGATGGATATGACCTTTGAGTTGGGCAGTAAAGAGCAGAGAGAGCTGCCGCCATTCTAATGAGACAAAATATTACTGTGGACTTAATGGTATTGCGGGTTATACATTGTCAGCCACTGCTTAGCTGTTACCGCGACAACAAGGCACAAAAGATTTGAAGATTAACTCCAATAAACAGGTCATTTTTGTACTTCTCTTTGAACATCTCTTTGAACAGATACTGTTATGTGTCATAACCCATAGAAGAACTTGCAGCAAACTAAATTAATTTATTTCCCTGCAAGCTATTTTGCTTTTTTAAACTAAGATGTGTCTGTGTGTGTTTTCTGCAGGGCACACAGATTGAGTTATCCATCGGCGTGGTCCTCGGGATTTCAACTATGGCAGGTCAGAGAAGCTCATGATCTGAATTTGAACTTTTTTTTGAAAACATCCTTGATTTTTGTTTTATAGTTGTAGATGGTATTCATTATATCAATTCTCTGTAGTTTTTGGAATAACAAAACTTTAATTGAGGATTATTGCACTTTGGTAGAGATACTGTACCTACACTGACAACAAAAGAAACATCCATGTTTAATGGTTAATGCTGCAAAGCAAATTTAGTGAATTCTGCTTCTTAATATGTGCTACATGATTGTTTTGACATGAAGTACAGACTTTTATTTTTTCAATTTGACTTGGCATCTGTCTCATGCAATCTACTGTATGTGTTTCCAGTATATGTGCATGCACCTAAAAAGTCAAAATAACTGAATCCTTTTATTTATTAGGAGGTTTTGGGGAAAACGTTGAAGGTATATTTGACAGTATTTACTCCCAGACTAAGTTTAATATCAGAAATTAATTTTAGTGACCCAGACTGGACATATTGCTTCCTTTCTTCATCCTAATTAGAGTGAAGACATGCTAAATGATGCCAGACTCCCAATTCCCAAAATAGAAAAAAAAATAAATTAAAAAAAAATACAAAAAGGCATCGTCAGTGTCAGTGTTGACAGAATACACTAACTCGTTATGGAGTTTCATTATAAACTCACAATATGGCCACTGCTGTGACACTAATTAAAAATATGATAATCATGGTAACAATAAAGTGAGGAAAGAGCAGAGGAAGAGAGACTGGCCTAGATGATGAAAATTTCATAAATATGGTAATACTCTTCTCTCGAAGACTGAATGGGCGTAGTAATATCCATTCAGCTCAAAGAGTTACATTTGCATTTTAATGTTATCACTTGCTTCTATTCAGTGTATCTCAAAGATACACTATGCTGACATTTCCACCGGCTCAATGCACGCAGGAGCTTTGAGAGGAGGAGCTCACTGATGTTAGACTCTGGTCTAGTATGAAATCTGTCTTCATATACAGTGACGGCAGGAGAAACATGAACAAATGGCAGAATATGGGAATATCTTGGCAAATCCTGTAACCAGAATCATCCCCATCACTCAGTCAGTATTTGAATGAACGAGGCTAATACTGTACATCTAGTAATCAGAATGACTTTCTTTTCCACTTCGTTAAGGCGAGCTCCTTTTGCTTGGTTGTTGTCAGTGGTGTTCAGAAACAAAAGGGAAAAAGAGGAGTTTGAAGGCAACGGACATTCCCATTTCTACTCTTCCTGACACTTTTACCTTTCCTCTTCTGATTACCGCTGATGGTGACAGCAGGTTTTTTTTGTGGTTGTCGTTTTTAGCTTGAGTCCTTAAACATCAAACAGACTGAGGAAACTGATCTGTCTGAAAGACTCAGAGGAGTTAAAGCTGATGTTGAAAGAGAGCAGAGGAGCCAGAGGCCTGAAGCGTTCTCTATTCCCGAGATATGACAGGATGAGAAACACTTGACCGTTTCAGATTAAAGCAAAGAGACATTGATGTATCAGGGTTAGAGAAGAGGCATTTGAATTTTCACTTTTATATTTTGTCAAACCATCTTCGATAGATTTATACCTCCAACCAGTTTTTCAGTCTAAATATGCATTTGCTCATTTTCTCTGAAAACTTCACGAAAAATGGATGATTGAGATTTTGATTAAAACGAAAGAGCAATTTCAGGCATGGTGGGATTTATAGAGAAAAGGTTGATCAGGTCGCAAACTCCAGCAGAAAGTGTAAAATTCATTTTTAGACAGGCTACTCGTACTTTGACAGGCAGAGCTTGTTATCTTTGTACGGCGATATTTTAGAATCCAGGTTTCACCGCGAGCCGAAGCTGCAGATACCGTCCTTAAATTAGTGGTTTGGAAAAAACTGTACAGCTACACAGGAGCCCACACATCCACCGAGAGAAGAGAAGCAGACAGAAAAACTTCTGTTCTTTCCTCAAGCAGGGCTCCAAACCACTTTCTATCACTCAGACTCCATTTACTCTTTCCTGCCAGAATGGGGACATCCTGAAGAGTGCAAATCAAGAGGCTGCAGCTATCTAACCCAGTCCGGAGTGATTTAGCACTAGTGCCAAGTCTGTAGTCAAGACCACCAGTCATTTTCTGGGAGGCACATGTGTCTCAGCTTGCTCAATGAAGATTGAGGCTGTAAATGTTTCACTGCTGATTTGGCCTAATTACGTAATTTAAACCAAGTTAATGGTGCGAAAACTCTCAAATAGGATTATACCCATTAAAGATTACTACTAAGGTGATTGAGTTCCAAAATCTCCATGTTCTGCAGAGACGGCTGCCTGCCCCGGGTCCACACGAGTTACAACATCAGATTTATTCCATTCTCAGTGTTTTATTGCTTTACCCTGTTTTTAATTCATCTCCTAACTTTTAGGAGCTTAAAAACATATTGCGTTAAGACATCAGACAGATTAAATATTTCCAGGCTTTACCAGATTTGACACTTCTCCTGCTGTACTTGAAGCCTTTGCACAGCTCCAACTATCACATGCAGAATAGTCACTCTGTCAAAGCCTTAGTCATCTGCTTTTCAATTATTCAGTTGTTCCCAGTGTCACTCCCTCCACCCACCAAAGGTCTCCAGTGTCTCTCTTTCCCCCTATGACTAGTCTCCTTCCTTTCACACCCACCTCACCTGCTCTCACATCCCTAATCTATCCCACCCGGCAGCCACTCAGTGGCCCAATCCCAATGTCCACCCCCACAGACTCACATGCTGTGTTCCAAATGGTGTACTTGTGCACTAACACTCACTATTTTGAGTGCATAAATTTAAATTTAATTTAATAAAGTTAAATTGTCAAAATATAATTAACAATGAAACATGACATTTTATTTCATCTTCAGTCTCACCTGAATCATATTAACATTTACGGCTTGTTTCTCTTCAGGAAGAGCATATTTTGCACATCTTATTCACTGCCCTACAGTCAGACTGGGATGCTGTCCAGTGCACACATTTCTGCTGAAAATTGCCAAACACCCAAATCTGCTCTGTGTGTTTTGGCACTGACTGCTTGGTCAGGAATTAGAAACTTGCAAACTTTTCTTCCAGTTGCCCGTCTTGTTCCTTCCACTCTGAAATCTTGATGACATTCTAAGAGCTTTCTCGCAGAGCAACAGACCAAGATGCTTGATTTGAACCAAATACAGACAAACCATCTTAGTAATAATGATGCTTTGCTCCAGCAGGGAAGTGAGTGTCTCTTCAGTGCGGTCAGGGTCAGAGGCTGAGAACCAGAGTACATCACACACTGACATCCATGATAAGGCTGCAGCTCGTTAGTCTTATCTGAACTCCTCTCTGCTGCTAAATGTGGGTCATGTGGGGGAGCTTGTTCAGATGTGTGATGGCATTTTGGATGCTTCTGTGGGCACATTATGTATTCTTTGCAACCTTGTTTCTCCAGCATTTTAGAGATCGGATGGAAGCCCTTTAGACCTCCTGCCAGAGTTAGATGAAGTTTGTGCCTTAGCGGTGATGGTACTGCTGGTTGGTTTGTGTCTACCCCCCCTGAGGACTTCTGTGCTGCTGCAGCAATTCTCTGAACTCAGGGTCATGGACAACTGAGAGAACACAAGCCAAGCACAGATTTTATTTCCACTCCTCGGAGCCACTGCTGCAGTAACACTCAAGAAACACAACAAGCAGATTAGATGAACTTCTCCAAGCTCATGGTCCTCTAATCACCAGCACTGCTCCACCTAGTGGCCGAGACCAGGAAATGTTCAGGGATAATGACACTTGGGTCTCCCTGCTCCTGTTTCATTAGTTATTTCAGCATTCCCACATTCTCCTTGGCCTCTTTGTGAAGTGCCGCTCCGCTGCTCTAATTATTCCCGTGATGTTATTAGACTCAGGAAGCAAGTCAACAGCGATGTGCCCTTTTGTGGTGCATCTGCATCTTTAATGAGTCCAGAATGCACTGCGGTCATCCATCATATCCTGTGGAAAAAAAATACTGACCCATATTTGTATGAAGGTATTTCTGTCTTTGTTATGCAAGAAAAAAAAACAGTTTTAAGAGCAAATTTCTCGCGCTGCAGTTAAAAATCTAGTTTGTAAATAAAGATATATAAACTGAGAATTAAATTATTTGTATTGAAAACAAATTTGCTCTTACATTTTGTTAGTTTTTAGAATTAAGAATTTTACTTATGAAACTAGACTTTTTGGCTGCAAGTTGAAATCTTTGCTCTCAAATCAAAAACGAGTTGAGTTGGATGTGGCAGATTTGTGTTACAGCAGCCATACTATGTGGGTCTGAGTCAATCCACCAATAAAAACTCCCATCTCCACTACATCCAACTGCAAAAGTTTTCAATTTGCAGCCAAAAAGTCCTGTTTCATAAGCAAAATTCTCAATTCTGTGACCTAAACTAACAAAACTGTAAGAGCAAATTTGTTTGCAACGCAAATCATTTAATTCTCAGTTCATATATTTTTTACTTACAAACTGATTTTTTTTTTTTGTATTGCAGTGCAATAAATTTGCTATTAGAACTGTTTTTGTTTTTTTTGCTTGCATAATAAACACACAAAAATACCTTCACATATTTGCTCTGTGTTGTCTTTTATATTTCTACATGGATTTTACAATTTATGGTTCATTTCCAATTGTTACTAGTCCAAACATGCTGTGTCTTGCTCTCTTGCAAGTGACCACCCCAGTACTATGAAGTAATATCCTCAAGCACCAAAGTAAAGAAGAGGAAGGTGAATGAGGATAATTGAAGTGCTGGTATATCTCCAGGTCCTGACCTCCAGCTCACCCTCAGTTAGAGATACATTCTTTCTTAAAGTTGTTTCAGTTAGAAGAGGACGCACGAGGTGTCAGTGTTTTCAGTGAACTGTAGTTACACTTCACCCAAATTCAGTTTCTCAGATTTCTCACCAGTTGTTTTTCAGTAAATATTGTTTTTAATTGTCACGATGCATGAGACAAATTACACATAAAAGGTTAACACAAATAATTACGACTATTATCCCACTTGTCGGGTTCTTCTCTGTCATCCATTACAATTGTGAAACGTAGGTGTATTAATATTCATTGTACTAGATTTAGTAGTCGGTTAATATGAAGGATACCACACTATCTGCTGGAAGAGGACTCCAATTCATATCAGACCACTCAGATAGTGGCAGGCGGAAAAAAGTGTCGTCTTTTTTTTTCTTTCACATGACAAAAAAACACCTGTGCCTTTTGGTGGTGTTCAGCACAAACCTCTCTTTTCCAAATCCCTTTTGTAATCATGTCTCTTTTTATTCACACATTTTCTGCAGCTGCAGCCCTTGGCAACCTGGTATCTGATCTGGCAGGACTGGGGTAAGAATTTCACACATACACACACACACGCGCACACACACACACACACACACACACACACACACACACACACACACACACACACACACACACACACACACACACACACACACACACACACACACACACACAGGGCTAATTGGTATTCATAGAGTTTCTGCAAATCATGAGGACAGGTGTTTAAACAGTTCAGTGTACTTTAGTATTAATACCTTTCTTCATTTACTTATATGACAAAATGTTAAGAAAAAACGAGAAGAATATAAAAGTGTACATCCCATTTTAGGATATTACTCCGGCTGTGTTTTTTTTCCACTCAGATACACTCACATTCTAATAAACAGAGGCTCTTTTTAAATGACCTTATGAAAGTAAAGGTTTGCATCCCATTTCCACTGTCGTGTAGGGAAGACTAAGTCATTAATTTGCTCAGTATTGAATGTTAATTACTGAATTTAGCCCAGAGGAAGATAAGCGTGAGCGGCGAGGGAGAAAGAGGAGTACAGCCACCAGAGATCTGAGTCCCAAAGGAAACAAGACCGCGGCTGTGTGAAGCATGAAAAGGGAAGCTGCCATGAATCAGAAAAGACTAATTTAGGCAGTGTGCTTTGATCAGATCTCAACAGTCTGAACAGGATAAATGGGGAAGTCAAAAAGAGTTTGCCCAGCATTATTTATTTATGGTCTGTAAGCAGTCTCAGTCTGGTCAGCCTGATCAAACACATTTTGGCAACCTGTCATGTCTTTAGGGTAATTTACAATTTATGCAATACTATTAGGGGTGGGAATCACCAGAGGCTCCACAGTACAATATTATCACCATACTTGATACACAGTACGATGTTATTGTGATTTCACATAATATTATTCAGGTTATAATAACTCTGTTGTAAAACAGACTGAACATTTTATAGTAGTAAACAGTAATTTTTTTTTAATCTTGTTTCCACTGATGGAAACAAAGAAAAACAAAACCATTGAGAGGCATTTTGTTTAAACCTTCCTACAAAATGTAATCTAAAGAAGGTGAATGGAATTGAAGTAAAAGTGAATGCAAACAGTGACTCTCAGGACAGACTGTCTGTCAAAGTTGTTTACACCAGGTGATCAAATTTGATCAGTGAACAAGTAATGCTGTAGGACAACTTGAAGCTGATGTCCTGCATGTTTTCAGGTGATTGTGATGTGTTACAAAGTTCAGTCAGCTGATTGATGACTGTTATTCACTTCAGAGCCTCCTTTTGGCACCAGACTTCAATCAGCTTCCTCGCCTGCTTCATTATCTTAACCAACCGTAAGCTTTAAATCTTCATCACCATCTACAGTCTGTTGGCTGAATTTGGTGGTTAAATAAATTACTACTCTTTCATTAAAATAGAAATCATATAGAGATGGAGACTTGGAAGGCACTCTGAGAAAGTGGAACATGCTGTTTTCTTTGCAGTGCTTCAGTGTGATGGATCAGTCGAGTTGTTGCTGGCCAGGTAAACACTCTCAGTGGACATACACAGTTTTTCTTCTGTGTGTGTGCGTTCATGATTGCCACTCAATCATTGTTGGAAAATTGAGCCCTTGTCGCCAGTTTGTCAAGGTGAGACTCGATTGGACCAGACAAGAAGGTTTTCCTTTTTATTATTTTGATAGATTTCCTCTTTTGAGGGTGAAGGATGTCGGAGTCTCAGTGGCGCTCCCGCAGGTGTCCTTCGCTGCAACATTTGCATTATAGCTTATGTTTGTTTCAAACAGAAAAGGCTTTAAGTGCACACGTATATACCCTGGACTCTAAACTACGCCACGAGTCGGTGGCACTTCAGTGGCAGTTGAGAGCTGAGGCCCTTAAGACTTCTCTCTGAGGTGGTGGTTGAGCTCTGATTCGGAGGCTGACAGATGAGGAGATCACAGAGCCTTGTTTATTGACTTGTTGCAGTTTTCCAGTTAGTTTTAAGTAAACCACTTTATTAGTAAATAGCTGGTTAGACACTATTTATTCCATAAGCTTTTATAAAATACTAACTGCATGGCTTAGTTAAAACAAGTTGAATTCCTGTGCCTTTAGATTTAACTGACGTGGACAAAAGGGCTTTAACCCCTTTAATATATCCACTGTTGAATAATCTGCTGATTACTTTCATGATTAATCTTTCAATTGATCAAATTATAAAATAAGAATACAGAAAAATGTCCGTCACGGTTTCTTAAAGCCCAACATTAATTGATGATGATGAAATCCTCCGTTTATGATTCTATAAATGAATAAACCAGATATTATTTAAATTTGATGCAGTAAGATGATGCCACTTTTTGGCTTTTTTGCACACACAGACAAATACATTGACAATAAATACATAATAAAGACTTTCTGTTGACTGACTACCTGATTAATGCACTGTGTTGCAGCTTTGATATGTTCAGTACTCTTTGCTGTTATTTACTTTACAGCAAATGGCAAAGTGCCTGAATATGAGCCTCTAGGTGTACCTGTATTTTTCTGTATTTTAAAGGTTGTTTCCTTTGACTGGCTCAGATTACACTCCCACTTTCAACATATCACACTGCAGTTCACATGGATGAAGATAAAGAGACCCAATTTTTGGATGCGAAGATGTTTCTTTACTGTTGTTTCCACCTGCGTACACGAGCCAAATGGAAAGCCCCAGAGATGGATTAAAAGCCCGCTAATGAGTTCAGTGCGAACCTCAGCTTCCTTCAGTTTCTATTTGCTGGAAAGGCTCCAAGAAATTCACTGTTTGTCTGTCAGAGTGGCTCGATTTTGTTTTCATACAGCTGTCTTGCGCATGTGTTGGTGTAATTTTACATTCCACTTGTTGGAGCACAGAGGAGATAAGTATGCTCTATATATTTTGTAAATATATACTGTAGTTTTTGTCAGTGTAAACCATTTGGTGGATTTCCACCTTTTCTACACAATTCTTGGATTTCAGTGGTTGGCCTTCCCTCTGAAACCTTTTCAGGAGAATCACTTGTCAAACAGGTTGCCTCCATCACTTGTAATTTCTATTCCTTTGGATGTTTTCAGATACGCTGGGACTCATAATTGTATACACCTACAGGTCAAAGACAGCTGTAACCATGTCATTATCATTTTAAACATTAAATCAAAAGTATAATAATAAATTGAAGCCAGATTTCATTGCAGTCAAACAGTGTCTATTTCCTAGTTGCTGCAGAGCATTTATTTGATTTCTGCTTCTGTGCTGAGAGTTGATGAAGAGGGAGGAAACACAGGTGAGAACAGGAACAATTAGTACAGTAGGATACAGACTGAGGCCCTGTTTGTGTACATCTGCTGATCCTCCGGAGCTCTTAGCTATCGTCATCCTGCTTTTCTGTGAAAGCTTAATTTTCTCAGTCATTTAATCGAACAGCGCAAATAGATGTGGCCGTCACCCCAGCATGTTCCTCAAGAGTCCCTTTAGTCAGTAATGTAGTCACTACGTTGCAGTGATTGTTTGTAAATCCTCCCACTCAGCGTCTGCTTTCCTCATTTAAGAGACAGTGACTGAGCTCTGCTGTGTGTGAGTTTGATCTGTGCTGAACAGTCTGTGCAACCACATCCACATATGCGTTAGTGTGTGCATATTTTATCATGTGTAAGTTCATACTCGGGCGAATATGCATCATTTCTCGCTGAAGACCGTTTAGCTCATGAGTCATCCTGACCATTAAGCCAGTTATTACTGATGCTGCTGCTCAGTTTATCCTCGTCTGCTGTCCACATTTCTTATAGACACAATGCATCAGTGGTTTTCTGGGGCAGACGAGGCCGCCACTGAGACATTATTACAGTCAGCCTGGAAAACAGGACAAAACTTTCCGTGACTGAGCTGCAGGGGATACAAAGTAGGGAGACCCAGTTTGGATGTCCAGCCGCATTCTTGACTCTGACACGACACCCTGTGCAACCCCATATCACAACAAAGCGTGTGTTAGACACACCTGTCCACTAACGCAAAGTGTGTCATTCTCACGCTGATACAGCACCAGGCGCAGCTGGTTTTGTGGATGGGCGTGTCTATTACACGCTTCGCCGTGATACAGCGATTTATAGGAAAATGGAACCATGTGGGTTACCTCAGCTTCCTGTGATTTACATTACACACTGTGTGCTGTGTCATTGGGCTTTGTGATATTGTATCTGTATTAATTACACCAACTGCATGCTGGGATAAATTGAATCCTATTGCATGACTTTGTATTATAAAAAGAGGCAATGAATGATTGGATGACTGACTGAAATGTCTCTGTTTTTTCCTCAAAGGTTTTTCAGAATTAACAACAGCGTAACATTTCATTAATCTCCGTAGGGGAACTCTCACTTTAAGAGCTCAGTATTTGTTACAGACCAGCAATGACTAAGTGTTTTGCTCAGCGAGGCCTCAGCTCAGTGGATGCTTGTTTAAAGTTTGGCTGAATCAGAGTTTATCATGCTGAACGATTGTCTCTATAATCACTCTCTAATTCTCACCCACCCACTTTGAAACACGCCGTATTAAACTGTGCCATTAACCATAATTCCATCTTTGTTCCTTTGAGTGGAACTTTCTCATTGATTTTGATGCTAATTCCTGCTAAACGTAGCACTACTCTCCATGTAGCTAAGTTTTATGGAAATGCTTTTCGAAAGCTGACAGATTCCTAAGTTTTTCCAGAAAGAAAACACAAACTGAGAAACCTCATGAATGTGAATGGCTTCAGTTCCTTCAGATGGAATTTTCCATTTGATAAAAGATTTCAACCGAGTTTTTATCGCCTGTGATGTGGCCAGCTCGTGTTTTAGATTGATATCTGCCTCTCACACAGTGAACGTAGTGTCTCATGTTGATGGCTGGTCCCAGGCCTCAGCTAGATCCCTCTGCTTTCAGTGGATTTCATCATTTCAGTATTTTGTTTTCTGATGCGGGAGTTATTTTGCCTTCTGCCATTGCAAGTATGTGAAATATTTCAACTGAATTTAACATCTGTGTTGTTTTGCAATGGAGGCATGTACCAGATGACTCTAAAAGCTTTGGATAAACAGAGTTAATATTTGGATTGGTGATGAATTTGCATTTAATGAAAGCAGAGAGAAAACAAAACAATTTAACCAAAGTAGTACGCTGACTTCCATCATTTATGTCTCACTTACTTCAATTTTATCTTAATTTTATGAGCAGAATAGAGCCAGAATGCATACATAAATTCATCTAACCATGAAACTAGAGACTCATCTGCCAGAGTAGTAATTATTGTCCTCATGATCACTTTGGATTTATTGGCTCAGTAGCTCATCATCTGTCATGATAAGAACATTGAAGAACCTGTCCTATTCCTGTGATGAAAAACTGTGGGCTTCCATCACACACACACACACACACACACACACACACACACACACACACACACACACACACACACAGAGTCTTCCTCTGCTTGCCTATCTTTTTCTCAAATATGCTATGTGCCACTTATCGCTCACCTAACTCCACAGCCCCAGCTGCAGCTTATTTGTGTGTGCAGTGAAGTGAGGATTTATTACAGCCAGTCTCTGAGTCAACATATTACCTTCACCTTTTTTCTCACATTCGAACTGTTTCCCCTGCACTGTGTGTCTGTGCTCTGGTAGCCTAGGACTGGTCACATGGAATGACTATGGAATCAGTTTCCTCCTTCTTTCCTTCGCTCTCAGAGTCTCTGAAATGCAATTTAGCGTTGGCATTAGGCTGTCCTGTGTCTTTTACTCAGAGTGTAGCTGCTCTGCCATAAAGGTCTGATTGATAGAGTTCTGCTGAGGCGGTCGTCCTTCAGGCAGGTTCTCTCCACTTGTGAAGCTCTGTTATTTGGTTCTTAATCAGCTCCCTGACTAAAGACCTTCTTGTTCAGTAACGATTACTGACACTATGAGGAGTCCTGGTGGTAATAAATGTCTTCAATTTTAAAATTACTAAGGGCAGTGTGCTCCTGGGAACACTAGAGCTTTAGAAATGGTTTATACTCTTGCCCAGATTTAGGTTTACAGAGGATACCTGGGATTTTGTGGCTCGGTTTATGTCCTGACATGTGGTGTGAATTGTGGGACCTTCATACACACAGTTGCGAGTCTTCCTAAACTCTGTTCAATTCATAATTAAAGCAATAAGGAGGCAAAGGGACCACAATGTCGATTTTTAAGAAGACATGTTTTCACTTTGTCGTTTTGTCATGGATTATTGAGGGTAGATTTAAGGGGGGAATATATTGATGTAAAACTAAATCTACAACACAATGAAGTGTGCAGAAAGTGAAGGAGTTTAAAAAATTTGTAATCAAGAGACAAATGAGACTTGCATGCTGTTGAAAATTGCATTTTACTCAAAATCAGTCTACATTCATCATCAGCTGCTGTTGGAGGGTAAAATCTTGGCATTATGACATGTTTAACATATTTTTAAACATGACCCATTTTCTGTTGACTTCCCTAAAGCCAAATTCCTTTTAATATTTTTTCTCTTTCAACTCTGCAGCTGCTGCAACAGCTGTTATCTATGTTCTATGAGGCACAGAAAAAAAAGTTGTGTTTTAAGTTATTTTTTCTGTGACAGAATTTTTCATCTACATACAGTATCATTCACAGCTCCACTTCAGGCAAAACTTCAAGCTTAAGAATTGAAATATAAATTAAAAGAAAGTTTTGGATGATTGATAAGTGTCTCTTTGAAGACTTCCTCTATCTGCTGCAGTCTTTGTTCTGTCATCTGTGTAAAGCCATGAAGAGTGCTGGAAATGATTTAATTTACACTCAGAGGAGGCTCCTTGTGTTTCTCTTTCTGTTATTGGAGCTCAGATTTGACATCCTGCTGAGTTAATGGCAGATGGCAGCAACATGACGCAGATTGGAACATCAATGCCAATTAATTTTGTCGTTATGATCAATAACTTTGGTCGTTTGCTTTTCTGCACTGGGTGAGGAAGGAGTTGTTCCATGCGTGGATTAATGGATCATGACACGTAATGGAGAAAAACATTCACAGGAGACCATTATGGGAAAACAAACAAAGAAAACATTGAGATATGAATTGCAGAATTAGCCTGAGGCCTTCACAGAAATAATTTTGATATGATGTGAGTTTGTGTGCACCATATTTGTCTGAGTAAGTCGTTTTATTTCACAAGTTGTGAACAATATATCCTTTGAACTTTCAGGCTGTTGGATATTTGAAATGTCTGAATTAAACATTACAAAGTAAAGTTGTCCAGTTTACTCTACTTCTTTTTCCCGTCCATTTGTCTCGCCCTCTCTTCAGGCTAGCAGGTTATGTGGAGGCCTTGGCGTCTCGGTTGGGAATGCAGATTCCTGATTTGAGCCCAAAACAGGCTGATATGTGGCAGACCAGAGTCAGCTCTCACATGGTGGGTATGAAAAAGGCCACAGCTGTTGACTCAGACTTTGCTTTAGACCTCTCTCTGCCTCTCCTCTAGTCTAATTGGACCCCAATGCGGGTCTTGCACAACATAATTTCACAGTGGAAATTAATGAACCTGCAGCACAGTGACTTCATGGGATATATTGACTGCGTTGTGGAATCCTAAACATCAAACCAGGACAGGACAACATAAACACAAGTTTGTGATGTGGCCCTTTCAATCTCTCTGAAATAAAATTAGACCTGAGTGATCTTTAATATGCTATGACTACTGAGGTGTGTAATGTAATTAGCTTCATTGATTGGTCCATTCTTGAATAGGCTCCTCGCGGATTCGTTAAAGGTCACGCCAACTGTTCCAGCATGTTAGGAAATACTTTTTTTTTTCTCTCCTTGTGAACAAAAATATGAAACATCCATGTGTCAGTATTTAGACTTTTAAAGTGCTTGTTTCCAAATTTTTTGCAGCTTGTGCTGGCATTAAAAGATTTAATTCAATAAAATGATGATGAAGCCATCTTGTTGACTGCTGAATTTACACCAAACTGATCTAAAAGCTCTGGCCAAAGAGGAAAATCTGTGTCTTTTACGTGTCAAATATACAGAAGGACTCTTATTTAATTAATAACGACAGAGCTGTAACACTGAAGTTTGTCTTCATGTGGATTGCTTTGTAAGGTGGTGGATTTTCTTGTCCTGATTTCCCTCTTTCTTCCATCCTCCTGTGCGCAGGGCAAAGCAATCGGCGTGGGCATCGGCTGCATCCTCGGTATGTTTCCTCTTCTCTTCTTCAAGGACGACGACAAGAAGAAAGCGGGCCAGACGGAGGTGAAGGAGAAAACACAGTCACCACCCGCTCCAACAGAGAGCAGCAAAAACTGAAACTCACGACGTGCCGGAGACAAATACTATTTGGAATCCGTTAGAATACGTGACTTAATGTGAGTCTTGCCTCGTGGACTGGAGTGTTTGGAGATGTCAGTGAAGCTCATGCGTACTAATCACCGGGCACTTAGCAAGACTCTCAAGTCAAACTATCAAAAGTATTCTGAAGAGGATTTTAGATAATATTTGATGGTAGACTCTGAACTGAAGCACAGGAAACCGGTCATCTCTTGAAGAGACAAGATTGGACTGCTTCTAACTATTGCACCGTAACCTCACCTCATCTTGACTGACCGACACTGGCTGAAACTCATTTATCTAACACATACTGCAGTGGCCTCTTTGTCCCCTCGGCTGTGAGTCCGTTCAATGGAACAAATAGAAAACTTTGAAGCTGAAGAGTTAGATAACAGGAAAGGTAACTGGCACTCTGAGCGCTCTCTAAATTATCACAACAAATTTTGCAACTTGTGCCAGACAACAAAACACTATTGGAGCTCATTCAGAAAAACATCTTATTTTATTTTCCGTCAGAAATCTAGATAAAAGAGGAAGACTGAACAAAGAACAAAGCTAATAGCTCGATTCAGTGTTAAAAGACATGCTTTAAAGAACTTTTCTGTATTTGCTAATCAGTTTTTGATGAATTGAGGGATTTTGCAAGCATGTCTAATATTGGATGAGTTTAATGTCTAAGAAAGTCCTTACTCATCCACATACCATGACAACCAGTCATTTGCAGGCGGTCTAATGTAATACAATAGCTGCTTCTTTTAATTTTTTTTTTTTTTTTTTTTTTTCAATTATAAGTAACATATATGCTCGTATGCACTGCCAAAGCAGTCAAATTCACAACAGATCTCCCAGAGGAGTTTGAATAAGAGAGGATCTGCATGGAGGCGGAGGATGACGTGATGGAGAATAGCTGTGGTAGATGCATTGGAAATATAAACACTGACCCACCTGAGACCTTTGTCCCATTTGCACTGATCCTCTGCCTCTAATATTCTGCGATTAATCTCCTCCAGCTCTGTATTAAATACCTGGAGCCAAAAACATCTCTTGCACAGGTAGATAGCTCCTGATCTGAAGTTTTCAGTTTTATTTGACATGATATGAGATTATTGTTGCCCTGCTTTACTTCAGTGAGAAAGCTGTTACTGCCCATACTCACAACTACATTTGCCCCTGTACCTCGGTTATAATGCTTCTTCTACTGCCCTCTACTGGCAGAGAAGCAGAAGAGGTTGTTGTTTTCTTTGTCTAGTAGAACTGCTACCACAGTCCCAAATATAGTCACCTGTTGAGTATTCAGCTTTTAGCGGCTGATAGCGCTCTAGCTTTAATTTCTAACTTTAATCATTCTTTATTCATTTAAGTTATTCTCTGTTTGATATGCAAACTAGGCAATCTGCAAGGTGATTTTAGTTTTATTGGCCTCTCATCTCAGCAGCCGCACTGAAGACTGTTTATGGTGTCAAATCTGTATAAAAGTTTAAATGAAAGGAAACAATGCAGAATTTTTTTCCAGAAAATTTATTTATTTTTGTTATAATATTCAGACTACATGTATCTTGTCACTGTGTACTCTCTTTATCTCAAAGGACAATGTTAAGAATAGAAATTACTCGTCAGCACAAAACACATACTTTGTGAGAATATTTTGAGCAGCTTTCTCAGAGCAGGAAGGATGTTGCAGCTTTATGTTACGGTCCATTATTAAACGCACTAAACCTATTCTGGACACGCGTACAAAAGAGACTTACCCAGTATACAATTGTTCTAGCTATTTACTATGTGGGTAACAGGTGATTTGTAAGGAGTGATAAAAATGAAGAAAATGTACAAAGAAATGAACACATGTATGTAGTTAGGATTTATGATCTGATTGCTTGATTTCCACCTTGCATGCACTGCTAATAAAAAGTAAGAATAATATTAAAGAAATGGAGTATGTTCTAAGGTTATGCACTACAGCCGGATGTGAATCATTGGAGGTAAATAAATAAAGGACATACTGAAGATTAAATACAAATAACTCAGGCTGGATTAACATGCAAAAGACAAGATTTTATTTATTTTCATGGTGTCTAAGTAAAGCACAAAGTGAGCTCATGTGTTCCCTTTTAGAAAGCTCGTGATGAACATCAATAGATGAAAATAATATTGGCTGTTTTTGTGTGGCTGTGCAAATGCTTTGCAGATAAGCAAACAGCGCCCTCTACTGGCACGTGACCTCGCAACTGCAGAGTGGAGTCCGCGAGTTCAAATTGTCTTAATTGTCTAATCTAATTGTCAAAACGCTGCAATACGGGAGCTGTTATCTTCAGATGCACTTTGCACTACTTGTGTTATTGGAAGGAAGGCAAGCAGGCTCACAAAAGCTCTGCATTAATAGAGCATCTTGAATTGTTGTACAAAGATGACTGAAATAGTACATTCAATTATTGTTCATGGGCTGCTACCATAGTGTGTTAAATACAGCATTTCTGCAGGCAAATGAATGCATACGTAATGACCTATTTGATATCTTCTGGTAATTGTGTTCTCAGAATACCTTCAAACTCAAAACAGTCACAAAAATATCACAATAATTGTACATTTTTTTTCTTCAAGACATCCACAGAGAAAAAGAAAAGTCTCCATAATGGGTTAAAAACCCATGTACTCTTGTGTTTTAGCAGCAATATCATGTGTGACAGATAGCTTCAGTTTGTGATATAGTTCATTATTGCTATCTGTCAAGGCTCAGTAAATACATTTTTACTTTTTCTGTTCCACAGTAGACAGTCTGCGCGCTGAGTACATACGTATAAAGAAGAGAACAATTCAAATAATACAAACATTATTATAATCCTACAGGAGACACAAAAACGGCGGTTGCGTGAAGGAGTCCCGTTTGTGTGTGATGTTGAACTTCTTTTATTAAACAGTTACCACCGAGCTGTAAACATCTGGCCTGGTGTGGACTTTACCAGTAGCTTCTCTCTGCAACGTTACCCGCATTTTCCACTGAAGACGTGTCGGTCACGTCGTGTGCGCGACGCGGCTCTGTTCCGTCCTCTGCGCAGCTTCGTGGTCCACCGGCCGCGTGTCGGACGCGGAGCGTTTTGTCTTGTTGATCTTCCTTCCTCATTTGGTCACGTTTTCTTGATTTCTGTGCTCCTATCGCGGGTAAAGTTATTGAACGGCATTTTTTTTGTTGTTGTTGTTTTTTTTTTGTCCCTTCTTTGTTTATTGTTGTAATTTCCTACTTTGTGCTGCAGCCTTACAGACAAAGTGTTTAAGTCATTAAAAAACATGAATCCTCCTATTTATTGTGAAACGATTTCACTGCGTGGGTAGACGGCGATGTAGTCAAGTTTTTTTTTGCTTTTTTTTACGACCAAGAGTTTGTACATGGGTGTTTTATGTTGGAAATTTTCCCGGAGTTTTATTTTGTTTTCTCGACAAACTTCCTGCCCGGCCGCTCGAGTAGAGCAACTCGAGTATGCCGCGGTCTCCGAGCGGCTTCCGTCAGAAATAGATCTGGGACGCTGGTGAGAAGGACCGCGGTGGGAAACGAAGCGTTGACTTTTATGTCGGCGATTCACCGCGTCGGAGACGGAACCAGTAGAAAATAGCCTTTATGATCTTAAATTTTAGTTTATGTCTGAGGTCAAATTGATTTAACTCGCATTTTTTTTTTCAATCTTTTTTACGTGTAAATTCAAATTTCAAAATAAATTCAAAATCTATAGACATTAAGACGTAATTTTAAAGCACCAGATTGGAATCAACAGTAAAGCTTAGAAATAAATGAGTAAAAGTTACAGTGCACGAAATGAGCAATGATTTGATTTGATAAAAAGGCACAGGCAAACAGAAACGTCTTCAGACTTGGTTTAAAAGATGCGAGTTGCAGCAGACCAGCAGTTCTCTCTCTGGAGGTTTTATACAGTTATCAGTTATGTGGACCATAAAAGCTGAACGCTGCTTCCCCGTGTTTAGTTTTGACTCTGGGGACAGAAAGCAGACCTGTAGACAACCTGGGGGGTCTGGATGGTTCTAAAGTAGTGGCAGATCAAGAAATTATTTTGGCCCTGAACTATTCGGTGCTTTATCAAGGAACAGCAGTACAAGTATTGTGAAATCAATTCTTTGAAAGACAGAAAATTGGTGTAAAGATACAGTATGAGAGCTGTAGTGATAGGATCTGCTTTCAGCTGCAGCTGTTTGATCGATTTTTTTTTTTTAATTTTTTTTTTAGAGACCTTTAAACACAGCATTAGAGTCCTTAACTTGACTGAAGATAAACACTTGGACAAGTTTTTCCAAATCCTGCTTGAATCCTTGATATGTTCTTCAGGCAATAGTAGGCTGACATTAATTGTTTTAATGTAGCTATTCAGTTTTATCTCTGTTTAATTGAGGAGAATTTTGGCACATCCAATCACTCATTTGTTCCATGCACTTAGTTTATACGATATAGTCCACTGGTAATGCAGTTTTGTAAATGTGTGTGCCATCTGCATAATTATGGTAACATATTTTGTTGTTTTAAATCATCTGAGTTAGTGGGAGAAAGTAGACATTGAACAGAAGAGGCCCCAGAATGGAGCCTTGGGGAACTTTGCATGTTGTTTTTGTCCCCTCAGATGCGTAAAGTACTCCCTGTCTTCTAAGTAGGATCTAAAACTGCTTAGTAATATGCCACCTAGTTTTCCAGTAAATATTTTTTCCAGACAAAATCAAATACATTGGATATTCCTTTCTTATGATAGCAGAAGGTCTAACCTTTCTGTATCCGCCGCAGAGTTCCCCTTGGCTACAATGGAGACTTGGGTTTGTAAACCACTTCTGTAAAAAAGTTTTGCTTGATTCAAGGTCTTTCGAGGTTGCAGCTGGATGACGCTGTAAACTATGTAAGGTCCCCAAACTCTATGTACAATTAAGATTAAAAAAAAAATAGGCTAATTTAACAGACAATAGCAGAGTCCATTAATAAATGTACACACATTCAACGTTGTACACACACAATCCTGACAGGGGGTGTAATTAGGCAGATTATGTGAAAACCCCTGTGGGTGTTTATAAGGTGTCTTTCAAATCTTCCGATTTCATGAATTAGGTTTTAATTTGTTAAACAGGATTTTTACCAGAAGAGAAACATTTATATATGACCTTTATTTAACCAGGTAAAATCAATTGAGAACCAATTCTCATTTACAATGATGACCTGTCAGCACAGTCCACACAGTGACACAAACAGCACAGATACAAAACAGTATAACAAACACGAGGAAAAGGCTAAAGACAACATGGGTCAATGAATAAATACTATGTACCAAAATAAACAATACAAGTAATAAAAATAAATAAATAAAATGAGAAAGGCAGATTACTGGATTTTCTTTATAAAAATGAGAGAAAGAGAGAGGGGAGAGAGAGAGAGAAAAGCAAGGGCTGGTCAGCAGGTACAGCAGTCAACTATGATTTGTTGCAGCTTTAGTTTGAACATGTTGAGAGAGGTGAGAGCTGTTAGTTTGAGTGTGTTTTGAAGTGAGTTCCAGTCATTTGCAGAGGCAAAATGAAAGGCGTTATGACCAAACACAGTACGGACTTTTGGAACGATGAGCCTAATGAAGTCACTTGATCTTAAATGGCGATTGCTGTCCGAGATGTGCAGAAGATTTGAGAGGTAGCGAGGGGTCATTCCCAAAAGGGATTTGTAGACCAAGAGCAGCCAGTGTTGTAGCCGCCTGGTGTGAAGGGAGGGCCAGTCCACCAGTCTGTAGAGATCACAGTGGTGGGTGGTGAAGGGGGCACCTGTGGCAAAACGGATTGCTGAGTGGTGGAGTGTGTCCAGTTTTCTGAGGGTGGTCTTAGATGCCATTTTATAAATTATATCGCCGTAGTCAAATAGAGGAAGGATGGTCATTTTCACAAGGGTGAGTTTGGCAGTGTGTGTGAAGGAGGCCTTGTTTCGATACAGGAAACCCAGTCTAGCTTTGACTTTAGCTAGAAGGTTATTGATATGTATATTAAATGAGAGAGATGAGTCCAACCAGAAGCCAAGGTATTTGTAGGAGCTGACAAACTCCAGCTCTGAGCCATCAGCACTGTAGATGTTGGGGGGGCTGGGGATGATGAGGTTTTTCCGGTCAAACAGCATACATTTGGTTTTTTTAGAGTTGAGGAGCAGATGGAGGTTGTGGAAAGACTGTTGGATGGAGGTGAGGCTTAGTTGAAGAGTGGATACAGCAGAGTGGAGTGAAGGACCAGCTGAATATAAGATGGTATCATCAGCATACAGATGAATCCTGGAATTTCCTGCAGCTTTGGCTACATCGTTAATATAAATGGAGAACAAAATAGGGCCTAAGATGGAGCCTTGAGGCACACCTTTAGAGATGGTAAGAGGTTCAGACATGATGTTTTCGGTCTTCACCCGCTGGACACGACCAGCCAAGTAGCTAGCAAACCAGTTGCAACATCTACTGGACAAGCCAATGCTGGTAAGTCTATGCAGGAGAATGTTATGGTTGACCGAGTCAAAAGCCTTGGCTAGATCTATAAAGGCAGCTACACAAGTCTGTTTGTTGTCCATGGCGGAGATGACATCATCAAGGACCTTTAGTGTAGTGGTGGTACATCCGTGGCCTTTCCTAAACCCAGACTGCAGGTCAGACAAAATATGATTTAAATCAATGAAGTGAATTAGTTGTTTATATACCAGTTTCTCTAAGACTTTGGCCAAACAGGGCAAGATGGAAATCGGCCTGTAGCAGTTCGGGTCAGAGCCAGAGCCTCCTTTAAAGAGGGGAAGAATCGTAGCCGATTTCCAGTCAAGGGGGAAAACAGACAAATGAAATGATAGGTTAAACAGACTTGTAATAGGGGAAGCAATAATATGAGCCGCTGATTTTAAAAACACGGGGTCAAGCCCATCAGATCCAGCTGACTTGTTTGAATCTAATTTAATGAGCTCATCCAGGACTTCTGAAACCTTAACAGGTTGAAGGGAGAAGCTGTTAACGCTGGGTGATGAAATAGGGGTGTTAGGTGAATCTGTTACAGGGGCAGCTGCACCAAGGAAATTAGACGAGTTCACGAAATGTTGGTTGAGTTGTGTGGCCATGCGCTGTTTATCAGTAACGACAATGTCATCAAAGATCAAAGAAGTGGGTAGATGCGGAGAAGCAAGTTTGTTTTCCATGGATTTTACTGTTTTCCAAAATTTCTTGGCGTCAGAGCCACTGGCTGAGAATTCTTCTTTGTAATAACTGATTTTGGCCTTCCTGATCGCCTGTGTTGTCTTATTCCTGTATTGTCTGAAGGCCAGCCAGTCAGCAGCAGACTGGGAAGACCTCGCTCTCCGCCATGAGGTGTTTTTTAGGCGGATCAGAGCCGCCAAATCATGACTAAAATTTCTGTGGGATGCTAACATTAGTTCACTGAAGTCAGATTAAACCTGTTGCTTGTTGCTACAAGTATTGTAATCTTACTCTATGCTCTTAGGTCTAACAGGCTAATAAAAATATAGAAATAACGTTTGCAGAGATGATGTGTAGTAAATGCAAACTGAATATTGGCAGCATATTCGACTGCAAGGAGCAAAAGCCCCTTTGTATTGACCAATACAGCAAACAGGGAAACATGATGTTGTTTATCTGATACAGAGAAGAAAACCCAACAAATTATAGAAAGCAACAGCAAACAAGATAATCTTCCTGTTTCTGCTCCAGAAAGGCTGTAGACATCCTGTAGCTGTGCATACAGAGACAGAAGTATGTTTCAGTTCGAGTGAAAGAATATATCACTATATAAATTTAAAACATTTTACTTCTACAGAAACTTTTAAAAAAAACAAAAAAAAAACAATGACATGTGCTTTGAAAAAACAAAAAAAGGTTGTCCAGGCAGTGCAATATATACTGACAAACACACCACACCTTTACCTTATCTTGTCCCTCTACATGCCTTCTGTCTGTTTACTAAAAGATGCAAATGACTGTCTATGTTTGCAGAAACTCTATCCATGTCCACTACCTGTTTTTCTCCACTTTGTGGGACAGTCTGTCAAATGCTGATTAAAACCATTGACAGTTTGTTCTCTTTGAAGTTGTAAAGAGAAGCGCAATCAAGCCCCTTATAGCAATTTAAGTATATTATATTTATGTTTGTTGGCAATTTAATCTCATTGTCTCATTGTTATTAGTGAACTCAGGCAGCATAAAAACAGAGCACACACACACACACACACACACACACACACACACACACACACACACACACACACACACACACACACACACACACACACAGGCGTACTGTATTTGTGTCGGAGGGGAAAAGACGTGACACAGGGGACAGAGCTACTTTGAGAATATCAGGTGAGATTGACCGGCTTGGGAGAGGCGTCGCATGGAGAAGATTTAACTTGATGCTGGAACTGAGGGAGAGAGTCACTTGTTAACACTAACAGACAAAATACAAATACAACTGACTCGCTGATACCTGGAGTTATTAAACAGAGGTTTTACTTGTTCCTAAAAGACAGATTTACATGACCAAAACACTAAACCTGACATCTTTTACCTCATAATACTTTATAACTAGTCATTATTATCAATAATGAACCAGTTATATAGAAAACCTGTCCGAAATGAAACTTTATTTGTTGCCCAGATTTTTTTTTATACCACTCACTCTTTTCTCCACACAAACAATACTAAAATGGAGCAATGGTGTAAAAACAAAATTTCACTCAGGTACACAAACACCCTTACAGTCAGTACATTTTTAGATAACAAACATCTGCAAAATAAACACAAAGAAATAGCTTCATATTCAGTAGTTAGTTATTCAAATAGCTGCTCATTCAGATGGCACATTCACACAGTGAGTAGTCATGCGATGGATCTGTGCCACTCATCGCTCACTTCCCTGTTCTAAAAAACACATTACCAACATGTAGACGAACAGTATGGTGCCACAAACGCGTTATTATTAATAATATTGAATTTAAAGGTTAGGATCAGTTCCAGTTAATAAGGGCTTAAATACACAAGTCTGTTCAATGTCACAGCGAAGCCATACTTTCACTTTTCAGAACATACACCTCTTCAAGAGTTTACGTGCAGTCAGCCTTCAACAGTGGCCATCCAGGGACGAAGTGTTCTACAAAGGAATTTTTTAATTGGTCTAACCGTTTAGATTGGCCAGCCAAATGGCATCTTGCAAAAGAAAAAAAAAATCTACAGCGTAGAGGTCCCCAGAGTCGTCATTACTGACACTTCATTAACTCCATGAGAGGTACTGTGCATTTAGACACTGGCATATCAACAACAAAAAATTAAATGGTGGCCTCCATACTCCAAAACAACTCCAGACATAAAAATGTAGTCAGGAAGGGAATTGTTCCAATTTGCCAATAGAGACCGACAATGGGTCAATTTTCATTTCTGTCCTCATTGTTCCCCTTAAAATCTTAAATAATGTCCCTGTATGCCCTCCTCCCCTCCTGCCTCCATCATACCAACACTTGTCTTTGAACTGGGTCTTTGTCACAGGAAAGTTAATAAATGTTATGATACATAGTCTGTTGTGATTGAAAAAGAATACAAAAAAAAACATTCATGCTACTCTGAGGCTTTAAATATTAAGTGTCAGAGGGTTGAGTCAATATGTAAACTGAACCAAAACAGACATTTGTAGAAACTGAGATTATATTCCAAAACAGGTAGCAAAATGCTCTATGATTGTTTCTACAACATAATCAAATAGGCAAACATGATACTAAACACGCTGTACCCAGAGACAAAATGCATTTTCACTAGGCAAACCATACTCAGGGATGCATTTAAGACATTTTCAAGTGTAATGTATTTTGTCTTCATGCACTGTTACACTTCAATTAAAAAATATATTGTTAGCATTTCTACCAAACTGTATTGTAACAACCCTAAATGTAGCTGACAGCTATCACTCTAGCCTGCAGAGAGCACCATTAATAACCAAACCATTGTGCTGCAAACTCACAGTGATCCCTAATCTGTCATCTGTGATAATAGTTTTTTGCTGTGCTTTGCTCCTGTGTAATACAAACATCAACTTCTTATTCATCCGATTCTGTTGTGAAAAAGTAAAAACCAATGAATATGTGAGTTCTGATGTGAAACTGTAATATGAGTGGAAACATAGCTAATCAGCTCCTGGTTGAAGTTCATTGAGATGCTGAAGCGTGGTGATTTCAGTCAGTCACAGATGATTTACCTTCTTTACCTAATTCAGATCAATTCAGACAGTACAAACAACCACCAGATGTCTCTGTTAAATCCGCCTCTCAAGTCCCGCAAGAGAACCAGAGGACGATCACAGCGCCGTGCTCCCACTGAGAGGAAATACATTTGACTCATTTTTCTTTTTTATGGTCATATTTTCCAAAGTGTGCAATGGTTTCTGTCCAAAAAGAGAAAGTTAAAATGCATTTCTTCCACAGCTTTTTGTTTAGTTCCTCTGTATCATAGTAACAGGTATCCAGCACCGTGCACATGATAAATACTGAAACAATAAGAACTGCGTCACTATTAAACTCCCTACTTTTACCTTTATGTTTACAGGGACATAGCTGAAGCCCAGAAATATCCATAGAAACTTTAATAAAGTATATTCTCGTTCTACAGAGCACCCGCTTTAAAGACTTTGCTTTTTAAAAGTAGACAGTTTGAGAGCTGCATGATCTGATTAGTCTTTCATACGGTTTTCATCCCAGCTATTAAACAGCAGAAGAAATACTGACAGTTCATAGTTTTTCATGACAAGGTCCACACACACACACACACACACACACACACACACACACACACACACACACACACACACACACACACACACACACATACGTTAACAATCCTCTGGGCACAGTGGGTGCAGCTCTCTCTCCTCTTGTCATGCTCTTTTGTGGCCTCACAAGGGCGGCCTTTGTGTGCCATCAGAGTGTGACCGGGTGCAAGCGCGTCTGAGAAGAGAGTATGTGCATATTTGTTTCCCAGTGTCTGTTTATGCAGGAGTTGTGCATGTATACTGGTATGTTGTGGCCTGTTTATGAGCTGCTCTCCCACTGCGCTGGCTCGGATCCAACCAGTCAGTAGGACAGTGCAGATTGAGGACAGAAGAGAAAGTGAGCCTCATTTCTCACTTCACGCTACTGCTTTGTTGTTAGAGCAGGCAGGCCAGTGTTGAGAGGGGCATGGAGGGGTGAAATTAGAAGGGACTGTTGGGGGCAGGTGGAAGGGAAAGTGGAGAGAGGCCAGTGTTCTGGTGGCGGTGGTACCAGAGACTTTCTCTCAGCTCATGTTTCTCTTTACAGTCTGCTTGCTGAGCTCATGTTTGATGTATTAATCTTCCAAAATGTCACAAGTCTGTCATCAGGTCCATCCGGTGCCAAAGGTACCAGTCCTGCATCATATTATAACATCAAAGTTATTTTTCCTATCGCTTTACCGTCCCAAAAAATAAATCACAATGTTTTCCCACTTTAAGTTGGTTGAATGCACTCTGGGGATACGCACTTGTCTTTGAGAGAAGACTGGTAAAAGGAGGTGAAAGGGGATTTTCAGTCTACTTTGTCGTTGTTGTTGGAATGAACAGGCTGGCACTGGGCTAAAGCCGAGAGGGAGGAGGAGGAGGAGATGGAGGAAAACGCTTTGGTGGAGGCAAACGGTTCCCTGGGTTTATGTTTCCGATGCAGGGCAATCGCAGCCAGAATGCTGATGATGTGCACGTGGAAGTACATCGACCTAGAAAAAACAGAGTGCATCATTTTCTAACTTAATCAGTGTGAAAATGTTACATGACCAAGAAGAACAGGCCACAAAATATCATGTTAACAACTAAAATGTAACATATTTTAAAATGGTTTTTTTTTTGTTTTTTTTAAAAAGAGAGAGAAGTGGGGCTTAACTCTGCTTTTCAACCTCAGTACATGTCATGATCCAATAAAAAGGGCATTGCTGGCACTGTAGTTCTTGACATACCATATGTTATCAAAAGCCTCCAAATACATGAATACTAGTATTTCTAGTATTTGAATGTTTCAGCAAAAGGACATTTAAGAAAGAATTTCATAGTCTGTTGAGTTGATTCTAAGCAATAACTTCCAGAAAATGAATACTGCAGATACATTTGTGGCAAAACATTACTTAAACTCTGCCAAAGTGTCCACAGGGACAGACTTACTGGCCCACAATCTCTTGGTCACCAGTTCACGTGTTTAACATTTTTGGACAGAGACAGAATATGAATTAAAATAGTAATTTAAATTGGCTCAGAGATGACCAAGACATAGATGCACTGGTCCTCAAAGGTAAAGGTTTGTTTCCCATTAAACACAGGTGCAGTGAGCTGTGGACTTGTACGTGCACAGTGGATGCACACACTTCAATGCATACTACAGCTGACGGGCTGTGCACACAGATGTTTTCTTCACGTGCAGAAAATAAAATGGCGGGGCGTTTGGGTGTCCTAATGTTAAATGTGCATACTGCAAATCTGCAAAGTCTGGACTGGAGGGACACTTGTTGCATGTCATACCTCATCCTTGTATTCCCCAACAGAAGGGGAACACAGTAAATTGGTGAGTGTGACAAGTACTATTCATGAAAAGATGGAGCATCAGTTGTTAGTGACTTGTAGTGTGTACAATCTGCACTATCAATACTTTTTGGCTGAGTGTGGATGTCTGCACAGGTGTTCTTGCTTTATTTCCCATATATGAACACGTGGCAAGTTGATGTCATTTAGTCTCACCCGGCCTCACGGATGAGGGAGCATAAATTGGGTTGTCAGAGAATAAGTTAAAGCCAGTTGAGACATACCTGTAATAAACTATAGTGTCGTCTACTGCAAGAAGTAGAAAAGGCATGACAGTGTAGCAGATGGCCAGCTGCGTGGCGGCCCAAGTTAAGATGTCGTAGCCCAGCTTCAAGGATCTGGAGCCCAGGAAGTGGTGGCGAACAGACTTCCGTATCTGGCAGGGAGAGACAGAGAGGAGTAAGTTATTGTTGTCACACAGGGGAAAAGGTTAGTCTATATATGCTCTACTGTTGTCTGATTATTTAGACTACTAAAGCTACAACAGTATGTTATATTTTGCCATTTTTACTTACTGGTTTACCTTTGAATCTTCACAACTAACCTTAACTACTATATGAGAAATAGAGGAAGAGCAGAGCTGCCGTTTTGTAATAAAAAGTCAGCTGGTCAGAGGAACAATTTTGGTTTAAACAGATATTAAACACACTTTCATACTCTAAACACACGTCTTTGTTTGGAGTCGTACTGAAAAAATTGGTGTGGCTTTAGATATCCTTAATCTTAACAAAGCTATCAGAATTGCAGGGTTGTCTCCCAAGTCTTCAAAATTGCAGTATGTTGCTCGTTTCCATTTTTTGTATACAGTTCATTTTTTTTTCCAGTTGTAAGTTGGAGTAATTGCTTGATTTTCCAGAGGAGGTAGGTCACTCACAGCTCGTGCTGCCATGGTGATGGGGATGGCTGTGAGGAAGGTGAAATAGTACCCTGGATAAACACCGTGCCACAGAGCAGACAGGATGAAGGTCAACGCCAACCGGTGCTTCGGGGCTCGGTCATAACACACCCTGAAAAGAGGAAGAAGAGAGGAATTCAGGGAAAGAGAACCTGTTAAATAAAATAAAACACTATGGAGGGTTCTGATTATTTAAATAATGAGTTGAGTTAACACTCACGTTTTGAGCCAAATTCCTGTTCGAATATTCCAGTTGTCTATGAAGGTCTTGAAGCTGGTTGCTGTCTGAAAAAAGATCAGTCACAACACTGACAGTGTGCTCCAATGCTTAATTCACTATCACAATGAGTGCTAATAGGTCATGCTCTTTCTTTTCTTTCCCATCATGTAAAACATAGAGGGTACCTCGATCCCGATGATGCTGATGTTGCAGATGAGGTCCCAGGACGGCTTTCCATTTTCATCCATCCCCAGGAAACCATAACCTGCAGCGTTGTTGACTGCATCCGCTGATGAAACAGACGAAAGCAATCACATGGCAATAAAATATAAAATTTGTCCCCATCATATTAGCACAGACAATTGGCCAGACAAAACTCACCTAGAGTCCAGGCGAAGTAGAATTTGGGCCTTGCAGCTTGTATGGAGAAGAAAGCGTACATGAGCCTGGTGAGGAAGGGGGCCTGGCTGACAAAGTGGGAGTTGATGTTGTACTTTATCGGCAAGGACCGAGTGACGATGAGGAAGGACAGCATACAGCCGCAGCAGACCAGTAGCTTTCTATAGACAGCGTTCTGCATTGAAAAACACAGAATTACTCAGCATCGATGGAAACTCACTTTACAAAAGCCAAATGAGACCAGAAGAAATTAGTCACATTTAGGACCAAGACCTAAATCAGAGTAACAGCTTCCAGGTTAAAGGAAATCTCAGAGCAGATTGGATCTGTATACAAATCTGGATACCCCAATGCTATTAAATCTTGGATAGACCTGTGCTAATGAGCCACATGTCTGCAACTGAATAGCTCCATCCATTTAGGAGACTTTATTTTTAGCAAGTCTGCACCAGCCGTGAAGTGTTCACTTTTATTACAGCCTCCTTAAACCTTTAAGTTTTACACCAAAAATCAAGGAGCGAGGAACGAGGACAATTACTGCTTTATGATGACTTTATTCCAGATGACAGACAGCATGAAAAACTTAATGATGTACTTTTGACGTTTTTAGATAATATTCCTGTGAATATACAAATGAAACTAAGAAAAGATGTATTTGTGAACTTACCAGGGGTGACGGGTCCAGTGTCTTATCATAGCCGTTCTGCCCGTTACACGTCCCAGGATGTTGCCTGAGCCTCCTGCTGACGTGTCTGCCCTCTATGAAGTCTATGTAGTCCGTATAGTTACTGCACGGCCCCACCAGGATGCTCAGGAAGTTCAGATTATAACTCAGGTACTCAATGAGAGAAGGCCTCACACTGCAGAGAGAAGAGGAGGACCCTTTCATATTCAGTATGACAGGTATAGTCACTTCAGGTTAAATGCAACAGTGTCATTATGTATTTTCTAATAAATGGGGTGGAAATATGAGAAATTCATGCCATTTATCTTTAGATAAAAATTAAACAATCCAACATGGCTCCTGTAAACCTGTATTATTGCTTGGCAGAGGAAAAGCTTAAGGTTCATAAGAGTAAATAAACAGAGATGTTTTTACATTCACAGTGTTATAAATGTTATGAATTAGCTTAAGATCTTGTCCCTCTGACCCTCCACGGCAGTTCGAGAGCATTTAAGAGAACCAGGGTTAGGTATAGACAACTAGTTATAAACTATATGTAACCAGTTCTACAATCTGAGGAATCAGGAAGTCATACAAAAATCTGATTTTCAATGTGCTTATTGATTCTTGAAAGCAAAGTTGCCAACTAACCGTTTGTATGTGTTATGAATGTATTCAAGCATGTATACTATACTTACAGCACAGCCAGAAATTAAACATAAAACTGCAATCAGAGTAAATAAAATGAAGTTGTAGCCAACCATACAGGTAGCACAGGAATCTTAAAGTAAAGTAAAATAATATATAAATCACCAGATTTACCGGGTTATCACACAAGTGGGACACTCGATTTTATGACTGCTTTTTAATACATTTTTGAATGTATTATAAAACGGCATGCATGGTACACTGATGGATGTGATTTTATTGATTCACATGCACAAACATGTAAGATCTTCCATGCAAAATGATGCCTCTTTTCTAAGTTCCAAGCATGCTTTTTTTCATGAACAAGCTATTCACCATGATTTCATCCCCTTGTCATTGTCCTTCGTGGCTAAAGGAAAAGAAATAGTTATTTATGCTTTCAATAAGGTGTTAATTCAGATGCATTCTGACAGCATTTAAAGTATCTCTGCTTCTGTGTGTTGATACAATTTAACCTTGTAGTGTAGAGTATATACTGCACACCACAAAGGTCACGTTTAAAAGCAAAGAACGTTAAATTCAGTATGAGACCTCAGAGACCTCCAATCTATTATTAATAGGCTCTATTCTGTTTCCAAATCCCCTTAAAGTTTTACACAGCAACAAGTAAAAACAGTAAAAACTTACCTTATGGCCATTAACTTCTGCTCCGATGTCAATTGTTCATTTTTCTTACACAAACCTAAAAAAGTAACGAAATCATGGCTGTATTTAATCTGGTTTTTCCACATGTTGCTGGGAGCATGTGGCTCTAAAAGACTTGGCAACATCTGCCGAGTTTGCATGTGTGTGTTTGTGAGCCTCCACTCGTCTGTCTTACCGTCATGGAGCTGGAAAGCCAACGTGGTGATCTTCTGGGTTACTATCATCAAAGGTCTGAGCAGGAGAAAACAAATAAGTTGTTTTACTTTTTAATTTGATTCTACAAGTTTGAAAATGTATTAAATGGTAAAGAAAATGGTGATCATCTTTCAGCAGTTAGAGGTTTTAGCCTCACCAACCCAGTCTGATATAGGTTTCAAAGTCAAAAGCAAAGACCATGACAGCCTAGTAAGCAGCATGTTTGTCTGTCAGTCAGATGTTTGAGTGACAGAGAGCCCTTTTTAATCTTTTTATTTACCAACTGATGTAAGACAAAGTTGAAGCAAACTGAGCCTCTGTGTGAGGCTGCAGAATTTATTCTCCCTGGTGAATCGCTTCATTCTTTTGAAGTCGTGGCAAATCAGGTCACTTATTAATCCAATGTAGTTCATTCCAGTCCCCAGAGATTCAGTTTAAAGAGCATCTCTCTTTGAAACCAGCACAGCCAGATTTTGAAAATCTAGCTGGTGAGTTGAAGTCATTCTTCAAATTCTGTATTTTTTTTTTTTTTTTAACTTAAAACTCCTAAATGGTGCTTGAGACACTGGAATCCAGTACGGCATACAAAACAGAAAAGTGCTTGAAATGAGGCAGCAGTAGAGGAAAATAAAGTCCTGTACAGTAGGTGTCACACGCCTTCCCCCTCCTTCATTCACAGACACACAAGCCTCTGTCTCAAGAATGAGAGTGTGTGTGCACAAAGGCACATATAAACTACATCTCACTGCCTTTCTCTCACTTACACACACACACACACACACACACACACACACACACACATACACACACACACATACACATACACACACACACACACACACACACACACACACACACACACACACACACACACACACAGGCTGGTTCCTGTCTGTGAGTGGGCTGCATTGTGTGCACAGCATGGAAACCCAGGCAGAGAGGGGCTGGCCGTGCGGCTGGCAGTGCCAGCTTGATGAGAGTTGGCAGTGGACTTTAGAGAAACATTTTCAGGGTGCCAGCCAGTATGTGCAACACTCCACCACTGTGGCCTGCACACTGTTTTTTGTAGCTATGTTTCTGAGTTCAGTGTCATTTCTGTTGCTGCTCAAAGTCAGAAGTTATCAGCTTAGGGAAATGCTCGCAGACAAACAATACACACAGACTTTAGATACAAACTCTGGATTAACTTTGACAGTAGAAAACCAGAAAATCACAGACGTAAATGATTGCTGTTATGTCAGGAGAAAAGTAAGTCGCACAACTTTCGCTCTACCTGATTCATTAATTAAATCCAGGGTAAATAGTGTATGTAGTGTCTGTGATTTACAACTGGCAGATAGTTCAACATGAGAGCTTTTAAAAAAAAAAATCTGGTTTTCTAATTCAGCATACGACTCTACCAAAGGCTGACTCACAGGCCTGGCTGCTCATCACCAACGTCACATGGAGTATGAGCGAAGCTGCCAACAAATTAATCCACGCTGGAACAAGGCAGAGAAAGTTGCTGAATACAGTCAGAAGTCAGCAAAGTCAGCGGTCACCTTTTAAAGAACAACCGCACAATTTATCTGGAATGGACATTTCCTATGAAACCCTGGTACCATGTCAGACATTAACCTGACCACACACGTTGTCAGTGCCATGTTTAGTCAAATAATTGTATCTGTGAATACTGCAATCAAGGTAAAACATGCAGTTCGTCAATGTGGGAAGAGTTTTGATTTCCAAAACAGAGACATTCGTAATTTTACAATCTCAAAATTATGAAACATGGCAGAGGAGTAACTTCCCATCTTTGCAACAGGAGATCCCATTTCGCTTTGTTTGTTTTCCCCCAGTTCTTCTTTCTGTATTTTTATGACGTTTATAGAGTTTTAAAGAAAAAAATGTAACAGCATAATGAAAAGTGAAACAAAAGAGAAATATACTAAGGACTAACCTGCCTGGTCTTTTGAAGCAGACTTACTTTAAACACAACAAAACTACTGTTGTCAGTAAGCAGCGAGGACCTTAACTCTACCTAGCTGGGCAAAATCGACTGTTAGCCACCCTTGCTGCCCCGTTTTTAATCAGTGGTGTTATATTTACAGAAGGCTGTGGCACTGTCCACCGTGTTAACAGGAACCACACAGTTTGGAAACTGATAACACAGGAGCTGCTTTAAAACTGAAATAACTAATATGCTGTCACCACGAGGGTGTGGTGAAAAGATTAGAGAAGAAACGAAGAAACCAAATGACTGAGATTGTCCTTACCCGGAGAAGTCAGTGGAGAGTATTCCATAGTTAAAAATGAAGACTCGGCTCACTTGGCACGCTGTCAGATAGCCCATAGCTGTCACCATGGAATACCTGTGTGTGGAGGAATGAACAACTTAATCAGATGTTCTTGCCCTCAAATACTGCGAGTAGGTCTGCCAGCTCTTGGTGTAACATTAGTTCACCCATCAATTGCTAACATTAGGCTAGATGAACAGATTTCTTTGAATAGAACAGGCAGATTATTTTCTACCCAGTTGCTCCTGTTTTTTGTTTATATCACCTCAGAAACTTTGTATATCCAGAATTAATGACTGAAGGAAGAGTTTGATTCCAGGGAAATGTTACTGTTTTCTCTGCATGCTCAGACTAAGACACCATCATGGATATCATGAAAAAGCCACTGCCTATTTTCTAAGCAAGAACTTTCACACTTGTGTTGTTCCTGCATGAGCAAAAATGAATGTTAATATTCGAACTGCACATCTCAAATTGTTTGGCAAACAATGACACAAGCCTGATTTAAGGGCCTATTATTAAAGTAAGGTCACACATATTGTGTAATGGGTGAGAGAAATACCTCAAATCACCACAGGAAATCCCTAAAAGTCACAAGTATTGGTATTATAATTACAACAGACGGATTACTAATTACTGTAGGTGTGCACTTGAGTGTCCCGAGTTTGTCGTGACTCATTTAGTCACCTCCTCTCACCTGTTGTATGTCATACAGAGGTGCCAAACACAGAATGTAGGTTCGTCCAGGGACACAATTTGAATTTACACTGTGTTTTGCTTTAACAGATCAATGCCAGAGTTAACCTGCTCAACCTGCAGGTAATCCTTGTACATGTAAATACCACAGCCCTCCCTACCTCACTTATGTTGCTCCATTCATAAAGAGAAAGAAAAAAACCACAAGCTTGACACTTGTTGACTCAAGCTAACACACACACGACTAAACATCAAGAAAAGTTCTACAAAAACACTACAAACCTGGCAGAAGAGAGAGAAATAGGCTTTTAAACATGCACACAGCCACACGCACAGTGAATCTGTCTTTATTGATCGAGCAGACTGGTCCGGCTGGCGTGTCTGGCTGTTTTTCACCTGATGTGCTTTGAGTCAGTTTCATGCTTTTAATGAGTGTTCAGGCCACATTATGACAGGGAGGTGAGGGAGGTGGCATCCGGTGCTCTAAAGTATGTGTAGGAATGTGCAGGAGGGAGAGAACTACTGGGACAGTTTGAGTCGTAGATTTACAATGAATAACCAAACCTGACTGCAGCACATAAATGATCACTATGTTTACCTTTGCCTAAACGAAGCCACATGCCGACTCCACGACAGGAAAAGGTGGGCTCGTCCACAACCAGACATACCGGGCTACCGGACGGTTACAGATTGAAGAACTACACGAATCCAATCATTTGGTCTCCATTACATATCCCAGACTTACCTGTGTACATTGTTGATGTCAGCTTTGAGGATGAGCAAGTAGCTTGCAAACACCACAGTCAGGATATGAGCCGAGTACCTGCAGAAAAGAAACTCACACCATCAGAAAATGTGCCTCATTGCTCTTATTTGAATAATACAGTGGTCTTAATTTAAAATCGACGCAGGTTTTTATGCTGTATGTCTGTAAAATGATGCAGTGTGCATGTATTAATAGTGTCTAGACATGTTTCCCCTGAAGCCCCTTAACAACACATCAAATTGGATCTCTTTTTTTGTGCACTGTCATTGTTCTGCTACGAACAGGAGTATCATTCCTGTCTGTTTGTCAGAAAGTTATACAGAGGTCAACTGTTAAAGATAACTGCTACATGTTTTCTCCCAACACATGCAAGTAATGAAGTCACGTCACCGGCTCAGAGCAGAAAATACGAGTGGCGTCGTGTCACAAAAAAGAAAATGAATGGAGCACTGTGTGGGACAGTATCATACAGTACCATCCGAAGCAGAAGATGAGAAAGGCAATGCCAAGGAGAGTGGCGACAGCATGCCTGACCAGGGGGCTGGCGTGGCCAGGACTGAGGTAGAGACGAAACCAGAAGGCAGCAGCCAGGGCAAACAGTTGGCATGCCAAAAAATTCACCTATGGGGGGGAGACAGAGAAGAGGATAGGGCTGTAAAGCTGCTCAAAATACTCAACAATGTGTTGTTTGATGAATGGCAAAAATAACTTCTAATACTTTATAGGCAGATATTGTGACTGCATGGTAGGATTATTATGAATTTGATTAGTTTTTCCAATTTACTTAGTGATCCATCATATAAATTCAATGCACATAGTTTTGCTGTGCATGTTACCTTCATTTTGTCACTATTTTGGAGAGGAAAACACATGGAAAGCTTTTAATACTATTATAATCACACTGCAAAGTGGGCGTAAAGGAATCACTGCATGTCTCTCTAACAAGTGGCACAACAGACCATTCATTCATGACGTGGAGGGCTATTCATGAGGCAGCACAACTTGGAGAAATGCGTTATAATTCTTCCCAAATAACCCCATATGGTTGTGCCTCACGGGCTGATAGTCGTACCTGATCAAGAGGGAAGCCCAAGCATTCACTGACAGGCTGCAGCCACCTGGATCCAGTGGTTTTAAACGCAGCGTCCACCGGCTCTCCCATCCTGAGTACTTTTATCCGTGGCGATGCCTCAGTGCTCCCGGTTGTCTTTTTCCCCTAAATTTTGAACTGACTACTTAATATTTGCTGTGACTGAAATTCATCGTTTTCCCGAGCGGACCCCGTGACAAGTCAAACCAGGTTGCAGACCAGGGACAGCGCTCCCAGGCTGCTCTCTGTCCTCCTCCTTCTTTTCCTCCTCGTCAGTACCAGTCAAGTCAGACCGAGAACACAAAGCTCTTCCGGTTAGTGCTTAAAAAAATAAAAGCATGTCCGAGGAGAATGCACCATCCAGTTTTAGACTGTAAATAGAAAGCAAACTACGATTGCACGTAAGTAGAAATATGTTCTATAATTTTCTTGTATCCTCAAAATGTCCTGTCATTAAAGAGGTTTTGTTAGTGTTGATCTCACGAATTCGATTTCGTGTCCCTCTCCTCTTCAAAAGTAAAAGTGTAGATATATTGTACTTGTATTATAAAACAAGTTAATTGTAAACATTTGAAGAGACAAATAGTGTGTAATATCTAGTAATTTTAAGTAGGATGTTATAATTTCTTCTACAAGTTATTACATATAACATTTAAAACTTGACTCAACATGAGTTGAATACCATACCAGTGGTTATATCCTAGAGGAAGAATAATTCAGAGCATTTACTTAAGTTAAAGCACTAATACCACACTGTGAAACTACAAGTCCTGCATTTAAAATCTTACTTATGTAATAGTATGCAAGTGTGTTCCCTGTCAGAGTTCTACGATTATAAATAATGTTTTTTGATTAATAGCACAGCTCCTCATTTGAACTGCTTCATATAGGCTATTTTTGTTTAATCTACGGCATTGTATCATATTCTATGAGATCATCATTTCTATGTAGCTTTGGTGTCCTGTAAGAACCACATATCTCCAAAAAGTCAACAAGCTCAGACAAATGCTCCTCTTATCAGCTTGATGTCAATGCATTTTCCACTAGATGTTTTTTTAAATAGTTGGGTTAGAGAGGAGAATTTTCTCAACTTGTGAAGACAAGTAGCCCCCAGTTTGTATGTAGATATAATATGAGTAAATGTAATTAGGTACATCGTCCAGCTGCTATTTCCTCACTCCAATAAGAAGTTGGGTTTTGTTAGACATTCTTGGTAACAGAAAATTACTCGTGACACAGATTAAGACTGTGAATGCATATTGTCAACCAGAGATTTTGTCTCCCAGTGAAAGGATACACACTTCCTTCTTTTTTTTTTTCTTTTTTAAAGTTGATCGTACATGATTGCTCAAAACCTATTTAAAATTGCTGAAATAAAACGTGACGTTTGCAGCTGATTGTGACCCCTGACCTCAGCGTTGAGGGGAACAATAGGAAATAATATTCTCCTATTGGAATTCATTAAATGTCACGTTAATTATTTTAAAAAAAATCTAGCATTTCAAGCTGAATTCATAAATGTTTCCCTTTTAAAGGTCACACTTCTAATGATCTTAACAAAAATGGCCATGTATTGAGGAAAACTTGATATTTGGGCATTAGTTATGACTCACAGCTATAACTGCATAAAATTATATTTACTCCCATGTCTCAGCAGTGAAAGTCATTTGTGTCGACTGACCTTTGGTACCACTCTCTGCCACAAAAACATACTAATTCACCAATTTTCAAAATAGGTTTACTTTTCTTACATCCAGGCTCAACTTTAACGCAACAATTTAAAGATAATATTGTGTAAGATTTCGAATCATTTAACATTTTAATAATATTGCATAGGGGTGTGCTCAGTGTTGTTGTATGGAAGAAACAAAGAACAATAATTGATGAATTTGCAAACGTTTTACTCATAAAATAATCAGGCAATTAAGGCCAAAAAGAAGCTGCGCAACCATGATGCACCAACACAAACATTATGAAATACAAATATCAAAATTCAAACACAATTAAAATTCATTTCAGATCATCCTTCTAGGAGGGAAATGGTGGAGATTGTATTTTGTATATTAATTGAATGAGCTGCTTGTAACACTGATCTCCAATAACAGCAAGATATATATAGTTACTTTATTAATCCCACAAGGGGACATTTTTTCGCTACAGCAGCATTTATAGATACAGGAAAGCAATAAAACAACAGTAAAAATACTTAAAACAAAAACACACTCGGGGGAGCTGCTGTAACAGGCTGCCACTAGCACGGCGCCATCTTCAACAGATAATCCTGGAGGCTATATGGCCGGAGAAGGTCCTATCATATAATCCTGGAGGTTATATGGAGAAGGTCCTATCATATAATCCTGGAGGTTATATGGCCGGAGAAGGTCCTATCATATAATCCTGGAGGTTATATGGCCGGAGAAGGTCCTAACATCTGACATCAAAGAGCGCACAAAAAGCATGCTAAACAGGGAGGAACTATGTAAGGGGCTCCAAACATATGAAATACAGCCATCGTCGGCTCTGTTGTGTTGCATTATTGACCACTGCTTCCTTTCGCTTCAGTAAAATTGGTCACTTGCGCCACTTAGCGTCGCGTCGGGGAGCACGCAAGGCGTGACAGCCGACGTTGCCTGTTTACAACTGCCAATGAACACGTGGCGCACTGAATTCTGCGCACCCATTGGTCGGTACGGCAGTAATGTGGGCGGGGACTCTCCCGTGGAGGCCCAATGGGGTCCGGTATGTAAATTCCGTTTGAAAATTTCCCGGGAAATCTGAGTTTCGCGGGAGGGCTCTTGAGCGCGTAAACCGTATCCCTTCATTCATCAGGCCGTTTCCTGAAGCCATTTCTAGACGGGGGAAACGAGAGTTGCGCTACTTTTTAATCCGTTGCATCTGCCTAAATGCACTTTCCCGAGGAAAAATACTTTTCTAAAGTCGGTAATTCAGACACTCGTCTTCACTTCGGTCTGATTATTTTTGTAACTATCGCGGCGGATTAGCAGCAATACGGGCTTGAAAGTTCAGCGACAAGAAAGGGGTTACCCCGAATACGCAAGATGAGAAGAGGGATCTCCTCGGCTCCGGACAAAGTGATTTTAGCGGGGGTCGGGGGCTCTCCTCTGGACAAGAATATCATTTTAACAGCTCTCTCGGATCGTTTAAATCCCGGTCAAGCCAACGCCACATACATCCAAATAATAACCACACCACCGCCTTGCAACGTTACACAGACATCAAACGTGTGTTTATCCGAGCCTCAGATTAACAACATTTACACAACTCCGCAACAACCTGCAGCAAACGGAGCCGGACAACGACCCGCTCTGGGGAGACCGCCGGTAATAATAACCTTTACACAGCTCGTTTGAAACATGTTTTAGCTTTTTTGCTGCCAAACTACGACCGAGAGAGAGAGAGAGAGAGAGACAGAGAGAGGGGGGGGGAGAAGAAAAATATGTTAGCTTGCTAAGGCTAGCCGAGCTTGTTGTTCGGGCAGCTAGCGTGTTAGCCTCTTTAGCCAGGGTATTCCCACGACTCAAACCCGGCGAGGTCGGCTGACTAAAACCACCGCCGGGCCGAGCCGAGCCGGGCCGGGCCGAGCCGGGCCGGTCGAAAGGGTTGAAGGGGTTTCGTTGGCTTCAGGGACGCGGAAAAGGGCGAGTTGAAGTTAGTTTAGCGCGAACCGAAATGCGGACCTGTCACGTAGTAGCGTGCTTAGCTGACTTTCAGGGCGCTTTAGAGTCCGCTGCAACCCTTTTGTTGTTTTTTTGTTGTTGTTTTTTTAGCAGCCTAGATGGAAATATTGGTAAGAGATGAGCAACGTTAGCGGTGGCCTAGTGGCTGCTGTCGGGTGTCTTAATTTAAGGGGGGTGGTGGTGGTGGTGGTGGAGGAGGAAAGGTGGAGGAAGAAGGTGGAGGGGGGGGGCTGCCTTTGGGTCTTTAGTTAGCTCCTTTTTTTTTTTTTTTTTTGTAGCTTTGCAAGACACGAGGATCGAAACTTGCACAGCCCTGTTTTGTACACGGATGTAGTGTCCTATCAGTGGTGGAAGTCCTCGGTAGATGTCCCTCTCAGTCGTCTCCGTAGATGTTGAGCCAACTTGGGTGAAGCTTGACACCAAAAAAAAAAAAATGTGTGTTAGCTTTCGAGGCTAGTCGCACTATTGGTTATCAGTGGACAGTGTAACTCGTTGTCGGCCTTGACCTTTATATTTATATATTTATTTCTTCCGCATCAGTGTTATTTACGTCCCTCTCTTTTGTAAAATAAAGTAACGTTACGGCGCCTTTCACGCCGAGTAAAAGTGAAACCCGAGTTTGCTGCTTTACTGCTGACTGCACGTTTCCTGTGTCCTCAACGTGCACAAACCACACAGAGTAGTTTGAGCAGCATTCAGGGTGGAGGTCTGTTCCTTGATGTTCATGCATGAACTACACCAGCCTCTGTACCTCTTCTCTGCCTGCTGTGGCCATGAGCAGGCATGGGGTGGGGGTGGAGGGGAGGGGGTGGGGGTGAGGGGAGCTGCTTTTGCTGATATAAAATGGCTGACACTTTGACAGTCAACAGAGGGCATATTATTCTTTCTCAGACTTGTGTTTGATCAAGTTACATTAAGTATTACATGGTTTTTTTTTTTTTTCAATGATGGTTGAAATACTTTTATTTCCCGAGGGCGAGTTGATTTCTGCCCTTAAATTTAGAGGGAAATGCAGCAGATCAGCACACTGGTGCTGGCGTGTTGCTCAAAGACACTAAAACGGGGTGGCTTCTTGCCAACCAACTGGCTGAGAAGACTGCTCACTGGGCCACGAGGATTTATGTGTGGAATCGACAACATATTCAGCTTCTCACTGAAGCAACTGACACATTGATTTAGGTCCTTATCTGACATCTGCATCTTAATTGTGCGGAGATGTTGATCGCGTTATCTATTCAGGTTTCAACACGGTGTTAAATAGTACGGCTGAGTCCAAAACTTGGTGTGAGATCCTTCTGAAATTAGAAGTAAACCGCTAACTTGGTAGGAGTGTGTTTAAATGCTCTTCAACAAATTGGCTGGAGCAGGGACATCACTAGCAATCTATAACTAAAGATTTAAGATTTTTCTTTGGTGGTTTAAAAATGCTGCAGCGTATCAAATGTACAAAAAAAAAAAAATCTCATGATGCTGTTCAGAGACAAACGTGTCTTTGTTTAATAGATGCAGGAAATAACTTTACTTGACGACTGTTAAAGTGCCTCGAACTGAAAGTGAAATTACCCGACGTTCCCTTTAGTTATGTGGTCTTGCTACGTATACTCTAGTTGTATACATGTGTTGGTTTACTTTGGCACTACTGTACAGCACTCGGATCAAACCCGTAAGTGTGACTCATTCTTATGCTATTTGGGTTTGTCGTGGCCAGTCTGTTTGGGGATAAAAAAAAAAAATGAATCACAGTCATTAGTTTTGTGCCACATCATCACGTATGAAGTTTATTACTGCCAGTATTTCACTGTAATACATTAGTATTTGGATGAACATCTTTATTTGTCTCAAGATTTTATGACGTGTCCTCACTGCAACACTTCAGAAATCCTGAAGTAAAATAATGGGCTTATCAATGCTGAAGGCTGCAGAGAACAATGTCCTTTCAGATTCAGTGATCAAAAAGCACCCGGCAATGGACTTTACTCAGCAAGTGTGTCTCTCTCAAAGTTTACATAGAACTTTTAACATTTATCTTTTTGGTGTCAATTTTTTGTTCTGCTATGTTACACTTCAGATACTCTGAAGAGGGGGAAGTATATGTATCATTGTTTGTGAGGTGGCTTCAGAGATGAGTGATGCCTACATCCGAGACAACCCTATGTACTGCTAACACCCTCTGTTGTGGTCTCCTAGGCAAAAAGGCGTTTGGCTCTCGATGATTCAGACCACCAGTACCAGTCAGAACCAACCAGAACTCCAAGAGGCAGAGGTGGAGCTGCAGCGACCAATGGGGCACGGCTAAAGACACCCAGAAGTAAGAAACCCTCGACATTCTGTTGGTACATTCAAAGCAGAATTTTCCATTCAGGTTCATCCTGTGCAGATGCTCGCCCTCACCACGTTTTACACTGATGAACAGGCTTTGTACAGTCATCGCATTGAGCAATTTTTTTTTTCCAGAGCTGTACTTAATCACAAAGGTTTTGTGTGTAATTTTCTCAAAGTGGTTCACTGACATTTTGATCAGGAAGTGTTTTACATTTTTAATATAAGAATAATGAGATTTGAATGTTTTTGAAAACCAATTATCTAAAAAGTACTCTCATCCTCAGTTCCCTGCAGCATTGTAGATCTCTCCATAGTAACATCAACACTTCATTTCTGAAGGAATACCCAATGATTTTTTTTTCATCTGCCAGCATACGCAAACATTTTCAAAAACACAATACATTTCTAATTGCTTCCTGACTGCTTTAAATTCTACAGCTGGGCTTAACAAGAAAGTTATTCTTTCAGATTTCCCATGATTTTGGTGAACTCTTTGCATGTGTGTCCTGTGCAGTCCTCTTACATTATATCTGGGGCAAAATCAGAGCATCATTTTTTTTGTGTGATGTGTAGCCATCACAGGAGTGTAATACATGATATTGTTGATTTATACCAGTAGATGTGTTGTAGGGTAACACGTGACATTCTGCAATCCCGTGCTCTTGAACAGCTGTATTCCTCCGAGGAGAGGAAGAGATATTATCTACACACAGCAATTTCTATTAAAATCCAAGCTCGGCTGATAAATTCTAACTCAACACTTGGGGCGAAATGTTTCCAGCTGGGGATTATTAAAGTTAACTTCGACCCATTGTTTAACCCTCAGTGTATCTTCATGTAAATCACACATGCCCAGCTGATTATAACTTATTGGAGTCATTTGCCCACATTGAAAATTCTCCATCCGTTTTCCCCAATGTTGCAGTGTGTCAGTGATTAAACCTCTAAATGGGGTCCTGTATAAAAAAACAGAGTCACATCAGAAACACGGTCACATCAATCAATCAATCTGTTTTTATTCAAAGTGCAAAATATCCATGAGGCATGGTCCCAGTTGATTTTACGAGTTCCAGTGAATGAAATAAAGGACAACCACATTTGAAAAAACAAAACCTGAATCTTATAATATTTCTTAAGGTGCGAGTTATTACACAGTTGTTGAGTTAGCTTTGTTAAAACTGGACTGTTGTACATGTCGATCTCTTATGACACCTGCTGCTGTGGGAAACCTTGCTTTTTGATTTCTATGGTACCCTGAAATCCTGAGATCTGGTTGACTCTTTCACATATTGATGAAGCCATATTTCGCTTGGCTTTCTGCTCCTAAGGGAAATTGTGACAAGGAATTTTTAATCCTAAATTTCTCAGCAAAAAGTAACTATCAGGTATAAAACGGAAATACTTTACCCTTCTCCTTTATTTCTCTGATCGTCTCACTTTTTGTCCACCACAGCGCCCAAGTCTCCACCAGAGAAGACGCGGTATGACACCTCCTTGGGCCTCTTAACAAAGAAGTTTGTGGACCTTCTCGCTCAGTCCTCTGATGGTGTTTTGGACCTAAACCTTGCTGCTGAAACTTTACAGGTACATTTATACCCACACTGGGTTTTGTACCCTCATGGTTGAAATGCACTTATTGTAAGTCGCTTTGGATAAAAGCGTCAGCTAAATGAAATGTAATGTAATATTACTTAAAATGCCCTGGTAGATTAAAACATTGTAAAACAATTGTAAGCACTCCGAGCATATAAAATCGCTGATTTAGTGACTGCTAATTTACACGGCTATATCTACCTGTATTCTTGCTTTCAGGTACAGAAAAGGCGGCTGTATGATATCACCAATGTACTAGAAGGCATTCATCTCATCAAGAAGAAATCAAAAAACAACATTCAGTGGATGTAAGTGGTCATTGTGTCCCACTCTTTCATCTAAAGGCTCTGGTTTGATTTTATGCTACTTGTGGACCGTAGCACCCACTAAAATTGACACTGTGGCAACAGCAAGAAACTTAAAACTGCCACTTTGTATGCAAGTTATCCCATCATGAAGAAATTTAACAAAATAATGGGATTATTTGGCATGTCTCCAGGTGCCCTTATATGTCTTCCTCCTCCAACGTTTGCTCCTTTTTTGTGTTTCCTATTTTATTTCCTTCCTTTTCAATAACTTCCAATTCATGCTATCTTGATCTGTGAGACAAAAATTGTCATCCTCCCAAGTTCCCAAGGGTCTGGTCTGTCGACTGCATCAGGAAAACAAAATCGAATGTTTATTTTGAGGAGAGGCTGTGCGAGACTATTCGCCATCCCGCACCTTTTTTTCTTTTTCTTTTAATAATTCATCAATAAAAGTGATCTCAATTCTAAGCAAGAAAATAGAAATTCACATTTGATCCGGAATCATGCATACCTAGCTTTGGTCTACGTAGCAGACCGACAATTACCTTAAATTGTATGAATTGTCCTTGTTCAAAGTGCATCGGGGAGCGCATGTGGACACAGGAACCATGACTTGGCCTTAGTCGTGCTAAACTTACTACTTGTGTCCCCATTTATTTAGTTGTCATGAAGAGGACATGCAGTTCAGGAATGGGCCTTAAGCACCTGTGCTTATTGGTTCTTGAAAGCATATAATATGCTTTCTGATTAAGTCTTAACTTTTTAAAAGTTTTGTTTATGATGTTGTACTGTATCTATTTTCTTTTTAAAGCTCGGTGTTGATGTGGTTGTCCTAAATTTAGATGTTGCTAACGTAAATTTCAGTCTTTATCCATCACTAGACTTGGAAATGTCCACAAATGAATCTCGTATCAAATGACTGAGAAAGCATGTTCTTCATCGTTGTGATTTGTGGTCCACGTGTGCTTTACAGCAGATAAGATGAGGCAAAACTAGGGATACGTTTGCTTGTTGAAGGGTAGTATAAAACTTTAAATCTGTGTCAGGGACAGAAAACTGACATCAGACCTTTTTTTTTTAGTCTTTTTGAAGCTATTGTATCAAATATTTGAAACAAAGAGCATGAGCTACCAGAGAAGCTGTAAGAGAGAAGCCTCAATATGTACTAAATCTGCTCTAATTCACTCTCCTCCATCTGCTCTCTCACTCACAGGGGCTGCAGTCTGCTGGAGGTAGAGGGGGCACTGAGCCAGAGACAAAGACTCACAGCCGAAGTTTCTGTGCTGGCTGAAGAAGAGCAGAGGCTCGAACAACTCATCCAGAGATGCAGCCTGGATATGAGGCACATGAGCGATTTGCCAGGCAACCAGAAATATCCTTTTGTTGATTTTGCGATTCCCAAACTTCTAGCGATTCCCAAACTTCTAGCGATTCCCAAACTTCTAGCGATTCCCAAACTTCTAGCGATTCCCAAACTTCTAGCTACCTTGCCTCAGTGAACACGTATCCATAATCCATCAGGTAAATGTTGTCCGACTGATGGCTCAAACCGATTAAAGTTCAAATGCAGGATTGATGCAGGTTATTCCTGACTCTAAATGTCGCGGTGGCAAAACCTCAACAGGGTTGGACTTGAACCCTGATTTAAAAATCAGATCCGAAGCACACCTTCATCTTACAACGCTGCATGTGTTACATGTGTCACCGAATGCAGATTGTGTACAGTATAGTGTGTAAAATGAAAAGCAACTCATCTAGGTTTGACCCCAGAACATGTTACATATGTCCACTATTGATATGTGTAGAACTGATATTGGATTTTGGTTTCATTTCTTTAACCCGGTTTGTCTCCACGTATGCTTATGTAACGTACCAAGACATCAAACAGCTGGGGAACCTCAGAGACCAGACTGTTATTGTCATCAAAGCACCAACAGACACCAAACTGGAAGTACCAGACCCTGATGAGGTTTGTGTACTCGCACAAAAACGCATACACTGTGTTTGTCACCGTTGTCCTGGTGAATCTTCTGCTTCTTGCACACTAGTCATCCAACCTCTGACTTGTACTTCCAACAAACAACTGGTGGAAATTTGGTTAAGTTTTCTCCTGATCTTACCCAAAGAACATAGGAATTAATATTAACTCTAAATAAGGTGCTAAGGTGCATCTGGGACATGTTAGTCCAGAAGAATAGTCCTAATCTTAATGGGGTTTATCACAAAGTCAGGTATCTTCCAGTCTTTATACCAAGCAGATAAACCTGTCCCATGTATAAGTCTGTATTGGATGCCCCATATTGCTATCACATTATTTTTGACTCATAGCAAGACATTAAACAAATTTGATTCACACTGTAAAAGTTGACATCATTTTGGATTTTAAATGAATACCCAACAGCTTCACAAAAGTTTTCCAGTATGTAACCTTTGAAAAAGTGCAGTGAGATTCTGCCCTAACAGCAGCTAACATGTGCTGCTACCTGTTTAACACACACATTAAGAAAATCAATGTACTCACTTTGGAAGTTTCAACTAGTAAAGCTGACCCTTTTAGACTTGGTGTTGCTACGTTGTTTTACCAAAAGAATGACAGCTCAGTGAATGAAGCAACCTCTGGATCTATAGCAAAATGTATTCCATCAGTTTGCACCGAGTTACGAGTTTATCATGTACTCTGCACAGACTCCAGTACCTGGTGTATATACATTGGTAGACACTGGAACATTTAAGCTGTGGCCATGTGGAAAGGAAACTTTTCATCTTTCAATAGAGCGGGCCATCTTTGTTGTCAAGATTAGTCCTGTCACTTTTCTGATTTTATTTCTACTCTCCAGAGTTTATCCATCCACCTGACCAGCACCAAGGGTCCCATAGACGTCTTGCTGTGCCCAGATGAGGAGAATGACCCCAGAAGTCCTATAAAAAATGGCAGCACAGACATCAATGGGAACTCACCTTTCCTCAAAGTCCTTCAAGGTTTGTTTCAGATATCAGTGTGCAGCAGTGTTTTATTCACTTCATTTTCTTTCAAAATAAAGAAAGAAATTCAGAGGTAGTCAAGGTGACATTTCCTGAACAATTTTAGTTCCTGAACAGAGTTTCTTGCAGTGTTTCTTGTCTGTTAAGATGAGTGTTTATGTTGTTTAGCATGCCGTTTTTAAGGCATGTATTTTTACTTGCTTGATGCACAGCTAAGACTTATGGGAATTTGGCGAATAGTTTATGATGTACGGTATCTAGCCATGGATCACACAACTTTGTGAACGTGTGGACAATTTTACCCTCCTGTGGTGCCAGATGAAAAGCCTGGTTATTGACAAAGTCATAAGGGTCCATCCTCTGTACTAAATGTAATCACACACTGAGTGAGGTCATTACAGTGTCTGAAAAGACGTTTCAGTTTTTTCCAGCTCTAAACAAATATTTGCGACATGTAGCAGTTCTCTGTTTTTGTCTCTGAAGTGAATTAAACCCTCAACTTTTGTCATTTGATCAACATTGGCACCTGAATTCCACACATTTTTGGGACCACTGGTATGGGTGCATCTGCGATTTCCCCCAGGAGATTGGCTGAACTTTTTATTTGTTGGTACCCCAAGATTGTGATTTCCTGGATGTTCTGCTAAATAGGGTGCACAATATAGTTTATGGAGTGGATTTTAGATGTGAATGAAGGTGTTACGTTTAACGAAATGCAGCCCTGACACATCATTGGTTTATTCAGTTGTCTGATATATGATGGACAGTTTTTAAAAAGCTCCCCTTTGGACTTTGCTAAAATTGATTTATAGTATCTTTCTTCAAAGTTTAAAAGTCTTACTTTTTATCAAGAATTTTGTGTCCCAGATAAAGATGAAGACAACCCTGATGGTTATTTATAAAAAGTTTGGTGATGTTTGGAACAGTGCACTTTATTGTTATGGATTCAAACTATTCTCTGAATAACACCTCTGTACTTTGCTGTTTACTAGTAGCAAGTATTGAAGGTAGTGTGAGGCATTGTATAGCTATGGCATTACACAATTTATTTACAAAATGTTACAAAGAAAAAAATAATCAAGGACACTATAACAACAACAAAAGGTAGCTCTGATTCCACTGAATGATCTATGGATCCTCTTCAGCAATATTTCAGAGTGATAACAGGGGGCTGAGGCAGTCAAGTCTTTTGCTTTAGCTCCATCAAAAGACCGCACAGTTTCGTTAATGCAGGGTTGTGGTCCATCAGAAGGACAGGCAGCTGGATCTTCATCATTTGATCCAGAATGTGGACTGTTAGAAGACGAGGCAGTTGGATATTTTTCATTGGAGCTAAGATGCGGACCGTTGGCGGATGAGGCAGTTGGACATATTTCAGGTTGTGGACTGTCAGAAGATGAGGCAGTTGAATGTTTTTCATTACAGACTGTTGACTTGTAGTATTGAAGGTAGTTTGAGGCATTGTTTTGGTGTGGCATTAAACAATATATTTACAAAATGTTACAAAGAAATAATAATCAAGGACGCCAACAGCAACAAAAGGTATCTCTGATTCCACTGAAGAATCTTTGAATCCTCTTCAGAAATCTTTTAGAGCGACTACGGGGGGCTGAGGCAGTCAAGCCCTTTGCATCAAATGGCCGCACAGTTTCATCATTAAAGCAGGGTTGTGGTCCATCAAAAGACCAGGTGGCTGGATCTTCTTCATTGAAGCGAACATGTAGTCCATTAGGAAACAAAGCAGCTGGATGTACATCATGTGAAGTAGAAAGTAGTCTTTCATCAGATGTCCCAGGAACTGGTGCATCTTCACAGAAGTCTTTAAAGGATTCCTTTAAAGGCAAAATACCTTTGTCAGAGTTATAGGTGGAACCATCATCAATGGTTTTGGTTCCCTTGAGTGACCCGGTGACTGGAGTGTCATAACGCCCAGTGGCTGACTGTTGATGAGACAGGTAGGCTGCAGAGGTTTTCTCTCTGTACTCCACAGGGCAGACCCTCATTATGGCTTGGGAGATGGTCAGACTAGATGAAGTATGACAATCAATTACCAGATTAGCATATAAACAAGACTCATTTAAAACCAATGAGTGGACCGTTAACGAAACGCTAGAGGCCACTGTTGCGGCTCAGCCATTAAAGCCAACAGTCCATCCTTCTGTCAACTACCAGTGTGAACTGACACAAGGTCACTTACTAGTTTCTGCTGAAGGGGTGCTTTGTCAGGTGGGACATTGTGATGAACGGGTGCTGCAGAGCTTCACGGGGAGAAATTCTTTCATCCCCATGAAGGTGAAGCATACGTTTCAGGAGGTCCACAAAAGTCCTTCTGTCAGCATATTCAGCAGCCTCCCATTTTGGATAGACCTGGATTTCGGAAACAGGTCAGGTCAGGTGATCAACTCCCACCTCGTAGACACAGATCAGAACCTTCTGCTGATTCAATCTTTACTCATACAACACAGCAGAAAGTACTTACATTGAGCAGGCCATCCAGAGAGCTTTGCAGGTCAATGAAGCTGTTCCACTCTTTTGGTTTTAAATTGTTAGAAGCTGTATATTCATCTGGTGTCTGAAGGAAGAATATATATATATGAAACTGTTTTAGAAGAGTTCATCCAAACTGATTTAATCAACACCAACCAAGAAAAACATTCTACTCTACCATCAGCCTCCAACTGGAACCATCAGCAGTCACCTCTTCAGTGAAAAAATAATCGGTATAAAAACCAGCACGGAGCAGGTGGTCATCTGGCTGACCCAGAATCTCAACCATGCCCTTCATCTGCAGACAGAAAATACATATTCACATCAGGTGAAGTTCTGCATGAAGCTCCCACTTGCCTCTGGATTGGACTTGTCTGAACTAGCTGACCTACCATTTGATAATCACAGTTGACGGGGAAGAGGTTTTCTGCAAGGTAGAGGAAGGCCATGATGCAGCCAAGTCCCCACACATCTATAGCCTCCGTGAAGGGGAGGCCAAGGGTAACTTCTGGCGCCCTGAGGGGGGAAGACGAGACCCAAATATGACAGATCTGTTACCAATCTTTGAGGACCAACAGAACAATGTGGAGATTTAGATTTAATACAGCTCTCTTCGATTAATCGCTGAGCCATGAAGACTGAACCCACCTGAACCCGCCTGGCTGAATTTCCATCCCAGTAAAGACTTCAGAGGCTGCAATGGCCAGACCAAAGTCTATTAATTTGACCCTGAGGGGTTGTTTCTGCACATTGACAAACATAATGTTGTCCGGCTTGATGTCGGTGTGCAGTATCCTGAGACGCTTCAGGGCGTCCAAAGCAACCAAAAGCTGCAGGGACAAAACAAAAAAAGACAAGTATTGTATTTAGTTGTTTTTTCACATGCTTCAGTGTGGGGTTAAAGTTTTCTTCACTGATGAGGAGTAGATATGTAGAACAATAGATAATTGGTTTTATAATAAAATGATACCAACCTGCTTTGTGATGGCGCGGATCGAGTTGAGAGACATTGGCATCCAGTGAATATTTTCGAAAAAGTCATAGAGAGTAATGTCCAGCATCTCAAATGCTAGACAGGTCTGTCCCATGTGTTTGAACCGCTCGAAGAACTTGACCACATTGGTGAGGTCTGGTTTCAGGACACTGATGGCCTTTAAAATGGACACCTGGGAAGAAAAGAGGAGGACATGATCTAGACCAGTGATTCCCAAACTGTGGGACCAAGGCTTCACATAGTGGTTCACAAGAACCTATAGCTTAAACCAGTAGTGTAATCTACTACGTGATGTGCCGGTATATGCCATACACCCACTGAGGAAGCTCCATGATTTAACACTTAAACACGTGCAAAGATACGTAACAAAATAGTTTTGTCACAAAACTTTTACTTCAGTAATTTTGCTTTGTAAATATAGACCGGCAGGGTCTCCAACCCTCACACATTTACCGAGACACTTGTTTCAGTGACCTTTCTCACACAAAGTGAGAGTTGTGCACATTCACACAAGTGGCACAACAATGGTAATTTCATTCATTACTTTTAAATTATAAATGAACCCAGACACCGTGACAAGATCAGTCAGGATCTGACAAAATTACTGTGTGTAGCTACTTTTGACTGTCACACACAGTCACATGTTATGAGCCACAGTTAAAATTATTGTTACACAACATTTGTCCTCAGGTCGAGGTCGAATATATTGAGCTCCATCAAGGCTGCATTGTCAAAAATATTTTTCTGTCATGTCAAGTGTTTTTTTACAGAATTATTAGTTACACAGTCTCACTGCAGGATATTTGCAGTAGTGACATTATTGTTCATGTAGATTCGTTGCCATGAATTCATATTGAACGTGACCCCTCTAATTAATAGTAGCACACCAAAATACGGCAGTAGGTAGTCGTCTAACAAGGAAAATATTTGATGAGGCTCCCATGAGCTATTGTAGTTAAATCATCATTACACATGGACAGAATTTTCCTTGTTTAGGAAGTCATAAAAAGAAAATTATGAAAGATTTTTTAGCAGCTACACAGACAGCAGATTTGAGCAGGTTAAGATTGCTGATTTATTTGGCCTGGCCTATTGTTGTTATGGAACTCCCCTCAAATATATTGCAGTATATTTATTACTGGGCTACCTCTTTCTCAGTGTCCTGGGTAATATCTGAGTCTTTCAGGATCTTGACAGCCACAATCTCTTTGGTCTTCACGTTTTGACACTTGGCCACTTTGCCAAAGCAGCCTTCACCGATAAACCCCAGAACAAAGTAACCAGAAGAGCTGCTGAGCAGAGTTTGCCCTATCTGGACCTCAGGTGCTGTCGGTGTGACTGTGGACAGAGACAGTGAACATGAAGAGAAAATATTTGAAGTCCGTGTAGTCAGAGTGTGAGGGCCATTCAGTCAACACAACATGAACAAACACGCGACTGAACCATGACTCATGTTGCCGTACTGATTCACTAAATGTAGTCAAAAGCTGCTAATTTTAGAATCATTTAACTATTTACAGTTAGTAGAAAAACAGATTTGAGAAATGGTGTGAGCTAAAATAACTGTCGAAACCAACTCTGGCACCAACAAAAACTGCAGAACGTGCTTTGCTACATTTAAAGACCAGATTTACGGTTTTAATGGCGTCTCTAGTGTGTTTTCATAGCAGATACGATGAGCATGGTCTTCATTTTGTTTGTTGTCTTACCTGATGCACCAACGGCCAGAGCGCAGGTTGACCACTCTGACATTTTTTTCAGTCAGATTTTCACAGTTTATTGTTTACAAGGTTAGCAATGCACTTTCAAAATTCAATCTTTCAAAATTCACGATTCGTCTTCAAATCAGTGCTCTTTTCTCTCTCAAATGCGTGTTTCTTTCTCTCAGTGGTGATGGTGGAATGACCACGATCCAAGAAGCATCCACTGAACAGACTACCACCTGTTATGACATCATAATGCCATTGAGAACTGTCAGTGTTCCATTCTATTCTTTTAACCACTCCCTGGAACACACGTTAAAATACAACAAATATAACCTAAAAAACATGTTTTTATTCAAACAAGCTCCTAAATAATGGAAATAATTTTTTTTTTTCATGCATTTCAGTGGTTCAGTGGAATTTTCATACAGTTAGCACACACCTGACCTGTTTGTGTTTTTGATGAGCTTTAGATAGATAGATAGATAGATAGTTACTTTATTAATCCCCAAAGGGAATTTTTTTTCGCTATAGCAGCATTTATTGATACAGGAAAGCAATAAAATAACAGTAAAAAATATTAAATATAAAAATACACAGTACATGCAATAAATAATAAAATCAAAAGAATAAAATAAAATAGAATAATTAAATTAAATTAAAACTAACTAAACAATCGTGCAAAGTTTTTTTTATTTTATTTTTTTTATATTTAAACAAACAAGAAAAACAGACAACGGTGTTATTGTTGTGTGATGGATTTGGCCAGCGGTGAGTTATTTTACAGTCTTACTGCAGTGGGCAGGAATGATCTCCTGTATCTGTCCTCGTGACAATGGAGCTGGAGGAGTCTTTTGGAGAACGTGCTCCGCTGTCCCTTCAGCAGGTGGTGGAGAGGGTGGACAGGATTATCCAATATGGATAATAGTTTCCTCAGCGTCCTCCTCTCCACCACCTTTTCCAGGCTGTCCAGATTGCAGCCAATGATGGAGCCGGCCTTCTTAACCAGTTTGTTAAGTCTGTTGGTGTTGCCGGCTCCAATGCTGCACCCCCAGCAGACCACGGCGAAGTACAGTACACTGGCCACAACAGACTGGTAGGACATCTCCAACATCTTGCTGCACACATTGAAGGATCGAAGTTTCCTCAAGGAAAAGAGTCGATTCATCCCCTTCTTGTAGACAGTGGTGATGTTGGTCTCCCAGTTCAGTCTGTTGTCGATGGAGACACCGAGGTACTTGTACTGCTCAACCATGTCCACCTCCTCTCCCAGAACTCTCAGCGGTTGTGGAGCCGTCGTCTTCCTCCTGAAGTCGACCACCATCTCTCTGGTCTTGACCACGTTCAGAAGGAGGTGATTTCTTTCCGCCCACTCCACAAAGTCCTCCACTACTGCCCTGTACTCGTCCTCCTGTCCATCCCTTATACACCCAACCACTGCAGAGTCATCAGAGAACTTCTACAGATGGCAGGACTCTGAGTTGTACTGGAAGTCAGTGGCTGAAGGCTGCTTTCTTCTTATTAAGAAGCACCTTCAGGTCACTGGTGATCCACGGCTTGTTGTTGGGGAAGCAGTGTACAGTCCGGGATGGTACGGTGGTGTGTTCACAGAATTTGATGTATTCTGTGATACAGTCCGTCATGCTGTTGATGTCCTCCCCATGTGGTCCACACAGCACATCCCAGTCCGTGGACTCAAAGCAGTCCTGCAGGGCGTCTTTAGCCTCCTGTGTCCACCTCCTCACAGTCCTGGTGGTTACAGGCTGCCTCTACACCAGAGGAACATACTTTGGTGTCAGCAGGACCAGGTTGTGATCAGACCTACCAAGGGGGGGAAGGGCAGTAGCACTGTATGCATCCATGGCATTAGCATTCAGGAGATCCAGAGTTTTATTGTTCCGGGTGGGGCAGTCAACATACTGGTGCAAAGTTGGCAGTACTTTATCCAGACTGGTTAAAGTCTCCAGTAACTGCCAGAAATGCACCGGGATGTTTAGTCTGAAGTTTGGACACAGTGGAGTGGATGGTGTCCACTGCTGCCTCTGCGTCAGCTGATGGAGGAACGTACACAGCGATAACAATGGCGGACGAGAACTCCTTCGGTAAATAATACGGGCGCATCCCCACGGCTAGAAGTTCAATGTCCGGGCTACAGAAACGTTCCTACACACACATGGTCGGGATTGCACCACCTCTCGTTCACATAGACTGCAATCCCGCCACCTTTCTTCTTGCTGCTCCGAACAACGTCTCTGTCCGCCCGAATAGTCCTGAAGCCGGGTACGGCCGCGCTGTGGTCTGGGAAATGTGAGTGCAGCCATGTCTCGGTGAAACACATGATGCTGCACTCCCGGTATTCCCGCTGGGTCTTTACCAGCGCGCCGAGCTCATCAGTCTTATTGGCCAAGGACCTTTATTGTGTTCAACACATTATGTATATCAACACAGAAGAAAACAAAATGTCCTTCCTCCTGTGGACGAAAGGACCGTTCTTTACAATAAGTACACTAAGTAAGTTTTACCTGTGTAGATGAAAAGGAGTTCGATGCTTCAGGTTCAGGCCAAAGTCATTGTTTCCGTAAGTGTACACTGGCGTGTCTGTCTGCAGCTTAAGATTGTCTATTTTATTTTCTATATCTTTCTCTGCTGGTATCCCATATTGTTATGAACTATATTCAGTTTTACAATCTACAGCTACTTGAACATAAAACATAATTTCTATGCTGAACAACCAAACAGGGGCTAGCTGCGGGACTTCTTTTGTGACACTACAAGGAAATGAAAAATACAATCGAGTGTAGGTTCTCACAGCAAGTACATGTTGAAACTTATCACTCCTTGAACTTTTGCTACTGATGGTAGAGCATCTTTTTCTGCGTTATGTTCTGTCAGAAAAAGGCTTCATGGTGGCCAACTTGTACGCGGATACAGAAATATCTGTGATGCGCCAATATCAGCTGAAAGACCTGAAACTGGTTTGAAAAAAAGATGTCTGAGAGTAGAGTAGAAAACAAAACCCAAGTTATATGTCAGTGAACAAGTTGTTTGTGTCTGTTACTTGTGACACCAATCCCTGATTCATTGGTACAGATAAGGGCTGACTAATACTGGGTTTTTGGGGCAGATACTATGAAGTAAAAATAATTCCAATATGTATATATTGAAAAAAGTGTGGTTATTAAAGTCTTGTGACAAAGATAATCTAATCGAGACAGGATGTTTTACAGTTTACCATTAAACTTTTTGGTCTAAAAAGGATATCAGTTAACTTCAGTCGGAATGTAATAATTACAGATGGCTATAAATAAAATAAAACGGGACACAAATAGAACGATTTTCAAATTACCCCAAACATCTTTTTCTGCATTTTGTTCTGGAAAATTAAAACGATTTTCACTTCAGATAACATATGCTGATATCTGAATATGTCTCATGGGCCAATATCAGCTGATAAAATCATCCAACTTGTATATCGGTCAGGCTCATGTACAGATCAATGGAAGCAAAGCATCTTTAATGAAACCCTAGAAATGTTATTTGATCAGATTTTAAATGTGGTCTCCAGTGTAACAAGCTCCACACATAATGGTGAACATGGCCACTCTGTCTGGGGCCTTGTTGACTAAATAGCGATAATAACTAATATTCAATATTTACTTTTGCAGATGCCAGCTGCCCAAGCACTTCTCCCAGCCCCTTTCTGGCTCCGCCTTCCTCTTCCTCCACAGCTGTCTCCGTCACGACTCTTTCCCCCATCTCGTCCCCTTACACCAGTCTTCTCCAGCAAACGGAGGACCAGATCCCTTCAACCTTGGGGCCTTTCCTGCACCTCGGGCCTTCTCTTCTGGACCAAGACGACTACCTGTTAGGTTTGGGAGATGACCAGGGAATTAGCGACTTGTTTGACGCCTGTGACTTTGATAAAATGCCCTCACTCGGCCTGGATGACCTCCTGTGCAGCTAGCATTAGCTAAATGAAATAGATGGAGATGAAACACTGAGGGCTCTTTCTGTCCCACAGGGACTAAATACCATGTTCTTTCATGGTATGAGTCATACACGGCCTGGTCAGTGTGAAGCCTTTGCCATCTTTTTTGAGTGGATGGTGATTTACACAGGTGGTTGGTTGAGAATAAATGGGGTGTGGAAGAGTATCCACCTCTGTATGATGCAATGTTTATGCCTCCGTACAGAGAGAAACAAAGACAGCTCGAAGGAAAACACCTCCACATCACCTGGCATTACCACACATCCTGGGAGATCGGGTGGGTTTAGTATAACGATATGATCAGCCAAAGCTGGGAATGCTCGAGAGCGGGGAAGAGGAAAACAGTGTTACTAAATGTTGATGGTTCCTGTCCGCAAATCTCTTTTGGTGAGTAAATCATGAGAATGATCTGCGGATTTCCTGTGATTGAGTGTCTTGTCCTGTGTACAGACACATCCAGGTAACCCTTTAGATGTGTTAATGCCAAGTGTTGTGGGAGATGAGATATTGAAGACTTCTCATTGACTTGTTTCTATTACACCAATTATCTGTGATTGAAGGCTTACACTGCTGATTGTTCAATAAGCATCTTTTGTGTTCAAATGTAGAAGATTTTAGGAATTAAAAAAAATATATAAAAAAAGAAAATGTTTGCGCTCAGCGTACACGACCACAGTTGTCAGCTCATATTTGGGGTTTGGTAGGTTGAGGCTTTGGTTACTTGTCTTGTTTCTGTGCCTCTTCAGACACTTGTCAGGTCGCCTGATACACATTTGGCCAGTTTACAAAGTTACTAAAAGTATCTGGCACTCTTAATTTAAAATTTGCATGCAAGATGGCATGTACCCATTAGTTAGTATTCAAATTCCATTTTTCTGTAAAAGGCAAAAGAAATTGCCTCGCTCTTAAACAAGACAAGTGTACATCACTCGGTCATCTACAGATCAAATGGGCAAATTTTTGGAGTGCAATGAATACAAAAACGCTCACCATGAAAAAAAAAAAAAATGTCTGTCCTCATATAACCCCAAAATGTGTGTTTAGTTGATAACAGAGCCCAGAAAAGCCATCACTTCTGAGTGATATGTGGTTCAGAAGAAGCACTTAATGTATAAAGCTGGCCAGTTTTGATACATGATGTGCAAACTTTAAAAAAAAAAATTACCAACTTGTATTTTTATGAAGACTTTGTCAATTCAGGACTCAAACTCCCTCGTTCTTGCTGCTTTTTACGTGTCCTTTCCATCTTCATCAGCAGAAGCCGCCATAACCAAACTTCCCCTAACGCCTCCTCAGTCAGTCAGTCAGTCAGTCCGTTATACTGTGGTTTGAGCAAATCAGAAAAGTTTCAATGCCCACTGCCTCTTCAGTGTGAGCTTTAGTCTTTTTAAAATCAATAACTGTTAAAGTTTAATGGATTTTAATACTGTAGAAATGACATGATGGTCATCTGAAGAATAAAGGACCAGATCGCCAATAATTGAGACTTCACCATGCAATGAAGGGCTAAACGAATACAAATGGAATACTTAAAGTGAATCCAGAGCAAATAAGCCTTAGTGTCATGTGTTGTTTAGAGCCAGTAAATATGTAAACAGCGGTCCATGAAGAAAAGCTTGATTACTTGCTGAAACAAAAGCAGCAGGATGTCAATTTACAATTTTTCCCCCCCCCCTTTTTTGGTATTTGAAACATCATCACATTTCACCTCTAATAACTTATATTTTATTACATCCCTGATTAAATGCACACATCTCGTCTGAAACCCTGGCTTTTAGAGATCACAGGTAATATTGCTGCTGGTAGCGTTGACTTTCCCCCGACCTGGTTGATGTGCGCTTGAGTAGTTGCGTGTGTTGCGTGTGTGTCGTGTGTATGAGTTGCGTCAGATCAAGCGTGCTGAAGAGAAAGCCTGCCGTGTGTAAATTGATGTACAGTTTTCTAATTTTTCAGTGCACAAGGTACTGTGTAGGCTACCTCTCACTTAATGTTGGACGATAGTAATAGGGCGTAGAGGTAAATGCCATAGTGTGTATGAGTCTTTGAATTCCCTTTTGTCATAGAACTTGTGTTATTTAGCCATGATGATGGATATTATGTCGCACTTTTGTCTTTTTGATGTGTGTGTGATGCCACTCATACCCTGATTATAGAAATGAGAATGCCGTTGCTCAAACCATTGTCATGCTGTCACATCTAAAATTGGAATATCGGGGTGCACATTTAAAGGGTGGAAAAGTGGACAATACAAAAAGTATTGCAATATTTTTTTGCTTTGTTTTTTTGGGGGATATTTTCAATAAGTTATTTTGTTCTTTTGTCAGTGTTTTTTTTTTTTTTTCTCATTTTTGGTAAAATGGAAAACATCTCCTAGTCCCCAAAAGTAGAACACATTCAATATTGCATGCATGCAGTCCTCCATTCATAGTTAGCCTATCTGCCCTTTACTGGTCAATAAGTGACATCTCTTTGTCTCTATACACCACTGAACCAGTGGTCTGGTTTATTTCTGCAGAAGTGTGTAAGGAGTTTTGCTTTTGTGACGCTGTGGTTTTGGAATGATGTCAGGGAGTCCGTGTCACTTTTTTTTAGAACTATTTTGACATATCCTTCCTGGAGAGTACTGAGGTCTGAACAATATTTTGACTTTGTAAAAATAACCTCATCCATTCAATTAAAGTGAAAATCCAGTCTCCTTGTCAGCATCACTAATTGAGTTATGCTCATTTTCCCCTATCTGGTTGACCACAGTGGCACTCTCTCCAAATTACATAGATAATCATATTTTTCTCCATCTATTTCAGACAACCAGAATCTGGTTGAGATATTTTATCCCTTTACATGATGGAAACATGTTTTTTGGAAAGATTGTACCTTTCCATAGGTTTCTTATGGAATGTTAACAGATTTTTAATGCACTGCTAAAGCTAGTGTCTTGCATAATGGGTGACTTCAAATTGCAGCATTTCTACTGTGTGATTCTGATGTGTGATGAGATCTTACAGAAAGTTATCATGAGGCTAAATATGGTGTTAACTGTAGTCCAGATTGAAACAACAATGTTACTTCTGCTATTTTCTTATGGATATTCTTAAGCTGTTACCAAATACGATATATGGATCCGTAAATATTCTGTAAAAGTTATGTGAAAAGTTGACTATTTGGTAGGAAAGAATTGACTGTAAAATAATGATATTGCTGCCTGTCTCCACTAACTACAGAGAAAAAGAGCAATTTGCAATTTGAACGCATGGATGAAAGTGCTGTTGAATGTTTAAGGTAGACTAATTTGATGTTTTTGATGTGTGTTATTCAGTTATATAAATTTTTCTGTGCATCTGTTCAATGAGGAATTTGAGTTGTATTTGTGTGTGTGGGGGGGGGAGGGATAAATGGACTTGTTTTTGTACTTGGGGCATTTGTAATTGAAAATTTAAATGAATAAAGGCAATATAAATAAGCAATTTTTATGTTTTTTAATACTTAAAAGTGTCTGTAAAAATTTAAAGTGGTGGAAAGTGATCGAAAACATCTACTTAAAGTGTTTCTGTGTTGGAGTACAATATTGAGGTACTTGTACTTAATAGAGCGTTTCCATTTTCAGCTACTTTATTTATTCACACCAGCACTTTCTACTCAACTGCATATATTTGACAGCTTTAGTTTCTTGTAAGATGATTTGACACAATAGATAATATAACAAGCTTCTAAAATACAACACTAGTATGAGTTGCTAACAGCTCCAACAAGTAGGAATTTCCCCTCAAAACTCACATGGTTTTATTTCAATGAATGCTCACATGATATGTCAGCTAATCTAAACTAAGACTTGAGAAGAAGTTAAAAAGCTAAAAACGCATTTGTGTATCAGAATTGTGTTTTCCTTGATTCCTTTCCACGTAAACATCTCAGAACCTCTCAGATTTATCTGCTGTCGCTGTTTACGAAACTATATTTATAAAGTAGTTCAAACCAGCTCCATCTCCAGCAGCAACAACAGTAGCATGATGCTTACACACTGTTGCTTCAGTTTAACAATTACTAATTATATCATTTATAATAATATATAAATAAGTGTGACCACATCGCTATTTTTTTTTACTTTAATACTTATTTAAATGTTGTAGCTATTACTTCTGTACTTTTACTAAAGAAGGATTTTTCATGCAGTACTTTCACGTCAAACAAAGTATTTCCCTTGCTGACTATTTCTTTTCCCACTTGGATTAATTCGCACTGCTGTGGAGAGTAAGAACTGGAACAACTATTTTTTTTTTTTAGCTCTGCCTGTCCTGCTGGAAGGGAAGTGACGTATATCCACCCGCATTTGATCAAAATGCGATTTGTAAAGTTTGTCCCTCTTTGCTTTTCGTAACGACGGACAAGTATGGCGGCTTGAGAGTTGTCACGATTGTTTTGACGGTGTAAATAGTCATTTATTTCGACTTGTAAAACATAATTTCCTCGGGATTCGAGTTTATCTGAACTATAACCACATTTTGACTCAGGTGGGAGACTTGTGTTGTATCTTGACGGTTTCGTCTGTCCAGAATAAGAGGCACGTGGGTAGAGGATCGCTAATGTGGCTAGCTAAGCTAACGGCTAGCTCGCTAGCTCGCTGATGTTATTCCAGGTTGCTTGATATCTCAAACATTTTCCACAAGTGTTTCTCGTTTTTTTTTTAAATTTTTTTTTTTTTATCAGTCGACGTTAATTCCCGAACGGCTGCATGTTATTAGGTTATAGGTAAAAAAAAAAAAATAGGACAACCTTGGCTCGGAAGGGGTAAAATAACTTCAACGTCATTATCATGATTGGAATAAACATTTAATTTATGTAATCACAGCTGCTATTTATAATTGTGCAGCTTTACATGCAAGTTAATGTATAGAGCAACATTACGGGTAACTTTCAGGTAGACTGATACTTTACTTAAACTCATCAGCACGACGACATCATATTTACTGATTTTGAGTCCTCTCAACATGTCAGGATATTCAAAACGAAACGCCATTAAAACGGAGTTGACATCACCACCATAAAGCGTGTTTAAAAAATAAATAAATAAATATATATATATGTCCAAACGCTCTTTTAGCAAATAGTGAAGGAATTCAGAGGTATTTGTGTGCTGTTAAAGAAAGCACCGACTTAAGGGATTTGCAGGGTCACAAACTTTTGCAGGTTGAATCAAATCATCAACAGAAACAGCTTTGTTGTCCCAGTTAAACTGAATAAGAGACAGCCATACTAAAAAAAAAAAAAAAAAGCTGAGGTTGTTGAAATAGTAACAGTTTCATCCACAGTGTAATATGTGTTGCACTTTTAAAATGATGTCAATATTGTGTCATTTGACCTTATGCGCTTCACGTTCGTGCTCGCCTTCAGATATTCAGTGAACATATCATATTATGCATACGCTACTATCTATTTACCCTGAGTTTGGACAGGAAGGATGTGACAGTGTACACGAGGCGATTTTTGAATGCAATTGTTTTTGCTTTTGTAATTTTGAAGTGCTTTTTTTTTTTTTTTTAAACATCACTGTGCTTTCCGTAATAACAGTGAAAAATATGTGGGTGTCAAAAAGTCATTTCCAGTCTGTGTATTTGATAATCAGGGTCTGCACTACTTTACAGGTATAAATCAGAGCATCTCCAAAGTAATGCTGCACTGATCGAGTTCCTGTCTTTCAGACCATGATGCCGTCCGCCTGTGACTCTCTGATTGAAGACATTGAGGACATGGTGTCTTCTAGTGACCCGACTCCTTATGAAAGACAGTCCGTCAGAAAGAGTATCATTCCGCGGTCCAGGAGGAAGAAAGAGCTTCTGAACAATGAGGAGCTCCAAGCTGACAGGTATGTCAAGTGTTCCATATAGTAGTGCAGTCATGTGATCATACAATATGGAAATTGTTGGTTTACAGATAAAGATGATGCACATGAATGCCACAAGATAAATGAGCTTTTTCAATAATTTGTTCAACAAACATCAATAGGTGTAATGTTCTTCTTTGGAAGAAGCAACTACACCATTTGCCCCAGAAGCTGGTATTGCTCCCTTTAGCAGAAATTATTTCTTGTAGGCTAGTCAACTAGTCTCCAGGCAAAATTCATTCACTTGTAAAACATTTGAGGGTTTTCATTTTCAAATTCTCCCTCAACATTTCAGTTGGGTTCAAATCTGTTTTTTTTGTCTGGACTTGGCCATTTTATAACCACCTCTTCTTTTTGAGCCATTCGTTGGTCGATTTGATCTCGTTTATAGGATCATTATTCTGTTGAAAAGTTTACTTCTGGTTCAACTTTTGAACAGATGGGCTCACATTCAGCGTCGTTTGATATGATGCACAATTTATAGATGAATCAATGACTGCAAGCGGCCCTGTCACAGAGGCAGCAAAACAACCTCAAGCCATAACATTTCCACAACAATAGTTCACAGCTGCTTTGAGGTTTTTCTCCTGAAAAGCTGTCTTGTACTCGTACTGTGGCCAACTACTCAGGGAGACTGTGGCTCAGACGGTAGAGTGGGTTGAACACCAATCAGAAGGTTGGTGGTTCAATCCCCAGCTCCTCCCATCCACATGCCCAAGCATCCCCAAGCAAGACACCGAACCCCAAGTTGCTCCCGATGGTGTACCATCAGTGTGTGAATGCTCTCCTGATGGCAGCACCCTGCATGGTGATCTGTCTCATTAGTGTGTGAATGGGAAAACCATGTTAAAGCGCTTTGAGACCAAAAGGTGATAAAGCACTATACAAGTACAGACCATTTTCTCTCTTTTATTTTTCTATCCAGAGCAAATTATGCCAAAAGGCCTGGCCTTTCCACTATGTTCATTGGCAAACTGTAGTTTTGCTTCAATGTTCTTTTTGGACAATAATGGCATTTTACTGGCACGCCCCCCATGCGGGTCAAATTTGTGCAATCTCTTTCTGATCAAAGATGCCTTTTCACTCCGACAGTTGCAACAGTTACCTGCCGGCCCTGTGATGAAATTTGGGGTTCTTAAGACATCTTTTTTTTTTTTGTTGTTTTTTTTTTTGTTTTGTTTTGCTCAGTGTGCTCTTAGGCTGAATTTGCTAGAGCGAACAGTCTAACAAAATTGTAGTTGTTTGAAATCGACACCACTGGTATTGGATTTTTGTTAAAGTGGAATGACTCAATTAAAATAATTTTGAGATTCTTTTTAAATCCCTTAACAGACTCATTTGTATCTACAACCTTGTTTCTGAAGGCCATTTAGAGCTCATCAAATTTAGGCATGATGACAGTTCAACAGCAAAAAAAATAATTCCCTATAGCATAGTGCATGTCACAAAAACTGTGATTTGTCCGCTTGGCCTATACACCACAAAAACACCACGAGTGCCTGTTTGGAAGTGGCCTCAAACCCAACATTCTCGACCTGCTTGTTTGGTTGAAAGCTTTGCCATCAGCGTAAATCAAACAGCTTACGTGTAAAAGCTGTCCTGCTAAACTTGGGCAATAGATGAGGCTAAAGTTGATAAGTCGTTATCAGTTCATCAGTTTTATAAGGGATTCATGTTGTAACATTAGGTTTAGGTATTGATCTTAGCTTTTCAATATGTTTTGTGACAAACACATTTAATTGTCCTCAATTTTAGTTTGATTCCGGGAACCCAAAGGATCTGGATGAAAACGTGGGGCTGCAGTCATAACAACTCAGATGGAGAATACATGGCCGGACAACTTGCTGCCAGCGGCTACAGGATGACTGGTAAGAGACTGTTTGATTGTGGTGCTTTGTATTGAGTCTGTTGACAGAAGGTCTGTCAGCAAAATAGCCTAAATGACAACACTAATAGAATAATACTTGGATAGAAGGATGAATGGATTTTAGACTGATGGATGTAAGATAAGAACATGAACAAACAGGTGAAATGGCAAAAAATATGTCACTATTTATGTGTACACAACTGATTTCAATATTATTATTGAACACAAGGGGGCGGTCTTGCTGTGTAATTAAGCTTTACCTATATTATTTCAGTTGGGGACTTTGTTTATTCCCTGAATTGAACTTCCCAGATGGTGTCCTACCCTAATGAATGTCATCTAAGCAAATGTATTGAGGATTTTGACCATGTTTGGGGTCAACCCTCGTGCGTCCGTTGTTTATAAATGGTCATTGTCTTTATTACATCAATAGTTCAAAAGAAGATACACAGGACCTCACAGGTGTCAGATTACAGATTGTTAAACAAACTATATTGAGTGATACCTTTCATTCTGAGTTTTGCATGTCTTTTGCATGGAGGCTAGACATATTGTGTTCTAGATTACCAGAAGTCTTCTCTGAGGGATTCATTGTGTGTGTTTGTGTGCATGCGGGGGTGGGGGTGGGGGGGGGGGGGGGGGGGGTACAGACCGACCGAGACAGATGAGGAAGAGGGAGTGAACCCCTTAGGCGTTTCTCTCTCCATGCGGTCTCCGCAGCCATAGAAGGACATTAATCACACACTTCAAAAATGCAGATGTACCCACTCACTAACAAACACGCACAGAAGGCACAGTTTGCTTCTGAACATGGGCCAACAGTTTTTCTTCCCCTCATCTGGTAGTTTAGACCTCTTGATCTCTCACCTTTCTTTGTTTTACGGTTTTCTCTGTCCAATGAGCTCCTCTCTGTCATAACATGTATATCCCTCACACTCTCTTCACTTTGTCGTCTCTCACTTGCCCCTTGACTGGGGAGCAGATCCTGTGTTCAAGCATCTGCTGAGGCCTGATAGTTGGTGTGTTAATTGTCTCACCATAGATCTATTTTGACTTGATAGCTGCAATCGAAAGTGAGTGCTGTGAAAAAAATGTGCTGCGAGAATTGTTTTCTGTTCCCACTTTGACTTTTGTACAATAAATATCTGTCTGTCTCAGAATGGGATTACAGCACACATTGCTTCTCTGGTTGTCTTTCGGTCATCAGCAGATATGGATGCACGATGTTGTAATGTAATACACTCTCAGGTAATAAGGTTAAAACTTGCTGTTCTGGATATTAGATTCTTCTGATCTCTGGATACGGTTTGTTTCTGTCCCCTCCTCTCATTAAAGGTAGGATCTTGCACTCAGCACATAATGATAGTAGTTCCAGAAAGTGTTCAGCAGCTGTTACAGCATTTTAATTTTATTAGATTATAGCTCAATAGAAGCACCTGTGCTTATAAAAAAAAATTTCACAACACCTTTTGACTTAACATTTGAGACAGTTATACAATCCTGTGTGAAAGGAATAACAAGTTATTGTATTCTGTTTGGCTATAGATAACATTATTCTTCAACATCAAACAGATCACTTTGTTTGTGAGAAAGAAAAACACTAAAACAGAGTAAGAGGTCATGTGGAGACTCCTAAAGGTCAAACGAAGGTTGTTTTAGTCTCTCTTTCTGCTGCTATTTTCATATATTTTGCATGACTAGATACATTTGCAAGAGGGTGTACTCATGTTTGATTGGTGGTTATAAAAGAGGACAACGATCTTATGCAACTCAGATAATGATTCTGTCTCTTGACAGATGAGGTATTATTGGAGCTTAATGACCGCTGCTGGCAAATATTAAGATTATAGATTGTATAGACTGAAGGATTCTGGGTTTTTGGGGCTGATGTCGATACTGATATTGCATCAGATATTTTGTACTATATATATATACATATATGTATATGTATATATATATATATATATATACACATATATTTGGGAATTTAATAGTTATAAGTAACTATAAAAAAACAAAAATAGAACAATTTCCAATTTAACCCAAGCACCTTTTTCTGCATTATGATCTGTGAAATCATACCAGCACATATCACACAACACATATGCCAATTACAATATATCCAAAATTGGCTGATAAATTCGGCTGACTGATGTACCAGTCGGGCTCTGATTAAGTGAAGTGTCTTCACATGTATTCATGTTTTGGTCGTAGCATGTCCTACATGTAACAACTTGGTAAAAGAACAACCCTCTGTCGTTTACCACTTTAGTAAATATGTTTTTTTTTACCCCATGATGTAGCCTAAAGATGCCTTTACCTTTTACTGATAGAGCCTCTGAATGCTGACTCTGTCTTACTTTCTCCTTTAGTCTTGTTGTCTTTTTTTCTATCTCACTCCTCTGTCAACAAAGTACTGTAAAGGTCAGTGTCTCTCTGCTAAAGCTGAGGGATTAGTTTGGTTTCTGTCCTCCACACCTCTGCTTTTTATCTATCTTCCACCCCCCTCGTTTGGCTCTCTATCTTTTTCTGACTTTTTCCTCCTCCATCATCATCTCCCCCTCTGTCTGAGCTAATACCGTCACTCAGTCATTGTATTTCACTGAGATTGTTGGAAGGAGAAATTGACTGTCATGGCCAAAATCAGGGGAGATTACACTTGGTACAGGTGGGGATTGTTTTGACTGTGGCATGAAATTGTAGGGAGTGTATGAGACAGAGTGGAATAGTCTGGAATGAGCAGCACCGAAATGGACTCCTCGATGGTGCAGTGTGTACTAGTTGTCTGGATTGAAGACGACGGACATCATCATTTATGAGTCAGAATATTCTTTCCATTTCCAAAAAAACGGTACGAAATCATATCGCATGAATAGCAGGCTGCTATCTCGGTAGTGTTCAAATCCACGGTGTCGTTCGGCGAAGTTTAATGAAAGAAGCCCGGACAAAGACAGCTTCCACTGCTCGGAAAACATGACATCACCTCCTCTGCCTTCTCATCCTTCCTGCCTGTTTTCTCTCTTTCACACCCCCTGCCCTCCCCTGTCGCTCTTTCATCCCCATTACTAACTCTTTCTTTCTTAAACTATGACATCACCTGGTGTGAGGCGTAGTAGCACTTCTTGTGTCGGCCTATAGGTGGCAGCCTTGGCCCATGGAGGAGCTTTTTGTGTACAGAAAACATCCCGCAATATCAGGATGAGGTCATCCTTCTGAAAAAACATACTGTGTTCCCATTCATAGTTTTAAAATGTGTTACTTTAAATTCTTACAGGCTACACATGATCTTGTGAAAGATGAAAAATTAAGCCAACTCTCAATTTATACCATAGTTAACCTGAACCTATGTAACGTAGTGCTTTGAGAGATGATGTTTACATAACAAGAGTCTAGTAGGTCAACGCTGAATGTGTGCCGCTGAGTGTCTTCAGGTTCAGAAAATTGGCGACTTTGTTTAGATAAGAGGTGCCACTCCTCATCTTTTAGCTGGAGAGCATCTTGGCTCCAACATACAATACTTTTTATGTAATATCTAATATGAATATTGTTTCACATAAAATGTTTAACTTATTGTGATTCTTTTGTTTAACTTGTTTCATTTATATTGGAACTTTCTCTTGTTGTGTTTTACATCAGTGAATGCAGCCTGTGTTATTTCCCTCTGCTTTCATTGTCTTGACACTTGTTTTACTGCATGAACTTGTTCACCCTGACTTGTCCCCAGTTGCAGTTCCACTACACAACCAAAGAGGGCACTGTTTACCTGTGATCGTACACTGTCACAAATGAACGTATTTTAGCAGCAGAGCAATGTGCCAAATAGTGACTTCATAGAAAGGCATGTACGCGCGCACACGAGCACACACACATGCACACACACACCCTTCATGGAAAGTCACACCAGGATATTTTGATTGTTTTTGGCTGGTCTCCTCCCCTCCCAATCTCTTCCCTGCCAGCCAGCCGCACACACAGCACTTCAGTTATGATTTTACATACCGGTTAGGCAAAATTACTCCCTGGTAGACAGTGTCAGCCAAATGAGGCGTTCTCAGTTCCTGGTTTGGACACAGACGGTTGGAGGATTTGGGTTTCAGAGTAAGGGTGTGAGCTGTTTTGATAAGATGATACGAGGACTTAATTGATCAGCAGGTATTACAGGTGTTTTAAGGGATGTTGCATACAATGTCATTTCACTATGCCTTTTTAGATAATTACTATGATATGAAAGGCATCATTTACTTTGAAAAAAAAACAACATCTGGATGTATCCTGTTGTATGGAATATATTATGCTTTTATTTATAAATGCATTTTGTTTCTCTTTGAGCTGAAGCACTTAATGCTGTGTGCTTGTTCAACTGCAGCTGAAGAAAACCATATTTGTAAATTTGATATGGATATTTTACTGACTTGCAGCATAATTAACATTTACTTTTGCATCATTTTTGAAATTAATCAGGAGCTCAGTCCCTCTAAAAGGCAGTGTTAATGTGTTTCGGCTGAAATGTCTAAAAACTGTTCTGATTGAGCTCGTACTGCATTCGTGTTTCCAGCGCTGCTTCTGCTCTGTGATTGTATTACATCACTGTAGAGTATTCTCACTCCGAGCGTGCGTACCTCGCATACGTGCCATCTCATTCATAAAACGGAGTGTGTGGGGATCTTCCGATTGGCTGGATGCGCGCTACGCAACATTACACGCCGCAACATTATGGCCAATGAAAACTTACAATGTTGTGTCTGACTCCACCTCTTGCATGTACACACACATTGGCGCACGCAGCCGGCTCACACACACATTTGCTCCTCTCGCACACACAGTTGCAGACGTGGTGGGAATTGGTATTGTACAGGGACCGTGTGTGAGAGACGCTTCCGTTTTCTACAGTCATCATTCTGCAAGATTAGACGTCTCTGGTGGTGTCTGTACGCCTGAGAAAGACTCTGCACGCTCACTGTCGGTCCAGCGCGGTGTAACTGTGTGTATCAGGCTGTCTTGCTCTGCTGATTTAGAGACGGAGAGTGTGAAAGAATGAAGGCGAAAGCAGTGTAAGGAAAGAGAGGAGGAAGAGTCAGTGGGGAAGGGCGGAGGGGGCTGGGATGAAGGTTACAGCCCAAAGAAACGGATGCAAAATTAGCCAAAGTGACGGTTGGAAGTAGGAAGGCGAACCTTTGAGGGTGATGCACTGCGAGGAAAAAGGAACTAGAATCTGGCACATCTGTAGAAACGGGGAGTAGGGAGATGGATAGTTGGAGAGGAGAAGGTTGAGCAATTAGGGAGGACAGGAGAGATGTGAGGAAGGAGGAAATGAGTCTGTCGCAAAAGGACGTTAAGTGAATATGTAATAGCAGTTGGCAGCAACAGATTTGGATATAAATAAACCATGACATAGTTGTGAGAAAATTAGATGCCAGAAAATAAACTAAATATACAAACAAAACTCAACCGAAGAATTCATTTTCCAGAATTAAAGACATTTTCATCGCTTCATGAATGCTTCACTGTCTGATTAGTTGTGTGGCTGTAATTATGTCATTTTTGTGTCATGTACGTGTGGCATTAACTGTTAAAACGATAATGGAATATCTGTTTTCCATCTCTTGCGCAGACACGAACAGACACGCTGTTTCCACGGCTTTGAATTTGTCTAAAATCCTACAAAAAGCACCCCATGAGACCAGGCAGCGAGGTGTAACCATTTAGAGACCTGGAGATTAGAGTGATCCCGAGCCCTGTGTGTTTGTGTGTGTGCATGCACGTGTGCGTTTTGGTGATCCTACAAGGTGACCCATGTGTAGGCAGCACCCAGTAACCACTTTGAAGCCATGGGATTAAGGACCCCGGCCATTTCTGCCTTAACGGTCCCTCGGGGGAGCTGTGGATAGAGGAGGAGAAGGAAAAGCAGCATAGGCTGAGGGAAGAGGGGATCACCGCTCAGTCTCATCCATTGATTACTCTGAGGAGGAATTCTGATAGCATCACAAACCGACCTGATGAGAACAACCTTTGCTGCGTGAACTTGTCATGGGAGTTGAAAAGCACAAGGTCACTCCAAAGGGATTCACTCGTGTCCCCCTTAATGTTTTTTTTTGGCTTATTTAAAAAAACCAACATTAGTTACTAATTGACTAATAAACAAGTAAGTAAACAGATGCTATTAAAACAACACAACCTGTTTTCCCTTTTAAGAGGGAAAATTATTCTTCCCTCATTTCTGTAAGGATACGACCCTCCATTGTTACAGGTTACTAATTGACTAATAAACAAGTAAGTAAACAGATGCTATTAAAACAACACAACCTGTGTCTGTGCCTTTTAAGAGGGAAAATGATTCTTCCCTCATTTCTGTAAGGATACAACCCTCCATTGTTACAGGCATCCCTTCCCATATGTGAGATTTCGGAGCAAGGAAAGAGAATTACAGGCAATTCCACTTCTAACTCCTTATTTTGAGTAATAACAAAAAAACAGTACAAATTCATTCCCCGAAGGCCAGTGATATCTCATCCTCGTTGGCGCAAACCTCAAAGGTAGGAGAGGAAGAAGAATGGAAGCAAGAATTGCTGCTCCACTCTTCCCTCCGTTCAGTCATTTGTTCACTTGCTGTTGCATTTCTCTGATAAAGAGAGCAAAAGATAAATGATTGGAGAAGCTATAGAGGAGTTTCCTTTGCTACTTCCCTATAGAGGAAGTGTATTCCCTATTCCCTTCAGTACCCAGCCAGCCAGTGAACCCCCTGTTATCCCAGGAACACTGCCTGCATTCCACTGGGATTGCGAATACCCTGAAGGGATATAATGGGAATATCATGGAGGGAAAATGAGTAATGGCATGAGGCAGGAACCAAAGGGAAGGCATTGGGGAGAGAGGCAGGGAGGGACCAAGAGACGAAGAGCAAAGGAGGTTGTCTGGAAAGGGGATGAGGGGTGAAGCACAGTTTTGATGAATCACAGTTTTGCTCACATCCAAAGTGTTGAGCCTGAAATCAAAGCAGGGAGATGATGCTTTCTGCCATCAAAGGTGGCCTAATTCTAAAAAATAAAGGTGAATGACTGGCAGCTAAAATCTCAGACCACCACCCCCACACAGCATAGGACAATTGAAGGAGTCAACCCCACCCACCCCCACACCTCCCCTTCAACAAGTTGCATCAGATGCCAGTTAACAAGGCATTTAACCCCCAAACGTCTCAACTGGAGCTGCTCAGTGGGTAACGCCGTGTGCCTGTGGATATGTTGGGAAGCTCCCAGTTAGGTGTATGTAACCCACTCTCTATCGCCCCTGTCTTTACAGATACATCAATATGAACAAAAATATGTCTGTTCGTTGGGAAACTTTCATGCCTGAACGTTTTGTGAATGAAACAGGATCCATATGACACAACACCTAATATATAATAGCTAATATGTAATTGATCTAATGTTAAATACCTCATTCTGTTTTTTGTACTAGTTTAATGTTAAGCAAAATAGTTATTGGTAATTATTGTATATGAATGCTTTATAATAATCATTTGCCATTTTGGTAAACATTGACAACTTTCTTTTTTGCTCATTGTCTTTAAAGGTATAACTCTGAGCCCTACATATGCACTGTGCTTCCAAATACACACCTCTTCTTCTCAGTTGAATCTCAGTCCCAGCAAAGTGGAACACATGAAATGAAAGCAGGCAGAACCTGTCTAATAAACCTTGAATGAACAGCCTTATCAGTTTTGTTTAGCTCAGACTGTGTTGAGGGCTGAGATGTATCTGCATTTCTTTGAGATCTGCTTGCCGAGTCAGAGCTCTCCATTGATTTCTCTGATTCGACACTCCTTGTCCAACTTCTCAGCTCCTGAAAACCTTCCAAGCAGGAAAACGTGTTGTTACTATGACGAACAGTAAGCTGTTCTTTCAAACCAAACAAGTTATTGCTTTTCTGCAATTGTTCTTCAAGCAACAGTGACCAGTTGATTTACGATTACTTAGACTGTTTTTGATATCAAAATATGTATTGGTGACATGCTTTAAAAGCCCTTAAACACCTGTAGTCCATCAACACTGGTTTCATTTTGCTGGATTAGACCACCTGTCAGGACAGTGTGGGCGTTTACAAACCAAACATGGCTCCATCCAGCCTCCACCTGACTAGAAAAGCTTGTGGAGATATACTTCTGTTGGAACAGATTGGCATTGGGTCTGGTACTGTGTGCAGTCTACCAACCAAAGTGTCCAGGACCGATTAATACACATATGACGGCATATGACATAATGGTGGAGAATTTCTCAACTGATGTCTCAGTTTACTGTTAAGCAACATCTTTTAGTTGTTGTTGTTTTAATCAATTCCCTTTTAACCCAGAGCTCTAAAGTTGCATTGAGAGTTACTGTGATAAGACGGAGCTAACAATGTGTTCATTCGTTTCACCAAAGGACAAATTGAGTTTTATTCACGTAACTTGACAGCACAAACTGTCCTAATTTAAAAATGGCGTTATTTTCATACAATTACATGTCTTCGTTTGTTCAGCGGCGCGATGTCAGGGACTCACTTAGCTTTCTTTTCTTGGAGGACAAACAGTTCAAGTTTGTGTCAAACTCCTTGGCAGCAAAGCTAAAAGGACCAAAGCGAGATGATCTATATTCATTGACATTTGACAACTCATTGTTGCTTTCTCTGTTTTTGAATAATTAGCTTGTCTCATATTTTACATGCTGAACGAGAATTTTTTTTAAAGTCTTTCTCACTTCTAATTTGTCCTTCTCCTCTTTGTTTTGCCTGTCATCTTGACTCGCCAAGGAAAACAAATGTAATTTCCCCCATGAAGAGGAAATGAAAGCTTGAAAGACATTTGTAATTAATGTGGCATGCCAGGCTGTTGGTGTGGGTGGATGAAGAGTGTGGCTGACATATGGATAAAAAGCAAAGAAATCAAGAGTTGGGCGTTCAAGGACATGAAGTAAATGACTTTGCAAGGCCCCCCCTTTGAGGTCTCTCCCCCCACCCCCTGCTGCACTTCGGCCCTTTGGTGTTGTTTTGGAAGATAACCCCTTCTTTCTGTCTGAGCGTCCAATGTTCAGCCATCAGTGCCATTACTCACTGACCACCTGCTGAAATGGAAAGCGGGGTTGACCTGTATCGTTGTGTGTGGATGTTCATGCGAGGCCACCTGCTGCAATGAAAGCACTGTCTACCTATGAGTGGAGAGCAAAAAGTGTCTGCATGAGTGTTTGTGTAGTGCATGAATTTGAGTGTTGTGACGACCAGGCAGCAACGTGAACAAATGAATAAGAGAATAGTTCTGAAGGCCCTCACAAGTATTATAATGCTCCAAGACATGGAGTGTGAGTGTGCTTGTGTGTGCACTTCTGTCCGCTGTAATAAATTAATTCTACATGTGTCTCTGTTTGATCTCTTCTTCATACATATAAATGAATCAGCTCTGTGCTAGATTTCCATGTGAGAGCACAGATATTAGATAAAGTGGATTTAAAAGCCGCGGATGATTTGAGCAGTGGGTTTAATTTGAATCATCATCGGACAAAGTAACCTTGATCGCCAAGCAGAAAAGATGACTTAACTGGGTGCCGTGGCAGGACCTTGCTTGAGAGAAATTGTGAATGAATACGAGTAACTGTGTGTGGTCATCCACGGGATATAAGCTTAATAGCTTGTCTGCTGTCCATTGTGCAAGGCAGGGAGTAGACAAGTAATAATTGAGCTTGAACTGTTTCAATCTCTAATGTTTCACTCAACTTCTTAGTGCTTTCCTCTCTTTGAGACTCCTCTTCAACCTTCTCTCCTCTCTTCCTGTGGTTACATTAGCAGTATAGATCTATATGGGGCAAAGTAAGCAGACTAAATACAAGTAATGTTTAGCCAGGGAAGAGATCGATAGGTATGTATTGATTAAGCATCAAGTGTGGCCACAAGTAATTTCCTGGTCATCTGTGTACGGCTGTCTGGGTTGGAAGGGGAACGATTGTGTTAGGAATGGGCTTTTCAAGCAAAAATACTATTCAATATTTGCTGGAAACTATTCAACTGTTATTTGGATACACCATCATCACCACCACCACTAAACACACACACTCCCACATTTACAGAGGGAGAACTGGCTCCACAAATGCCATCAAAGTTTGAAGATGAAGGACGTTGTTTGTTCTGCATGTCTTAACGTCAAACGTCCCGTCTTCTGCTGATAAAGCTAGACACGGATTGTTTTTCTGTGGACGGACCGTCGGCTCTCAAATGACTGTAAAAAGCTGTGGTAGGCTTATGATATGCGAGCTTTACCTGGCACTGCACGTCATCTTTGTATATTTTTTATTCTTTTAAAGAAATTCCCCACAGAACTTTTGATGGCAGTAGTGTTTTGCATGTTTCTCCTGTTTGTACATCTCGGAGCACCGCGCCTGTTTCACCGACATGTTCTTCTCCTTTTGTTGTTAAATGGCTGTTGGCAAACAGCTTTTAGGTGCGTTACAGCCACGTTCTGGCAGTAGTAACCCATTTCCAGCAGGTGCCGATAATCCCAAGGGAAATACAATTTTATATATATATTTTTTTATTCATAAATCATCACCCGTCCTGAGATTGTGTTCGGTCTTTAAAATGTGTTTTTTTTTGCGGTATTTGGGCAGCACTAAATAAATAAGACAATGCTGAAATATTAGGACGGTAATAACTTCTAATAGTCTGATTTTGTAGTTCCAGTCTAGAGAGCATAACGGCAGAATACATCAGCTGAAAGGCTTTGAGATAAACCTAAAGGTCAACCAACCAGAGGGAAATCTGTTTATTTTTACGGTTACTCTTAGTCTCTGTTTCTTTCTCACTCCTTTGCTTTTCACTCTCAGTTGCTGGATCAAACATACACGCACACAGATGCATACATATACAGAGGTGTGTGAAGTTTATTGATAATCCGATGATTTCCACATGGCAGACAGATGGCTCTTCTAATCTTTCAGACAGACACTGCCTTTTGAGATCTGATCTGATGATTGCTCTGTGTGTGAGTGTGTATGTCCGTGTGTGGTTTCCATGGCTGAACTTGATAAAACTGTCCTCAGAAGGCTCCTGCTGTGTGTGTGTGTGTGTGTGTGTGTGTGTGTGTGTGTGTGTGTGTGTGTGTGTGTGTGTGTGTGTGTGTGTGTTTAACTTATTTTACATTTGTGGTTGGAATGTGTCTGAACTCCTCTCATTATCTTTGGCAGTTGATCAATGGTTGACCAGGACTATTATGACAAGCCTGTATTTCTGAATTTCATTTTCAGCCTGAGATACTCTGAGTTTATAAATGACATAATGTGAATGCTTGTTTCATCTTTTCTTGGACTTTATACATTGGAAAGTAAAAGGAAGTGAGCAAGACTGGGTGGCCTTGAAGAAATAGGCCGAATTTGATCGCAAGTTCAAGGTGTTACGTTGGGGGGTTAGATTAGTGAATTATCAGCCCACACATATCTGCCCTCAGTTTTAACAGAGGATAAGTATTTACATTCCTGTTTATTTACTCAGCGCTTCTGCATGTCCATAGGACTTTGGCAGAAGGAACCATCCATTTGTCCTCACTGGTTGCAATTCCACATGTTTGAACCGTGACGTTTTCCAGAACTGTTAATCAAACCTCTGTATCTTCTTCATCTTATGAGTTCACTTGAGTTGATAAGTTGAATCATCGGTTGGAGACCCCTAGTCTTTAAATTTAGCTCTCTATATGATATATGATATATATATATATTTCCAAGGCTTAGGCTGAGCAGAGCGAAGCCGCCACACTGCGCTGAGGTTAAGATTGTAAGTTGGGCCAGGTGTCCCTGGACGGGGACCTCGCACTGGCCTCTGAGGACACCCTGGCGTGGATGTCTGTTTCCCCTCAGAGCAGGCTGCTGGGAATCAGCCACTGAGGTTACGGTGGTGGGGTGGACAGAGGGTGGTCTGGTTGGAAACGAGGCTCAGTGTTTTTAACTTGCCCGGTCCCCGCTGACTGCAGCCTCCATCAGATCTGTGGGTTGCAACAGGGGAAACTGATTAATGCAGGTCAACTTCAAGATTTCCGTTTTTGGTAACATTAGTTTTGTGGTACTGTCGCTGTCTTGGAGGTAGCCATACAATAAAAGCCACCACACCCGTCACTATCTTAGATTTACTTTGAAGCAGGAGAAGTGTTGAATTCTTAGTTCAATGCAGCAGAGGAACTGAGCGGAGATAGAAAACAACAGGGCTCCTGCTGTGACAATGCTGTTTGAGTGACATCATGACTGCTGGCAAATGATGATAAATAAGTGAATATTATACAAGGAACGTTTGTCATGTTGCTGAACATTCAGCTGTGATGCTCCTTTCCAATTTATCAGTCACCTAAAGTGCTGAAAGCAACGTCGCCCCTTTATGTTAACTCCATACTTTGCCTGAGTCTAGTGACATTAAGTGCGTTGATACGTTGTCGTGTGACTACCTGTCTCAGTGCATTGTAATATGCTGGCAGCATGATTGTCTCAGCTTGATTTAGTTTCTCTGACCTGATATCTGATTAAAGAGACTCAGATGTGTGCAGGAGCTGGATTAGCATATAAAAAGACAGTGACAGGACATCAGATCATTTTGATGCCATCTGTTTTCAATGGAATCTGTTAGATGGAGAGGGGTGTGTGTGTGTGTGTGTGTGTGTGTGTGTGTGTGTGTGTGTGTGTGTGTGTGTCGCCCCCACAACCCTGCTCTCTATCATTGTCCTCGTTACTGTTTTTTACTTGTTATTTGTATTTTTACTGCAGCTTTTTCTGCCTTTTGTCCTATTATTTCTTGTTTATTTTTGTCTCGGGGAGGAGTCATACCCATTAACACAGACTATGGACAAAGACATCAATTATTTACACTGGAAAACATTTTTAAATTGTTCCATTTTGAAATGATTTATTAATTAGAAGGCATCTTCTCTGGGATTTGGCTTTATGTCCGCCCCACCTATCTAATGTATTCATTCACGGATGCATGGAGACACACATGCAAGCAAGGACGTATGTGTACGCAAGCAGACGCACACGCATGGATGTCAAAGGCTTCCAACAGTTCCACAGGATTATCCATTGAGATGTCCATTGTAATTTCTCATGAATCAGATTTTCTTAAATACAGCAATTTTCCTGTTCAAACAAAAAACGGGTCTGGAAACAGCAGGATTGAGAATATATACATTTTAAATGAGGCTTAGCAGTTTAGAAATGTAGAAATACTACGCTCGTAGGAAAAATGGCATGAAAGAAAAGTTAGAGGGTGTGGACAATATTATTTTGGTATAGCTAATAAATCCAGAAATTTAACCAACTGATAATAATTCAATTCCTTTTTTAGTCTTTTCAGATGTTTTAGCCTTTTATTTTCTCAGATATTCTTGTATGTCTTTGCAGCTCTTTTTAATCAGGGCTGTGACGATCATAAAATTATAGTTGTCATCTAAATAATGGCCATGAAGTATTTACTTGTCTTTTTCCATTCATTTTATATTGCTACTGTTGTATAAACTGAATCATGGTTTAATAATACACAAACACCTTATGAAGAAGAGCCATTTATTGGCTGACGTTTTGTCTTTGCGACTGAATCTAATGTTAATCTGATGTTAATGTCAACAGATGCCCATTGAAATGTGGCAGGTCAAATATTAAAGTAAAGCATTTCGTGATAAACAGTTGGTGGCGCTAACTCGATCAGGCAGAAGACCCCTTTATATGTCGTTGGCATTCGGTATCCCTGTATGCTGTATCCGTGTATCTCTGCAGCTCTGTCTTTAAATACATACTCTCTGAACATGTATTGCATTTGGTCTTCCATACGATCACAGCAGTTTATATGTGTTAAGATAAACAAAATACAAGTTATTAAACATGCAAAAGCTCAAAAACAGACCACCGAGCTGGGTTGGTGTGGATGTAAATGCACTGAGAGCCTGTAAGATAGAGTAGCAATTTGTGTGTAAAATGTTTACGTGTACATGAAGCAGAACTGCCTCTCTAATCACCAGTTTACCTGCCAACATCCACATTCCTTTGACTGCTCAGTACTAAGGACATCAGTAATGTGTGTGTGTGTGTGTGTGTGTGTGTGTGTGTGTGTGTGTGTGTGTGTCTCTGTCTGTCTGTGTGTGTGTGTGTGTGTGTGTGTGTGTGTGTGTGTGTGTGCGCGTGTGTGTGTTGGGGAGTAGGAGCTGTGATTAAGAGCTTTGCAGTTTTCACTTTAAATGTGGTAGCATTACAGGTAGAGAGATCAGGTGATGTGTTCAGGGCAACACTGGGTTTCAATTAAGAGCATTATAGTGATTATAGTGGAACAGCTGGAGGAGATATACTGTTGGACGGTGTGCGTGTGTGTGCGCGCATGTCTTTGTGTCTCTGCGTGCGTGTGCGTCTCTCTGTGCGTGTGTGTGTGTGTGTGTGTGTGTGTGTGTGTGTGTGTGTGTGTGTGTGTGTGCCAGTGATGCATGTAATTTGAGGAGACATTGCCAATTGAACAATGTGGTCCACTGAGCTTATCATGTGTTGTGCGTGCACAAGGTGCTTCCTACAGATTAATTTACTACACACAGCCCCTCCTTAATGAACAAGCCAGATCAGCAAACCATGTGGTTTCTTCACCATCCAAGTTTACAGTATGTATTACACATCTGTATATTTTTCTCTCAACCCTTTCATGCAGTCTCTCTTCAGTTTCTCTGTGTCTCTTGTGTCTCCCCCCTGGCCGTCTCTATAATGTGACTCTGTCAGTCTCTCATTGTGAATTTTTCTGATGTCTTCCCAATTTTCCTGCTCATATTAGTCTTAAAAGTTGTCTGCTCCTTCCTTGTCTATTGTTTTTGTGTCTTTCTTTTTTTTGGACTCGAGTCCAACCTTTCTCTCTGGCCACCTTCCCACCTCTAAATTGTATACCTAAATCTTGTACTGTGTCTTTTTCCCTCTGCTTTTGTCTCCACACTGATCCTCTAATCAGCCAACAACACTGTTTGGGGTTCAGTTTTGAAATGATATGCCATCCCTCCCATTCTTCTTGTCTCCTCATCTTACACTCTCACTTCCCTCCTCTTATGTCCTCTATTTCTTTCCCATGTCTTCCTGCCCCCTTTCAATCATTTCTACCCTGTCTTCTATTTATGATCGGTGGAGAGGGAATATAAAAGTCAAAGTGTCAGAGAATGACATCATGAGTTGGCTTCAAACTCACAACATCAGAAGGGCATGTTATGTGCCTCCTCCTTCAAAGCCACCAGGATACCCCAAATGTTCTCTTCATCCCCAAAAAACGAGCTCTCTGCATCTGCGTTATTTGCATAGCATTTGCACATGAACCCCAACTGAATTTTTTTTTTGGAATGCCAAGAGGCTAAATCCAATATTTATTGTCAGGGCCCATAACTCCTTTTCACTTTACTGGTGGAATTTGCATCTGCTTTGCATGTCCCGTAGCTTGGATCTGGGAATAAGAGGCCAGATGACCTAAATTGTTTCAATTTCACCCAGAAATATAAAAGCTGAGGGAAGTCTAATTATTACTATTAATCAAATTAGGACATCTTACATGTGGAATATCAATATGCAAAGTGTTATTTGCTGCAATAGCAAACTGAGGCAACCTGCAGTGATAAGATTTATAGGAAATTTGCTCTCATCATGATAATTATGCTGTCAGTCTACTGATGTTTTTTTGCATACAGAATGTGTTACTTTAGAATTATTTAAAGATCATTCAAAGCACTCTCTTTACTGAAGATGGAGCCTCAGTTTTCTATATATATTTTTTTTCTTAACTTGTGACTCATGCCAATTCATGCAATTTTACTGCAAAAACAGAACATTTCACCAACAGCACAAATCAACATTTTAGAGAAAATTTGCCATAAAATCAAGTATTTATGATCTCAGACTTCCCGAAGAAATCCTGGAGGGACTGAAAAATGTCTGCACACCGAGTCCCACTAAATTTCAGGTGTACCGGTGGGACTGGTTAGATGTTTAGGTGCACTTGACAGATCTTAAGTCACATGTCCGACTCTGGAGCCATGTATTGATTTTATGTAAAGTGCTAGCAGTACCTGCAGGCTGGAAGCTTTCCGTAGAAAGGCTGGAGCACGTGTAGATTAGTCCAGTTTTACAGTACACAAACTGTACAGTGTTTATATAGCTTGAAATGATCCCGAATGTTGGACTCTTTCTGCCATTTTCTTCTGCCTATAACTTCTACACTCGTGTTACTATTTACTATTCTACATTTTGGAATGCGCTGCACCAGATCACTTCTTTTTCTCCTCACACGACCACAGTGCAAGTGTGCTATACATCATTAATAATCTGTAACTGTATATAGTTGTATGGATTAAACAAAACAATGACGTTTAGCAATCGAGTTGCTCGAGTTTCTCGAGGAATCGTCTCCAGTGTTTGGCAACTGAGTGAAATTTCTGCTTCGTCAGATGTTCGTCAGGTCGCTTCTTCAGCAGGCGACTAGCTGTTAAGGTTGCAGGTCAGTTCTTCTTCTACTTTGAGTCACCATTTCCTCTGTACTATCCAGCCGGTCTTTTTGAGCTCATTATCTGTGACAGCCCCAATTTGTGGCTGTTCAGCAGATTTTCTCCCCATTTCATTTTATGCGGTAAAGGCACCAGGAGATGCTTCAAACTTGTTTTCATGATTTTATTTCCTCTGTGGCAACAAAACACCTTAAAGGATCCCTCAGAAACTCCTGCTTATTAAACTAGACTCACCAAGCACTTTAAGGGACTAATACTGAAAAACTCACAGGAAACTAACTTGATAAGGCTCTCAAGCCCAGAAACATGAGGGCTACAAACAGCTCAGTGCACCACTCTCTCCAGAAGACCGGACATAACCTTGTAAATCCCTCTGTTCAAAAAGAATATGTGGACATGTAATGGTCAAGTCACCATCATGGCCCTCAGTTATATTGGTATCATTTCTTTCTACTTCGAAGTAGCACTTAAGTCTTACAATGGCAGAGAAAACCCTGTATTGAATGACCTGATTTCATCAGTACATTCAGTTTAGTTTGTTTAAATATATTTGGCCTGCAATATGCAAAGGAAACCTGCAGTACATCTGAGTTATATTCTTAACTCCCCCTGAGACATTTGTGAAGCAAATATCACAAACCTTGGTCTATTTTTCTCTTTTAATTTCCTTTGAACGGATAAGGAACAGGTCTTGCACAGAGATGAGGACTTTACATAAGCCAGGGAAAGTCATGCACAGCTAAAATAGTGGTAAGAGTTTGGTAGCTTGATTTGCACTGTAACTTTCTGAAATAAAATTGTCAGTTTTATCAGGGACCGTTGGTGTGGGACCATTTTAATTTCAGACTTAAAAATGAATCTTACATAATGCATAATCAGTCTTCCTTTAACTAAGGATTATTTGATTGAATGAGTGAGACCAACTTTCCACTTCATCCAAAAGTGTTTGTATTCTTTCCTTTAGAGTGGATATATGAATTTATACCTGAACTGTGTGGACACGGCAGGATTGGCTACTGTATATTTTTTGTGTATCTGCGAAAGGTGATCATCTTTGTCCAGGCTAGTTCACAAATAAAACACCAACATAAGCTAGCAGTTCTGCTTAGTTATTGTCTCTTCGATGACCACAGGTCCTCTTAGCTACCGCGTCTACTTTTATTAAGGCTCAGGCTCCATCTGCCACAGTTCACATTCACCTGTGCTATTTTATTCAGAGGACAGGTGAGCTTTTACATACAGGTGGCTGTTACTTTTTATTTTTTCTTTACCTTTCTCTCTCTCAGTCTTTGTCTCTCTTGCAGGTGACAAGCGAGAGAAAAAGAATGGGAAAGCACTCACGCACGCACGTTCCTGAATCTCTCTCAGTCTTCCAACACATTCTTTTGTGTACAGAGCAAATTGATGTGTTCTTCTTCCCATGGCCTACTTTTATATTTAAAATTCAACATACAAACATACACACACACCCAGTCACACAGAGACGGGCACACACCCCATTGAATATTAACTGCCATCTCCTAGGGCAAACAGCAAATATAATCACATTTGTAATGTCACAGAAAAATGGTGTGTCAATATTTGCCAAGTCTGTTATTGTGTTGAAATGGGGAACTGACTGCGGTTACCATGGTGTGCATGATTTTGGCAGTTGGCTTTGAGGTGAAGAAAGTCTTTCTCTCTGTCTCTCACACACACACACACACACACACACACACACACACACACACACACACACACACACACACACACACACACACACACACACACACACACACACACACACACACACTCTTGCAGTGTCAGAAAGATGTTTGAAAAATGACGGTAATCATTTTGATGTTTATTTTGTTTCAGTGAAGAAAAATGAGTTTTGGTGAGCCCCTATTATAGTTGAAATTGTACATGGTTACATTGTTGTGTGACGTAAACAAGAGCTGAGAGTCTTAGAAGTGACGGGGAATCAGTAACATGGGCCAAAAAGGGTTAAAATGCAAATACGCATGTTTTGACAACACTGGGGTTTCTGCTGGTGGCAGAAGGGAGTATGTTAGCTAGGCCTTTCATCATAGCAAGTTTGAGACTGGCAAGTTATTTTAGTATCACAGCTTGTTTATACATACAGTTTGTACACGACACAACTGCCTCTGACTTTGTGAGGTTTACTGGGGTGGTGTCAGAGAGGTTTTGCGTCAACTCGTCGTTTTTGATTTTGTGTTGGGTCGTGTCATATTTTGTTGTTATCTTATAGAAGATTAAAGTGCAATCCTGAAAGTAGAAGCTCGAGAGGTAAATCAACATTTTCTAGGTACAGCAAAACCATACCTTTTACAAAGATAGGATGTATTACCGGATCGCCTCATTCATGTGTTGCTCAGGTGTTTGTGGTGTTGTACCCACCCAATGTATTTCAGCAGTCACTATGTATGTGGTGTGTATGCTTTGAAGAGTACATGGATCTAACCAATGTAACTACTGTGGTTGGCATGATGGTGAATCTCTTTATGGTGATATTGCGTAATACTTCAAATCAAGGTGTTAATAAACAGTTTAGATACAGTTGTATGTTGTAGCAACAGAAACATGCTATAAGTACGACAAGGCATATCGCTGACAAAGATGTTGTCATTGGCGTTATCAAAACGTGCACCTCTCACCATTGAGTAACTTCTCCAAAGAGCCTCAGCTCTACTTATGTTGTTCCAGTCAGTTTCTTCTGCTTGTCACGCACACTGGATCAGGATAATGCTCTTTTAAAGCAGACGAGTTCATCTCGCGGTACTCCTGGTCGCAACCAGTGTCAATGCTTAATTCATACAGTATGTCAAATCATGCCAGTTGTGAGCTTGATATTGGCACTGATCTCCACATTTGATTCAATCCCTTATGCTTCAGTCACATCAGACAAAAACAAATCCGGGACGCTTGAATTGTACAGTACATTGTACAGTAAACAAACGTGGAAGACACATTACACATCGTAGGATAAATTGTAAACACATTTCCTGTTTATGTAACCGCAAAAAGCCTAAATCATAATGCATCTTGATTTTCAGAACACGTGCAAAACTAATAGAAGACATGCACCACTTGAAAGGGCAACATCATTCATCATTATGCATATTTCAATAAAAAAAAAAAAAAAAAAAGGCTATCCCATACAGATGCATGGACTCTCAATAACAGATTCTTCAACAAAGTACATCCATCCAGTTTAATGATCACTTTGAGAAGAGGCTGGACAGAAACTAAAACTCTGCTCACTAATTCATCTGCAGTGTTTATGTTGACAGGACCGGCCTGACATCTGCAGACAGCTGGTGCTCCCTCCCAGCAGGACAGACTGAATGAAGTAGAATTCACACGCTGTTCACTCCACTTCCACGGCTTCATATCTTGATATCTTGTCAACGAACACAAACAGATTTCAGATGAGAGTACAGAATGTTTTTTTTTTTTAGTCTAACTCTCTGGTAGGATCTCTAGATTTATTACGAGATAGTCAGCTATGACAGTTCTGAAAACTGTGGTGGCTCCATAGACAGTAACTTTTTACATCAGTTACAGTTTGGACTGCCTACATTGCTTGATGGCTAATAAAGCCAGCTATCATTTTACTGACTTTATGTTTTGAAATCATTTGTTGTGCTTGTTGCATTAACCGGATTTGTAAAAAATGTTTTGTGAGAAAATGCCCACATACAAAGAGCAGTCAGGATTTGTAGAATCGATATTGGATTTATCAAATAAATATAGCAATTAATTGGAGTATAGATTTTCTTTATAATCTGGCCCTTGCAGTTACACTGGCCTCCATCTAAAAAGTGAACATGTCTGTCATGTTTCACTCTGAGGTGTGTGCTAAAAGTGAAATCACTGGTATATTAATCTGCCAGTCAGTAACCTTCCAGGCCGTTCTTTCTCCCAGACACAGTGACTTTTGTGCCCTTGACTCTAATAATCCATCTCTCGCTGTGCGAAATATCTTTTCATGTCTGCCCTGATGATCATAATGGTTTTCTGTCTGAGCTGCAGACTCGTGATTGGCCCCAATTACTGCATGAACCCGAGGCTTCAAATCATCCTATCTATGCAAGGTGAGACACGTAATGGCGAAAATCTATTTAGGCCTGGTTTCCATCCCCGGCCTGTATGCGGCTCAATAAATCACACTTAATGCACATTTAAAATCACACAAAATTGACTGCCAGATGTTTATCATTACTCTCCTCTGTTGTATATTTTTTTCCATACACAACCCATATGTGCCCTACAAGCCCTCTTGTCTTCTTGAGCAATAATTGCTTTGAAACTTAATGGCTCAAAATGTGTATTTATTTCTCCAGTTTGCATGTCCCCCCTCCCCCCCACACCTCCACTTTAATTACAGAGCTGCCACTGCCTTCGTTCCAGTTTTAACAATATATCGACCACTTCTAGTCGACTATAAAAAGTGGTTCAAAAGGAAAATGTGCCTTAATGTTGTGTGATTACTTCTTTGTATTGCCAGATCAGTTGTTGTTTCCACTAGTTTTAGTCTGAGACGGGGGCCCTTGTCTGGACCCAGGTGCACCCTCTGAGGCTCCGTGATCAGACGTAAGAGAGACAGATTGACTCCAGGCTCTTGCCCTGTAGAAGCAAACTTCTGCCATCCAAATTAGTGGCTGGCTTGTCTTGCAGCATTCATCATTCCTGCTCCACTTTCTGCAGAGCTCGCCTGCTATTTTTCACTGAGATACCCCCACTTAATCTTCTAATGCCAGGTCTCTCCTTTGCGCATCCTCGTTATTTTGTTCTCTTTCTGTCTTTTTCTCTGAGTTCCTTATTTATTTATTTTTTTTTTTTAAATCATATTCTTCCACCTCCTTTTTCCAGTTTCTTCTGTCTTGCGTGTCTTTTGAGTTGTTTTTTTTTGCATCTCCACTCTCGCTCCACCTCCATCTTAACTTCTTACTCTTGATTTTTCTCCCCTCCCTCTCAGCCCTCCTCCATCCTTCCGGTTTCTGTCTCTCTGCCTCTGTCAGGCTGACTCTCTCTCCAGCAGTAATGTACTCGGAGCTGTTAAGGACAGCGGAGAAATCCCAAGTGCGTATAGATCTCTCTAAGATGTTGTCAAACTGTTGACGCGAGTGCTATCATGGGCTCCTGCTGTGCCTAACTTGGCGTACCCTCTCTACTTCTTAGTTACACACTCACACAGAGACACTCACACACAGCCATATCTGTCTCTGGAGAAGAGACGGCAGATTATGCACAAACAACACGGACCATTGCTGAGAATTTCAGCCACTTAACGAAGCCAATATAGACAGTTCGTCTGCTTAGATGATGCCCACATTCATACATCTAATGATACTTTTCTCTCTTGTTAAACTATTTGAAAAAAGATATGAGCCCCTGCTTCTTACCTTCAGAAAAGATTATCATGACAAATATGAATGTCATCATTATAAAGAGGATAATCTTTACATTATAAAAGTAAAAAAGAACAGTACAGTTTAAAAATTCTGCTATCAGCCTGCCTAGATGCATGACATCAGATGTGATGCTGATGATCCTCTCAACTCTACCCGTGTTTCACTAAAAATAATTAAAATAAATGAATAAATTAACCAAGGCAGTCAGAGCACCAAAAGGACAAAAAAACCAACAACAACAAAAAAAAAACAACAACAACGATGCCCCAAACCTGTAATACCACTGAGGCATCCAGCTCCTGCTCTGTGCTGGTATTGCTCTGTAGTTGCATCAGAAGATTAATGGCCGTTAAGGACGGGAGATGGGCTTGTGCGTTTTTTCTGTTTCTAGGGTCTTTTGGTTCTTTACTGTATGTGCATATGTATGTCTCTTATTTTGGAACTGGATATTTCTATGAATTATATTTAGAGCTATAACGAATGATTCTTTGCTCTCTTGCTGATATTTATTTTATGTATTTATGTTATTTTATTTGGCTGATTTTCAATTTCAGTCCCCGAGCGGGTGTAATGACAACCACAAAGAAACAAGAAATACATTAAAACAGGAACAGCAGTACTGTGGACACTTTGTAAGAACACATTTTAGAACAAAGACTACAATCCATAAAACAAAGCACAGCTGCAGGTTATTTGAATTACAAAGTGTGATTGCACACTTATCTTTTAACCATGATGTTAAATTAAATTTAAGGGAAAAATGTGTCACAGTCTGTGATAAGTGTTGGCAGACTGTTCCACGTGTACCAATGTCTGGTTGTAATCTTGTACTCCCGTCAGAAGGTGGCGGCGATGCGAATAGTCGCTTAATAATCGAAAAAATGAATTGTCAAATCGTATTTTTGCTTGAAATGCCCATCCCTACGTCAAACAGTGTGACATAAGACATAATCATGGCACTGAAATACCTTGTAGTCTACTGTATAGAAAAGCAGTAAATTCAGAGTGAAGAAGCTTCTGGAAGAATCTTGATTTTCATAATTTTTTTACATAAAAATACCTTTAATGAGTTCTCAAAGGAGTTGATTATTTTTCTGTTGCTTGACTAAGGCATGCACAGCTACACCAGTGACGCGGCTTTCCACTGTTGAAGTCGCCGGCACGGAAGTGGCAGCAGACAGTTTATTTCAGCTTCTGAATGTGGACTGTTGTTCACATTGTCCTCCACAGCACCAACATTTTTGCTCTGCTAGCTGTAGCATAGATTCTCTCACTCGAGCGCTCTGAAATTGACGTTGTCACCGTGTGTCGCATTGGGACTGACGCTAGGAATCCGATCTGAGCCAGCGGAGCGTCTGGACTCCGACACATCGGCAGGAATCCAGAAATTTTTGCAAAAATGAATTTCCAAACACCTCCAAAGGTGGTTTGAATCCGGATTGCAAAAATCGCATTTCATGTGTTTCAGACATTCAAAAACTAGTCTGGATACAATCTGGACATGACAAAAATCAGATTTGTGCTGGCAGTCCGAACATAGCCTCAGTGATAAATCGACTAATCAATTTAGGCATAATTAGGTTGAAGTTCATTTGCTCCCCACCTTGAATTCCTCAATATGAGGAATTTGCAAAGTAGTCAATAGAAAAGGTTCTAATAGCCTTACTTAAGCAATCATTCGTGACTGACAGGTATCGGTGTATTGTGGGTAGCTATATTGTGTGTGTGTGTGTGTGTGTGTGTGTGTGTGTGTGTGTGTGTGTGTGTGTGTGTGTGTGTGTGCATGTGTAGCCAGCCAGCATCCCTCTAATAACAGTTGATTGCATTATCATCCACGGCTGAGTGGTTGCTCACCCTGCTAGACAGATAGACCAACTGCCAAACCCCAAGGCCTGTGTGTGTGTGTGTGTGTGTGTGTGTGTGTGTGTCTGTCTGTCTGTCTGTCTTTCTGTCTGTCTGTTCGAGTGTGTGTGTGCGCGTGTGTGCGTGTGTGAGCGCGCATATCTTAGTGTTTGGTTAAATGTGACTGTGTGCATGTGCAAGTGCTTTTTTGTAATGTGATTGGGGGTGAAACTCGTAAGTCTTCTTCGACCCATTCACAATTTGCCACGTCAGTAAGGCAAATGCACTGCTATACGCGCGCACGCACACACACACACACACACACACACACACACACACACACACACACACACACACACACACACACACACACACACACACACACACACACACACACACACACACACACAGCCTCTCTCTCCCTCCCTGTTTCCCGAAGGAACGGGAACCTTTTAGACAGAAATGTTGTCAGCCTGGAATCTGTCTTGTCCCAACCAGACATGCTCAGCTTGTCTCTCACACTCACACACGCACATGCTTTGGGAATATGACTGCATGCGCGTGGGATTGCAGCCATTACATGCAGGCCAGTTTATCAGTGCCCTGTGTGACTTGTCATAATAGACACCGTGGGATGTAGTAAATTCTCAATTTCCAGACTAAATGCTGACAGAATATGCTGCCACTGCCTCCTTTCACGTATTGATCCATCTGCTCATGGATTATTCATTTACAGGGTTGCATGTTGCTTGAGGCGTTACATTTTTCAGTGTTACAACTTCACCAAAAGCAATCTCTATTTGTTTTCCCTCCTTTTTAATTTTCACCAAGGTATTTATGACAGTACCTCAGCGTTGACCTCTGAACGTTTCTTTTAACATGTTTTTGATAGTTTTATATATGACACTAGATTGTATTTTGTGACACATTAAGACTATAATAGTGTTGGATGCAGTGGGTTAAAATATAATTGTTTTTATCTTTTTGTCCTAACATTCGTCTATTTATCACTTTGCACCACTAATGGCAAACATAATGTACCTAACACATTATACCTGAAACAAATCCCACTCTCTAAATTATGTTCCTTTTAAATACCCCCCCCCCCCCCCCCCCCCCCCACACACACACACACACACACTCTTTTATTGGACGAAAAAAGACAACTGGGAATGTCACCCTGGACTCTTAAGTTGTTGTGATATGCTGATATGCTTATAATTTGTTTTGTTTTTGTATTTATTGTGATAATAAAAGTAATAGTTGGGGCAAATCCTTCCTAGGACATAATTCATGACCTTGATCTCTGTATCTGACTTGTTTGAGATACACAAAACTGGGGAGTGGGTCACTGCCCCACCCTGCCCTCCAGTCCACCTGTCCTCCCAGCCAGTCAGCATGGCATCCAGCTGTCCGGTCAGCCTATCAGCCAGTCGGGCCAAACAGACCTTGTTAGCTCAGTCAAGTGTATCCATTCACCCTAAAGCCACCCCTTACCCCAGCATGCTTACCCCTATAAACTACCACTGCTCTGTATCCCAAGGTCAGTGTGTCTGTGTGTGTGTGTGTGTGTGTGTGTGTGTGTGTGTGTGTGTGTGTGTGTGTGTGAGATGAGCGATGGGGGGCTGTGGAGGAGGAAAGAGGATGTGTTGGAGATTGAGGGTGGAATAGATGAAGGGTAGAGGACAGAAATAACAAGGGGGAGAAGTGTGTGTGGGTGTGTGTGTGTGTGTGGGGGGGGGGGGGGTGCAGGGGGGAGGGGTAGCTGGGGGTGTGTGTGTGGGATAGGCTGAAAAGTGGGTCATAGTGTGGTCTGTATGTGAAGCACCAGGAGCATCATATTGACCCCAAGGGCTGCTGTCTGTCTCTTCTCTTTCTCACTCATACGCACACAGGCACACACACATTGACACACACGTAAATCTCTCAGCCTGAGCCCTCATATATCATCTACCAGGCCTGAGGACCGGAGGGGAAACGGACACACCACAGATCTGTTTCTTTGGTCGGGAGAATCTGCACATCTCAATCGCTCAGATACTTTGGTTTAGTTGATGTATTCTGGGGAAATGACCGAATGGACTCACAAACAGTGGAGCTGATCAGTACGGTCGATTTAATAGTAGGAACAGCCATTGCATCGAGTCTGCCTCGTTCTTTAGTAGATTTAAATTTGAAGATGTATAAGTTATACCGTGTATATATAACTGACCAGGGAGTGTCAGAGAAAGTGTGGAAGCTTGTTAAAAGTAAGTCTGTCTGAAATGGAAAGTATGATCGTCCTGCGACCATGATAGCAGTGAAAATGAGGATATATATGATTTATCTATCATTCAGAGAGAGAATTAAAGGAGTCTGTATGAAATGTTTATGGTACTCGGAAAGCAAAGATTCTCCAGAGCTTTTTTCCAACATAAATATACACAATCTGACTGCAGCGAACTTCCCTGAACTGCCTGAAAAACTCCAGCAGGATACTTTATAATCAGTGAGAACTAAAAATGCTAAGTACTCTCCTGGCAGGCGGAAAACAAATCTGTTTGCAGACTTATCACCATGGGAACTCTCTCGTGCTAGAAAGCAAAACTGCTGTGTCTGATTTTAGATTGCAGTCATATCAACACAAAAATCTTGAATTATTTAGACCACAGTACTAATAACTGGAAGAATTTGTGTTACTGTTAGGCTGTGTAACTTCACTTGCTATTTATAGAACTGGTTTTGTACCAACTGTGCAGCCTTGCTACAGTAAGGAAGTCAAAGTGGATGTTTGTGAAAATCGTATGCTTGGTTTAAAGTTGATTTTACTAATGCATTACAAGGTGTTGCATTAATTCTTGTTAAATAATACTGTCTGGCATACTTTCTGCAAATACAATCGATGACTTATGAATGGACACAACTTCCATGGGTTCTTCCACGACAGAAAATGCTGCAATCTTGAAGCTGTTAGACAATATTTGAACTGTGCCATTTCTCACGTCTGGCAAAAATGGCAAATTAGCATTTTTTAATCATCTGAAGACACTGTCATTTAAAGATGGAGGGAAATGAAACGGAAGACGAGTCTGAGGTTAATATTGGGGTTGGGTGGAAGAACAAACTGACGAGGGCAAAACAAAGAGTGAAATTAAAGTAAGAAATATTCAATATTTGGAAGACATGGGGAAGCAGGAGAAAGAGTTCACCGATGACGTAAGAAAGCAGAGGGAAAGAGTAAAAAGCGAGTGTATATAATAATGTGGTGGTTCAATGAAGCACAGGGGAACCTCCTCTCATCTGTTGGCGTAATGTCGGCAAATTTCAAAATGAAGAGAGCAGATTAAATAAAATTGAGGGTTTGGGGCGGGGGTGGGGGAGGGGTGTAGAAGAACGATGGGAGTTGTGGTAAATGCGCTCAGTGATTGGAGCAGTGGGAATGATCCGTCTCCCAGCTTCTATTTTCACACCCTGGTGTCTCTGGTAAAATACTGTTATTTCAAACCTTGTTTGTCGCCGTTCTCTGTACATCTTTGGATTCTTTTAACAAAAATACCATTTCGTCCTTCGTTGATTTGGTGAATCCATCTGGCATCTCTAGGCCTTGATACGAGATAGTTGATCTAGCTTAGGTTTTTATTGGCATAAGTAGACACTAGTTTTTTGTATAGTCATTGATCAATGGGCTGTATCCTGCTACACTCAACAGAATGTAGTGTATATTATTTCAACAATGCTTCTGGCCATTGCTTGGATATTGACACCGCAATCTTTTAATTGCAATGGAGTAAATAGCAGTTTATGGTTGAAGCAATTTACTATTTCCAGTGCCCAGTTTTGCTTCTCATCTGTCGTTGTCCCAGTACGGAGAGATTAATAGGCAGTGTCTCACATTTACTCTTGAGAGTCTAGTTGATATCCAACTATGAAACGTAGGAGGTCAGATATAGATGTGACACCAGCAGTAAGATGATTTAAACTCATTCTTTCATTCATCTCTAATCACACCAGTCCTGTGTATCACACTCCAAGATCCATTAATCTGTCATCTATACGTGCTGGTCCTGTACGGAGACAACATTTCTTGCCATTACTATACTACACCTGCGAATGTTATATTCTGCGTGAACACAAGCCATTGGAGGAGAGACTGCAGGAACACCACAAAATGGAAATTTCAGCATTAATGCTCTGTAAAGACATCCATTTTCACTCTCTCGTGCACGGTGCATGCAAGCCACTGCTGCTTTATATCTTCTTGCTGCAATGAAAGCCCGTTTGGCTATTCATATTTGCAATTCTCAAAGGCAAAAGTGCAATCTATAACATGACAACATGTTTAGCCATAACTGGAGGACGAAGAAGTTCAGGGCCATCAAGTAAAATTATATACATAGTCTCCTTCATCCAAGGTCGCACTCAAGTTTCTCTTTATATGCTTTACATTATGGTTAGTACGCATGGAAACATTTTTTATTTGCAGTATCAAAGTTAATCTTCTATACATTTTAATTGTGTTGTATCCTAATTGTGTGCTACAAAGCTGAGTTGCAGCTAATCGAAAAATATGACCAGCTCGCTTTAGGGAAGAAAAAAAAAACAGGCAAATCCGCGAACTTTAACACTTCAGTCTGAAAAGCAGCCGTTTGTCTGTTTACAGTAAACAACTGAGTTGAATTAAAGGTTTCCAGCTTTCATTTCTGAATTGGCACATCTGCATACAATACATACATGGGAGTTTGGGGAAATTACTGTATTCCCATTCTGCCTGTTATTGTTTACGTGTTTCTCTGCTTTCTGACCCTGCAGCTGAGCCTCTGCTCTGCTTCTCTGTGGGGTGCTGCACACACCTGTGGGTAAATCGACAAGGCATACAGACATGTGCAAATATAGCCCAATACATCATTTTCATGTGTTGCCTGAACAAAGTATTTGTTTAATTGTATGTAAAGGTGAACACAGACACATGGAATGAATTTCAATTAAAGTTGTGTTTTGTTGTATTTTAGATCACAGTGGGGTACTCAGTCGCTCACGCTGTGTTCCTACTCATTTCTGCTGCTGTTGTTGGTCATGTTTAAATCACATTTATCTAGTCCTCTCTTGGATGAAGCTCTTCTATGTCTGTCTCTCCTACCTTCTTCAATCTGTTTTACTTTTTTTTTTTTTTTTTTTTCATGTACAGTGACGGCCATCTTTTGTCCATCGATTACATCCATAACTTTTCTTTTCCCCTTATCTCCATAGATAGTACTGTGGTGGAAATATCTTATGTACGACCCTGTGTATGTGTCTACACACACACACACGCACACACACACACACGCACGCACGCACGCACGCACGCACGCACGCACGCACGCACGCACGCACGCACGCACGCACGCACACGCACACACACCCCGACCCCGACCACAGGTGCTGAATTTCCAATAACCCTGTCTCTGTTGTATGATTTGTTTGTGGGGTGAATTTTGGGTGAATATCACACACACACACACACACACACACACACACACACACACACACACACACACACACACACACACACACACACACACAGAACCATGCACAGGAATAACCTCATGGATTAAATTTAGTGATTTGGGTCAGTCAGCGGGGAGGTTTTTAAAAGAATGAGCTGTGGTGCACCTCCAGAATACCCACACACACACACACACACACACACACACACACACACACACACACACACACACACACACACACACACACACAGACGCACACAAATAAATTGAGGAATAGCTGCATACATACAATACATGCACACACAGGCTGAGGCCAATTTCTTTTTGTCAATAGTGTGGTCAACAGTTTGAGATTGGTGGTTTATTTCAAAAACTCATGGACGCACACACAAAAACCCAAAAATACAAACCTGGTTTGGTCAAATCGAATATATTTTTCATATTGTATAAAACATAAAGCACAATTTTCATCTTTGGGCTGCAGACTGAGTGAAATAATGTCATTATTATACTGTATGTGTGTGTGTAATGGAGAGAAAGAGATAAAACATCAAATTAACTCAAAATTATCCTTTTTAATTTTTTGTAATTTAAATTTTTTTTTTTTTTTTTTTTTTTAAATTTAGCCGGATAAAGGTGCCAATTAAAGGTTTTTGTTTGCTGTTGCTGTGTCAAAAATCATGTATCAGTGATCATTATCTATAGTTTTTCCAACTGATCCAAACAAAGCAAATTAAAGTTAGGTAACTGCATTTGACTTTGTTTCATTCCTAATTTTTTCTTATGGTTAATTCATATATTTCTTTTACTGTGGATATTGTTACATCTGTACATATTGCATTGCGGAGTTTAATCATACACATAGTTACCTCTTCGTACACCCTTCATACCTATGAGCTCCAAATGGTTATCAGGTTTAACACAGAGCGAGTAAACACTCATTTTACAGCACATGCACACACCAGGATACACGTCTTAACCCTCTGGGCCTTTCCCTCATCAGATAATAGACAAGTCAACAGTTTTTGTGCACATTCTGTTTAAATAAACTCTCACCCAATCGCCTGATGGCCTTCACAGTAAAAAAAAAAAAAAAAAAGCAAATTACTCCCCCGCTCTACGCTGCACCCCCATGCATATGCAAATCATGTGCAAATAAGAGATTTCAGAGATTTTCCAATAGCAGCAACGGACACCGAAATACTGACTGATTGATAGGTTACCTCAGGCTGCTTTCTCACTGAGATAAACGGGAAAAAAAAATACTTTGTAGACTGCTAAATTTATAATGTAACATGTTCATTAAAAAGTCTAATCCAAACTACCAACATACAGTGTCCGTGACCTAATGTGCAGTGTGACTGGAGAATGTTTAATGTCATCGTGAATTATCAGCGAAAAGAGACAAGTCATCTGACTTTATACTGTTTGTACATAGTGTGTTAAGTTCTCAGTAAACAGAAGAATGTGTACTTCCCCCTCTTATCAACATAACGATCGTAATAACCGCTGCAGACCTCACTTGGATTTGATGTGACAGCCAGAAAGAGTGTGTTTTTGTGACATGGATGATAGCGGTTATGTCTCGATAACTTTCCAATTAGCTGAACATTTGAAAGAAGAGGAAGCAGAGGGAACTGCCACTGTGAATGTGACAGCGATTGTCAGCGCCCCCCTCTGTAGACACTGTTAGATATTGCTTGCGTTTTCCAAAAATATAGCACAACAAAGTGGCATTTGACCTGATTGAATGTCTCAAATATCTAGTGCTGACAGAGACGAGTCTGCATTGCATCAATACATGTGACTTTATAGGTTTTCTTTGAGCTACCAGGTGCTGCTTCGAAGATCAGAACCATATCGAGTTTGCAGCAATTTTCCACATTGTTCAAAACCGACCATTTCATTTTACGAATCAATCAAATGAGAGTAAGTTTATTTTTTTGTTAATCAGTGGATGCATATATAAGTAATAGTCACTTGCTAAACTAATGGATATATAGTGCAAAAATGTTCTTTAAAATATCCAACCAGTGCAACTCCAGCACATTTGTTCCCCAGCACACTGTAGTTACTTCTTCTGTGCAGTTTTTTATCTGTGCTGGCAAGTTGTGCTGACTCTGTAGATCGGCTTGTTTTGCAGATGTTTGTGTCTGTCTCTTGTGTGTGTGTGTGTGTGTGTGTGTGTGTGTGTGTGTGTGTGTGTGTGTGTGTGTGTGTGTGTGTGTGTGTGTGTGTGCGCGCGCGCGCGTGTTAAATTGATGGAGAGCTTGTTATTGTTGGTCTGGAAAGCGTCCCTCGAGACAGAGAGGAGACATCAACCACACAGCTGAGACCACTCCCACTGTAGTCCGCTGCGTGTGTGTGTGTGTGTGTCTGTGTATCTGTGTGTGTGTGTGTGTGTGTGTGTGTGTGTGTGTGTGTGTGTGTGTGTGTGTGTGCTGCCAGACACATAAAGGTAGGCATAATGAGCACCTTTTGCCAGCTGAACTTGTTCTAGCTTTCGCTCTCTGTTTTTGTTTCTCGTTCATTTTCTCATCACACACATCTCATACACACGTTTTTGTAGCTTTAGGATTACTCATTAGTTTTTGTTCTTTATATTTATAGCTTTGCCTCCAAAGAAATGTTCGCAACAAACAAACCCAAAGCCTACACGTCATTCATGTCCTACCAGTGTGACTCGTATTGTTTAAGGGCTTTTACGTGACATGCAGCTGTACCTCTGCTTTTCAGACATCATTAAGTCTTGCTTACTGTCTGATGCAATCAGCAAACACACCTCAAGCTCCAAACTGCTGTATTTTCATATTTTAAAGACACGTCAAGTCGGTTCACAGATAAGATGGTTTCCATGCTCACGCTATCTGAATTTAAAGTGGTTCAGGTGGATTACAAACTGTCTGCGCAATGACATATCAAAGGTTTTAAATTTAACTTGGTGAAACTTGAAAACTTAAGCTCTGTCCAGAAACACCGAGTATGTTTTTTTTGTTGACAGTGAGGGATTGGGAAAACAGTTTACCTTCAGGCAAAGTGTGGTGTGGTTGGTGATCTCTCTTTCTTCACATTCTGGGACCTGGTGTGTTTTTCTTACAAAAAAGTACTGTGCAGGAAATCTCTGTGTGTGTGTGTGTGTGTGTGTGTGTGTGTGTGTGTGTGTGTGTGTGTGTGTGTGTGTGTGTGTGTGTCTGCAGGCAATCGCTCTCTCTCTCTCTCTCTCTCTCTCTCTCTCTCTCTCTCTCTCTCTCTCTCTCTCTATCGTTTTGTGGACCAATTTTGGTTAAAATACACATTTATGAGGACAAACACTTCGTGAGGACATTCAGGCTGGTCCTCACAACCAACTTTGAAGTGCAATTTGAGGGTTAAAACTTAGTTTTAGGGTGCAGGTTAAAATTAGGTGAAGGTAAGGGTTGAGGTTGGGCACTTTGTTGTGATGGTTAAGGTTAGGGTAAGGGGCCAGGGAATGCATTATGTCAATGAGTGTCCGCACAAGTATAGAGATACAAGTGTGTGTGTGTGTGTGTGTGTGTATATGCTTGACTGCAGCAGGGAAGTGGATTCTAAGTGAAATATCTGGTTCAATGTGCCGTAAAGGAGCAGGCTTCTCGCTCCCCAGCACCACCGTGCCAGAACTCCCCGAGTATGTGCGTCTTTGTGTGACAGCTCTCCTGGCAGTGCCATGCTATGCCTGCCACCATCGTCTTGAGGAGCAACCAGGCTTAACATCACAAAGTGCAGCACAATGCTGTGTGTGTGTGTGTGTGTGTGTGTGTGTGTGTGTGTGTGTGTGTGTGTGTGTGTCCATGCTGATTGAACATGTTTAAATCATCTTCTAAGTTTGAATAACTCACCATGTCCATAGGTCCACTTTGATTATAGACAACTTAGGTGTTTGTTTTACGTATTCATTTTTACATTTAGTTTCTACCCAAATCTGATAAGTTCGGGCCAAACGCTTGTGTGGCAAGGGACAACGAATTTGGCAGTTTTCAGTATTCGTAATGTAGTCTCAAGGTCTTTATTTAAACGTCTTTATTTAGAAAGCACATTAAACACTGCTGACATTTTAATGTTCGCTCCTTAGTCAAGAAAAGAAGCCAAACGATTGCAACCTTTGGTTAATTTGAGTCGAGGCAGAAGAAATCTGAAGCACAGGGAAGTGTGAAACCATCCAAAGCAAACCGACGTGAACCACTTAAACTCTGCTTAATGTAACCCAATAAAATGAGGTCCGTACTGAAAACATCTGGTAGCCCGTTCTGTTTGCACCCAGAAACCTTGCTTGCTTCAGCATTCTTGATTAGCTGGCGGCAAGCCAGAACGAAAGGAGTCACATATGCACGTGGAATTAAACAAATTTAATGTGACGAGGGCATGCATTTTTTGTAATACCTGTGTTAATAAAGCTTAATATAATTAGACACCTCGTGAAGGTGTGAAGATAGAATACAGATTAGCACGACTCTGGTTATGAAAGAAAAGTGTTGTTTTTTTTCACAACTTGCAATAGAAGTGAGGTTTTAGAGGCTGGCTGAGAACTACTGAAGCTCTTGGGATCATTTGGCGGTGACTTGTTGAGGACATGCTGACCCAGTGTGCCTCCGACTCAAAGAAACTGCGCCAGAGACCAATTAAGTAGTTCTGTTTTTAGAATGCTTTGTGCTTTGCTGAATCTTGTATTGTACAATTTGTTTTGTGATGATGTGAAGGTTAGATCTCGGTTTTCTCAACTTCATAAAGTAATACTTTCTCTCTTTCTACAGACGACCCAACAGAAGCAGACCTATGGTTGCTCAACAGCTGCACCGTGAAAAACCCTGCAGAGGACCACTTCAGAAACTCAATCAAGTACGAACCTCCCCCCCCCTCTCCCACACACACACACACACCTGCTGCTCCACCCCTCTCTCACTGTCTTAATACATTATGTGACTAGTTAAACTGCGGAAATGAAACTAAAACAAATTCAGCAAGGTTTGAAAAGAAAATAGGTCCTTATTTCTGGAGCGGCCAGCGAAGGACTGGACCGTGTGTATAACCCAGTTTACGAATAGGCTCCGTGTCATATTTTAAAATGACGTGTCTTGAAACATTAAGACAACGCAATTGCGTACCAGAATAATACACCTTTTTAAACCCATTTATACATAAAGATTCAAAATATGAGACAAACAGAACAATGTGACTTTGAACCTGGAATATATTTGGTTATTTCAAAGTAAAAATATTCTCCAGCATGGCCAAAAAAAAGGATTTATGGTGCCTTTTTAAAAAAAAAAAAAAAACAATTTTCTCATGCATAAATGTGTGTGTGTGTGTGTGTGTGTGTGTGTGTGTGTGTGTGTGTGTGTGTGTGCGTGTGCGTGCATGTGGTACATCTTTTCAGCTTGTTGCCCTGTGTCAGTTTCCACCTACTCACTGTTTCCCTGGTCTCTCACAGCGATCGCACACACATCGAGAGGGGGAGCAACACCACACATATTTGCATAAACACAGAGAAATTAAGCTCAAAACTGTTTTGCATTTTGATTAATTTCCCTCCACCAGGGGCACACACACACCTGGCGGGTGTGTGTGTGCCTTTGTTTGATGCTGAGCCACTTGGAGATTTTGCGTGCAAAATCAGGATTTTGCTACTATAAACAGTTTTAAGGTTCAGTTGAGCCGTGAATGCCAATTTTTTTTCCTAGACTTTGCGTAGAATCAGATGCCATCAATAAAGAGTCCGAATTTAAAGCAGGGATCTCCAATCCGTCGCTCCAGAGCTACTGGTAGCTTTTTGCCCGTTTCCCATTTGTTGCCCAGCTCATCGTGACTTTTCAAATTAAAAGCATAGAGAAAAATGGATTTAAGCTGTGTGTGTTACTTACCAATTTGGTGTTCTCTCTCCCAAATAATCCTGCCACATAACTATTCATTCATGAAATGAGATCACACACTGAGGATCCTCCTGACTCCGGGAATATGCACGAACACCAACGCTTTGCAAGACTGTCATTTAACAATGTAATGTGACGCGCAATAGAACGAACCCTGTAATAAACCATAGAACAACGTATTGTCACTTGTAAATACAACACATTCCAACAACATAAATTGCACCTCACATCTGACTAATATTGTCTGACCATATCGGCCTTTTCCCGCTCCAGACTATTGTTATTATATTAGCCATTGAATAATCCACTATCAGTCAACCTCTAGTGACAATTTTTGTGTTCACTGGGCTTCTAAAAAAGCCTCCTAGTTCAGTGCTCTGTTTGCTGCAACAGTTGTCTCATGTTTAAAAGGACAAAATCTATCGTTTCAGTCTTTTAGATGATTTGCATTTCAGGCTAAAGGAAAAAGCTGCAATTTATCACCCGTCACATTTCAGATGTCTGAATCCTCAGAATGGAGCAACTTGTGATAAGGCAATATTATAGTTTCAAGGGTGAACAGTTTCACTTGGCGAACTTGATCAGTGCAATCTTCCTGTCTTTCTCCTTCAGCCGTCTTCTGAGGCCGTGTCTGTCTTTCACTCTCTCTGTCATGCAATTTTGTGAGGCAAAGAATTTTGTCAATTGAAATGCACCAAATAATAACACACTTCAAGACTTTAAAAACGTCTTCCTTGTTGACGCCAGACTTTTCTTTGACTTGAAATCACCCAGCTGTAATGCTAATGCAATTAATGCTCTATTCACTGGGAAGGACACACACGCGCACACATGCTTACACACACACACACACACACACACACACACACACACACACACACACACGTACACACGTACACACGTAGGAGGAATAATTTTTATTTTCCTGCCTTTCATCACTTGCTGCTTGTATGGTGGAGACACAAAATGAGGGGGTCCGGGATCAGAGAGAATCCAAATGCCCACTTATCATTCCTTTTTTTTTTTTTTTTTTTTTCATGCTTTCATTTTTCTTTGGCTTCACTTCATATGATCGACAAAGAGGAAAAGAAAAAAAAATGAGGGGAGGTGGCAGGCACACGGGCTGCCTCGCGCTCAGTCACACGCTGGCCGTTATGCCTGCACCTCCTGGTACCACAGCGTACACTTAGAGGATAATTCCCACACACTTTTGTACAAGCTGGGGCATCATGTCTGGAGATATTCAAAACGTCTGGATTTAGTCCATTATTCTAAATCTTTAATCTAAAGCTTGAATTTAGTTTTTTTTTTTTTTTTTTTTTTTTTTTTTTAAATAGGGTGCCTTTTAGCCTTGGGTGCTATTTGGGGGCATTCTCACCTCTCTGACTCTATTTGGAGAGGAAGGAGGCCATTGTACTGCATGTTAACAGACACGTTTGCTGTTGTAAATGTACTCTTGAGAAAAAAGATTGCTATTCACCATGCTGTTATGCTTTGCCACGTAATAAAGCTAATGTCAAAGGAGACTAACTGGAACCGCTCTCTCAAGTGCGAGGCAGCTAGTATTTTTAACCAATGAAACTGAATGGCAGAAACCTGAGGACTTTTCAGACACTGTAGTCCATTCAACAGGTGTTTGCTAATATTAATTAGTATGCTGAAACTATTAAATTTGGTAAGCAGCTTTGCTCGGAAATGCAAAGGCCTTCAATATTTAAGCTACTTAATCCTTTTTTTTTAACAATATTTTAATACAAGACAGCACAAATGACAGCAGAGAAAAAATTACAACAAATCACAAAACTGAAGCCATGAAAAATAAGGCATGCGGACACGAAGTTTGCACAATATGCAAAAATCTAGCAGCTTGGATACATTGCAAGAATTTGGAGGTGTCCAATATTCACCAGTGAGATGGCCAGGAGACGGCACATTAGGGGGACAGTAGAAAGCAGCCAGGTTATCATGCAATGTCCTCTACGTACTTGGTCTCCTACACAACTTGGTAGGTAGTTGACAACAACTAGGCTCTCCTTGCCCTTCAAAAATGAGCGCCATGGAGCTTTTTAATAGCAGCAAGAGATGTGAAACAATCCTGTAGTTTTACTTTCTTCACCAAATGCTTTACATCTGTCTGAATCAGCTATTGACAGTTTGACTCATTTAAGACAAATGAGCTTTTTGCTGTAAAAAGAACAAAAAAAAAAATACCCCTTTTTTAATGTAATATGCCCCTACTTCTTAAATAAATGTTACTCGCTGTCCAATCTTATAGAAGACGATCAACCCTATTAACAAGGTTATTAAACTTTGTTAATAGGGTTATTGAATGAATTGTTACAAAGGTAAATGACTCATGATAGTGTTTTTAGTTGATCCATGACTTTTGCATTTGGGATGCTCTATAGAACCAAGACACACACAAACACACACATGCTCGATCACTGAAGTAACAATTAGTGTGATAGTAAATGAGTTGGGTTTAAAGTAGAAGCACGGGGGCTTTCAGCAGTTTTCTGTCACGGTTTGGAGAGACAGTGGAAAAAACTGCTTTATTACTGCTGGAGAACTGGGGCTTAGTTGGCATCTATGCCAAGTGTGTGGGATAAGGAGTTGGATTTGTTCATATGTGTAAGAGGGTTGTCAGGTGGATGGAAGCCTGGGCAGCTTGTGTAAGAGTGGTGTGTGTGTGTGTGTGTGTGTGTGTGTGTGTGTGTGTGTGTGTGTGTGTGTGTGTGTGTGTGAGGTTTCTTTTAAGTCTACACTGTGGGTGTGTTTGTGTCTCTGCATATATGAATTCAGGTTTTTTGGTTATATGAACACCGAGCACTCGGCACGTACAAATCCATTTAGATTAACTCCATTCTGAGCCAAGACATTTCTGTGTGTCGCACAAGGATGCTCAGAAGAAGTTGAGGGCTGGGTACCGAACGTTGATACTTTTATGGCACAGACCCGAATTGCTTTGACACTATCGAGTGTCAAAAAATGCCCTGGCATCCAGTACCAAATTTCAATAGATTGGCCACATTCACACTGACACTATTTAGTTTTAAAACGCATCATTTTTGCTGCGGTTATTCAGGAATAAACTAACACCGACGAGTAGATCTAATCGGTGTCAGTGAGCCAATACAGCGTTACCTATACGGTCGAAGTCACTCGGTTTCTTATTAGGTAAATCATACATTATGACAACTTATTTCACTATTTCTCGCGATCGCAATAATTAACACAAATCCAAACCAAGTCAGCAATATTTGCCGGAGCTTGCAATTTTTTTGTATTTCTGCTATTTTTCTGCAAAAAATGCGGAAAAAAAAAAAAATCTCACTTAAAACTCTGCAAATTACATTGTAATTTGTGAGAAAATCCCCTGAAAAAAAAATCAAGCGTTTTTGATCGCAACAATCCCAAAAAAACAGTGAAATCGTGGAGGGACCGACTTATTTCAAACAAATTTTGGGCTGTCCGAGTTGTGTGTGCCGCAGTGCCTGAGGGCTTTTCTGTGTGCACCAGGCTAACTAGCATCTACGGCACATTTGTAAATCGTAGCATCTACGGATAGCCTGCATGTGTGGCCTTCAGGAGACATCTGTTTTTAGTAGCTACGGAAAATAACCTGGGTTCCACTCTCCCCCTCTAAAGTGCATGAAAACCACATATTTGTACCGTAATGTGTAATGTCACTTTCTTTTTGTTAAAATGGAAATGATAAAAACAGTAGTAAAACAAGTATTCAGGAGTGTTCAGGAACTGGTATCAAAGTCAGGGTAAGTGTAAGGTATTGAAAGTCTTGGAACGATACTCGGACCTAGCGAGTTTCAAGATTTGTTTTGTGTTGATGTAATCAGGGATTATCGAGATGATATCATTCATTTGTTTACTGAATATATACTTTCTGCAGTGTTGTACCACTTGTCAAAACTGTTGCCGTCAGCATTTTTAATTAAAGCTTGCCCGTATCACTCTGGTCAGCATGCGGCGGTGGAGATGTGGGGGAGATGGGATTCCTTCCAGTTACTTTTAAAACGGTGACGGTGAACTCCCCTCTGATGTCTGCTGCTCCAACAGGACTTCTGCACCAGAAACTCACTCGGTAGCATAAACTTATGATGGAGCAGCTTCTGAATGCTAAAAATTCCATTAGTATGGCTATTTGTGTATGCATGTGTGAGCGCTCGAAATGCCAAAATCTATAGTGTATAGTGTAATTCAATGTCAGAGACCTCTCAAATCAATGAACGAGGAATGCATTAAAGAAACAGTTGCTCAACAGCATGTAATTAAACGTGTGCGTGTGTGTGTGTGCGTGTGCGTGCGTGCTTGTGTGTGTGTGTGTGTGTGTGTGTGTGTGTGTGTGTGTGTGTGTGTGTGTGTTGGATTTCTCCACTTGGCTGTTTCTACTAATTTGTATGGTCAAGGGAATATGTGCTTAACGAATTAGAACCCAACTCGGGAGTTCTCTACCCCCGTTTTCAAAATACCCCAATTCCCACATTGTATTTACATTCATTTTAATATTCATGAACCAACCATTTGAAAGAAAAAAAATCATTTAAGTTAATTGAAAAGGGACACACAACACAGAATGAACCTTTGGAGGAAGTCCAAAGTGTATATGAATTGTGTATACTGTGTATTTCTAACGTGTAGTCTGGGCGGTGAATATGTATCATAGCCACTTGCAACTATAGTCTACTTCACTGTTGTCTTGACAGAAGTTTCTTTACAAATTTCAGGTCATCGGTTGTGGACCATGAGCTGAAAACCTTGAATACATTTGAATTGAAAATACTTCTAATTTATTTGATATGTTAAAATGTGGTTCTTTAATGGGCTGAAAAATCATTGGGTAGGTGATTCAATTTTTACATTTTCTTATGGCATTTGAAGTACTTAAGCTCTGAAATACAACTTTTAAATATAGGTTTACCGCACAGATCCGGCTGTATGATCTAATTTAACACCTTATATTTCCAGGTGGTGAATATGCATTTCAGCCTATGGCTGCATCTGTTGTAAGATATCCACTGATGTTGGCCAAGCGCTTTAATGTCATTTATTTCTGACCACATATTTACTGGAGGGAAAAGGTCATGTTTGGCAAAGATAATCATTAAGGTGAAAATCCACCCAGAATTTACACGTTTTTCCACAGCCAGATTTTTTTTCACCTTTAGCATTAACAACTCTTTTCATAAGCTTGAATTCTGAGAGCTGAGGCTGCAGTCCGTCAGATGACAAATCTTTGAAACGACAAAACCTGACCTCGCTGCATTAACAACGGATTGCAGAGTGACCCCAGAAAACCACAAACGCCCCACGTAAATATGTATTCACAAACATCTGTCACAATTCTGACATTCTGACGGTTTTCTTTCCGCAGTCTTTGTAATGCATAAAGCTGCCTTACAGGCCTCACAGCATGTTGTTTTAAATGAACTGATACGCAGAAGTGACTGACATTAAGGCCAGAAATGTTTCCTTTTCATCAGGACATGACAACAAGATATAAACAATGTGAAATCTGCAGTGACCTTTTAGAGTTGTTTACTGAGGGCAGTTGTTTTATGTCTGTGCTCAGCCAGTGCAGCAGACACACGGGCATGGATTTGTATCTGGCTGGACGCACACGCACACGCACACGCACACGCACACACACACGCACACGCACGCACGTACACACACACGCACACACACACACACACAGCTTGATGCCTGGGGCAGGTTTTGGTACAACCCAGGGATTGGCATTTAATCTGTCAGTTCTACAGGGCATTAGCCTACATTTTCAGATACACACAACACAAAAATAGAGACAGACTGACAGACGCGGAGGAGAAAAATCACGGGCAGAGAGGGGAGTTATGGAGGGTGTTGCTGAGTTTAGGCGCCCTGTGTTGGTTTCACTGAGCCCCGGGCTGTATGACCACACCGAGGCCGTGGCTTCCCCACACGTGACCTTGTTTTAACATTTCTTCATCTGCATAGTTTGAGTGAACTCTTCTTTTCTGCACTCCTCTGTTTTAAAGATGGGGTTTTGTCTCGAGTAAGGCGATAATCTGCTGTTTTATATTTAAATGAGTCTTTGAAGTTTGTCTGGTTTCTTTACTGCTTTTGGATCAATTTGATTTGACGTGTTGTTTTTTTATTTTTTTTTTATTTCAGACAACATACCATCACCTTGATAATATAACGGTATTCACAGTGACACAAACTTTAGTCTTTTCAGTTGAGTAGTCGAAGGGATTCTGCGTAGGTAAAAACATATTTTGACTTATATTTAAAATGTTTTTCAGTACAGTTGTCATTCGCGGCACTAAATATTCATTTTGAGCTGTCCAGTATGCCTCGTTGGTTTGCGCCATAAAGTTGCCCCAGTACAGCAGATAGCTGGATGAGAAGCTAATAGATCTAGTCACATACAGCTATTCGAACTGGTCTGAACCGAGGAGCAACAAACAGGAAACTTAACATATTAAGTCTGTCAGTGACGTTAAACAGAGGTGGACTGCGAAATAAATGAATTCCTCGCCTGCAGCATGCTCTCCAACACACCCTGAATGACCGGCACACACAGAGATCGGCCTAATGATGCAGCGGTCCACTGGGATTAATCCTGGTATTACCGATGGCCAGTACACTGCTGATGCTATACAATTAGCTGCCTATAGAAGCGTTCACTGCATCGTCAAAGTTAGCATTAATATCTGTTTACCCACCAGAAGATACGTTCAGCGTCAAACTTAATTCCTTTACTCATCAAGAGCGGTCTCTAGGAGTGGAAAGCAACGTGTTAACTATTGTTCTGTTTCTGTTTTGCCAAGAGATTCAGATATCGACGTTTTTAGTGGTCCATTCCTGCCAAGAAGCGGTTAAAATACCCAACTGCGTATTCATCTCATGTTGAACCGAGGGCCAACTGGACGCTACATTCTGTCACGATCACCTCTCGAGGTGCAGAGTTATCAGGCGAGACGGGGTGGTGCTAGCTGGTTAGCAAGCTAACTTCCGTCGATATCTAAATGAATGCACTGCCGTCGTTCTTCTCAATATTAGTTCATTTTTGAATGTGTAAAACTAAAATATTTTTTGCGACGCACCTTTAAGGTCATGTGTGATTCCGTGTAAAGTGAGTGTTTAAAACAGGCACTGTTTTCAATTTCTGTGCACCAAATACCAAAGTACGTAAAGTCTTCTGTGTATAAATCACGTCCTTTTTTAATACTACATTTGTCTATCTAATAATTCACAGGTTGCTGCCAACGCTGTAACGAACAATAATCGCGTCTCGTCATTTTTATTTCAATAACATTGACCAGCATTTAAAGGTGTTGGCTTCATTAGTTGCTTGAGATGCAGATAGACGCCTGACTCAAAGCTTTACCTTGATAATTGACCTTGAAGTTCTCCAACTCCGTGCTCGATCCCTCCTCTCCAGAGTAGCTGCAGCTTTGATCTAACTCACAGGAACGTGAACCTGTTAACTGGACTTTAAGCAATAATCAGATCTATCATTCCTGCCCCAGTAGACTTATCCTTTTAGAATACTTAACCTGCTATCAGGTTAGATTTCCCTACTTTTGTCTCAGCTTAACCTAAGACAGTCAACCCCACAACACGCAGTCAGACCCGATTTTGCACAAGGAATGCTCAAAGTGCAGTAACAGCCTTCCTATTTTTAAGCTTGTTTATCAGAAAAGGCGATTGACAACAGACATCAGAAGAGACGACTAATGTGATGGACGGCTAATAATATTAAATGTCTATTCCTAACAGACTTGACTTTTATCAGTTTCTGTTGGCTTTAAAAGACCAGGTATTATGTCCTCACATTTCCACAGGTAGTCAAAAGTCCATACGGCTTTGGTATTAAAATATCCAGTGAAAGGGTGTTCAGCTATTATCTGGTCACCTTTAGAAGACAACGTTAACATTGGTATTGCATATATCAGCAGCAAAGGGAATCTTTGTTCTGTAGAAAGGCAACTCCAATTTCATTCACTTGTAAAATGTTCATCTGAATGATTTAAAGTAGGTAAGAAGCAACTAATATATGCATAAGATGAACATGTACAATATTTAAGTAAAATGTTCTGTTTTTGTTTGAAGAATTCAAACAAAAACAAAAAAGTTAACTGTTTAGTGTTTCTGGTTGTGACTGACTTCAGTGCCAAAACAAGAAATACCCCAAAGATATTGCAAATGTGCTTTTGTGTGACTGTCAACTGGAAATTACATATTTACAAAAAAGTTGAAAATCAGATTGGCTATCGTTAGGCCTTACTGCCCGATCCCAAAACAATTTTTTTTTTAAATACGCTTTGAAGAATTGTACACATGTGCAAACTGGACATTGTTGCCTTTGGATGCGGGCCGAGGGTGAACGTGACGCTCATTATTTAAAGACCAGCCGACCTCTGGACCAATACAGAACCTGTGGCGATGATTTGAGACAGTTTCTGCATTCGAGACAATCTGTGAGCATCTGATGGCTTCCTCCCTTGATAATTCACTTTTCATTTTCATATACTTGCTATGTTGCTGAATTTCACTGGTCAACAACCTGTCACATCTGGTCTACAAAGTGGTTTTGAATGCCGGGCTCAGCTCAGCGTGGGGCTCTGCTATTCCGGCCTTCGTGAGTGTGGTGTATGTGGCTACAATGCAGCGGGGCTCACAGTGTGGTACTAAAGGCCCGAGCCATCAACCTCTCTCATCATCCAGCCGCATCTTGTTAAACATGACTTTACTCTGGTTTCTACCTTGATTCTGTTTGTGTTGTCTGTGCATGTGTATGAAAAAAAAAATGGGTTCTTCAATCTTTCTGGCTTTTTGGTACGAATGCATTTTAACTGATTTCAGTATTTATTAATGACTAATAAATATTCTGGAATCTGTATAGTAGACATTTAGCAGTTTGATAAAATGACAAACACATTTAAAAATGTATAATGTACCACAAAGCATCTAAAGCTTTCCTCCAAAATTGAGCAAAAGCTGAAGTCTGCTGGAAAACAAACTGAAATTCTTCAGTGTATTTTGCTGTGCAGCTCCAGGGATGTGTGTGCATGACTGACCCCTTAAATAAATAGCTGCATAATCACAGCCTGTCACATTGTCGCTTTCCTCATAAGGTCTTCCTGAACAGCAATCACAAACAACTCCTGCCTTTCATCTGTTCAGACGGCTGAGCTCTTAAGGCACCCTACTGGGCTCCTGCCTTTTCGCTGATCCCCGATTGCGGATTTAAGCCATAAGAGGCCAAGTTAATATAGGATTGAAGATAAAGGGGGACCCTTCATCCTAGTTTGTTGCAAGTAACTGGGTTTCCTCAGTTGAATCCTAAGTTAAATTCTGCATTTTGTAAAGGGATTGAGTTAGTTTGGTTGAGAGGCTTTAAAGAATCTCTTTTGAGGGACTCTGCGATCATGTTGGCCATTTGAGCTTCTATAGGAATGTGACTAAGATAAGACTGAAAAGTAGGAAATAATATATGGATAGGAAAGTTGGGTCATCGCCTTTTGAAGCATACTGAAGTGGTGTCTGCTGTAGTCATTTACGAGTGGGTAAAATCTCATGCGACGATCTAGTCAATCAGATTAAAATGAAAGCCAAATTGTAGGCCCATATGTTTTCCACTATGGTGTCTCATGCTGCAGTTTTAGATTAGGGCTTTAAATATTTGTGAGAGGATGAGTCTGGAAATGGGACGAGCCGGATATAATTGACTTGGAGGGAGAATCAGTGAAAGGGTGTGTGGGCAAAAATATAGAGGGGGGGGGGGGACGACATAAAACGGATTTTATGTTCAGAAAGAGGTTGTTCAATGACAAAAAACAAACTGGTTATTAGGGGGGTGCACCTCAAAAGGTTAATTTAGCTGTTATTGATTATGGGCTGTATATTGGAATTTGTTGTTTTAATAGGCAAACCTTAATGGTGCCGATTAAAGAACAGCTCACCACTTTGCAAAAATACAAATGCAATGTGTTGAATGAATTTTTGTGATTGGTGTTTTTTGTTGTTGTTATATTATGTGTATTTTGTTGTTATATATATATATATTTATTTTTTTTACTATTGCTTGCTGCTTTGGTACTACATTTAAAACAAGTTGGCTAAACAGTGGCACAATGCGTGACTAAATCAAATAAAATGTATATTATATTCATGAGCCGTATCAGTGTTAGAATACCACCTTCCTGACTTATACTGTATACAGAGACTGACAGGGAAAACAGAGAAAGACGATATCATGGCACGTTGTGTGCATCAGCCCACTGTGATATGACAGCATTACCAGTGTTTCATGTTAACTGTTTTCTCTTCTTGTGGCGAATCAGTCCCCATGTTGTGTGAGCTTTAACGGAATGAAGGGGTGCTAAATCCCTCTGTAGGGGGTATGATGGACTTGTCATGCGATTCTTACACGTCTCAGGAAACACTGATGTCTTATTAAGAGATGTGACACTCGACTTGCGCATGTGGTAAAGGCTGGTGGAGGCTTTACCTTTCAAATGACAGTAACTGTAGGATACTTGAATAAACATTTCAGATTTGTCATTTATGGATTACATTTTTTGCATAAAATACATATCTCATGAGTCTATATGTCTGTTAAAGTGGCATTATTCTCATCATGACAGTGAAAGTGCTAAGAATTGAGACCACCACCTCCACAGTCCTATAGTTTGGGTTTGGTGCTAGTTTGTTCTCATCGATCATGATTCCTATAGATTATAGAAAGGGAAGTATTATGCATATAGGCCTTTAATCGCCATATCAACAAAACAGATAGGTCATTGATACAACGCTGTCATCAATTTGCCTTGCACAACATTCAGGCTTGTAATTACAACAGATATCAATAATACTGTCACAGTTTCAGTGCGGCTGAGTTGCAAAGATCTGTGTTTCACCAAGTCCGAGCGACGCAGTATACCCACGGGCTGCTATCACACTGTCAGTTTTCTATAAGCCACCACTGATGGGACTGCATGTGTAGTATGTGTGTGGTACAATATGTGACAAAGACAACGATTGGGGAATTGAAGACAAAGGTAAAAGGGAAAGACAGAGAGTGAAGCAGCAGGGCAGGAGTGCAAGATTGAGAGACAACGTCAGCTGTCAGCTTTAATAAGAAAATGGTGAAATATGTTGAGATGGGAGGTCTCAGCAGGAGGCTGACAGGGCGTTGTTATTTTTATTTGGCCTGTGTATTATGTTTTCCCTGTGAGGGAGCAAACATTAGTGAGTGATGGCGGTTGTAATGCTCATTATTGCTGTTTGATAAATCTGCAGTGACCCTTTGGAAAAGGTTATGTTGAAGAGGTCAGAGGTCACCGATAAGGTTTTGGAGGTCATGCTCGCCGCAGCTGATGAATCACCTGGCTGTGTCTGCGGGTCTTAGCACATACTATATATATACACATGGGTGTGTGTGTGTACTCCAGAGAACCATTGATCAGGGTGACTTAGTGCACAGTCTATGTCATCATTCGTGTTAGAAGTCATATTGGAGTGGGCTTTGTTCTTGTTTGGTTAGGTCGTGTATTTAAGAGTGATTTATTGCATTTACTACATTTGTTGTTCGTGTTTTTTTTTTCTCTGCTGGTAATGGTGATCATAATAAAGACACATTATTGCAATTTTACCATAATGTACTTTTTATAGAGCACTTTACAGGCCAGCAAGCATTCCCTCGTACAAAAATGTGTTTTGTTTTACTTGCGCGAATGATTCAAAAACGTATTTTAAGGTTTATAACAGTGAGTTTTAGTTTCACAATGTTTAGATAATATGAGCTGAAGTAAATGGGTGTTTGTGATCAATAACAGATCAAGCTTCTTTTGTTATGAAGTTATTTCCCATCATAACTCCCCACCTGTGCGCTATTCATTTGTGTCACTGTGTTTTCCCCTTGAGGCGTGTGGTAGGCCTGATCTCACCCTCCCAGGACACTTCTGTCCACTGTTGTGACAGGATGCACACGCACACGCACACGCACACGCACACACACACACACACACACACACACACACACACACACACACACACACACACACACACACACACACACACACACACACACTGGTAGTCTTGATCAAATTCAGAAATTCCAGCCTCGCTTACTCTTTTTTTTGTTGTTGTTGTTGTTGTTGTTGTTGTTGTTGTTGTTTTCCTTCAGTGTTCAGTCTGAACAGCTAACAATGATAACGATGATAAGTTGATCACATCACTTGAGTGTCAGCCAAAGGAAACACGGGTAAAGAAACGGCCGAGTTGTTTTCCTCCTTTGTTGGACTCGGGGCAATTAACAAGATAATCGTGAGTGGGCGATCCTGTCCTCACTGCCCAGTCGTTCCCTGTGTTCACTCAGTCGTACGTTTTATGCTCTTTTCTGTGAACATGTTTGTTTGTCCGGTCTTTGTAGGTCTCGGTCAGTATTCCCGGGTGTACCAAGCTCTGCTTTTTCAAGGATTTTTCAGGTAACCCGGCTCAGTTTTCAGTGTTGTGGAGGTTGAGAAGGGTTGGTGACAAGTAGATCTTCTGAAGATGTCCTCATAGAAATTGTGGCCGACAGGTCAGCTGGGAGGCTGTCAGCTGTGTTGTGTGCAAGACGAAGCAGATTTGATAATTAGCATAGTATGAATGATTATCGGAGATATTTATTCATGTTCATTAAATTGTTAAAATCTATTAAAAATCACAGGACACCACCCTGGTAAAGGACCAATAACCAAACGTTAAAGTCAGTGTCAAAAAATGGGGGTACTTGTATAAATGGCAATATGGTGATGAGTTAAAATCTTGCATTTCAGATGTATTTTTTTTGTTCGTACCTTAGGCGTTTTGCAGAAATGGCCGTGAGTGGACAACTTGATATTGCATGCGTGGAAGGAAGGCATAGATAAGACGGGAAGAAGGTTTAGTCCTGCTCCTGAACTTGAGCTAAAATGATCACTAAATATTGAATAGCATCCGTCTGACTCTTGCTCTTTGAATAAAGTGCGTCCAAAGCATGTCTTTTACCACAGTTTATAAAACACAGTGCAAATGAGAGACAGGACCAACCACCTTTGCGCTACACATTCTCAAAATGTACAGTTTATGGATAGTTTAAGGTTAGGAATCCTTGAGTTCTTATGGAATAAAAGTGCTTTGAGACACAACAAAGAGGAACAAATGAGCTTTATATCATCAATTCCTTTTTAAAATAAAATAAAATCTTGTACTAGAAAAAAAACAAACAAGCATTGCACATGTCTTAAAACACTCTGACATACACAACTTCATCTTGTTAAATTTGACACCAGATGTGTTGGTGCAGCTGTAGCATTAAACAGTTTTAATCTGAAACGATGACCCTGATGCCTTAGCAACACCGTTCTCAAATTTTGTAGCAATAAGATGCATTTAATTGAATTTGCAGCTAAAGAGATAATGCGCTAGAGATGAAGACAAATGGCAGTCTGCTGCCAGGGAAGGAAGAAGTGAAGAAAAGACATAAAAAGATGGATTGAATGTAGGAATAAATGAGGGTGAGGTTATTTTGCTCCCAATTAATGAAGGCAGACGACCCACCAGAGTCATTTCTATTCCATTTTAATTGAGTTTAGTTATTTCACGAAAGTAACATATTCGTCATTTGGGAGTTGTTAAAGAGGTAGTGAAGAAGCTAGAGGGTAGAGAGACCTTTTTCAGATGTTGATGTGTTGTGTACTCGGGCTATCTCCTGCAGGTCATTTCTTTCCCAGCAGGTGATGGCAGGATTTCACAAGGTCACACCATTACCTCTGTCTATCATTCCCTCCTCACCGGTCTTCTCTCCACTTTTGCACCCTCACGGGCTCTCTAGGTGACTCGAGTGACTCTGGCTTTCCCATCTTTCACCTTCATTTTTCCACCTCCTGCCATGTTGTTTCCTTCTCTCTTTTATTGGTTTCACAGTTCACATTCCTGGGACTATGAGATATTGTTTTATGCTGTCTCATGTATGGCAGCGTTAACCTGTCTCCTCTGGAGAGCCATGCGCTGAGAGATTATGGGCCCCCGTCTGCAAGGCCGACTATGTCTCATGTCCGTGTTGTGTCAATGATTTGTTAGGATTGCATTGGCTCCCAAATTACAAAATGCTTGTCCACCCACTATTTCATTACAGTAGTGTAATGACTGTATTCATTTATATTGCTATTCCTGTAATTTCCACAATAACAACAGCCTTAAAATGGTATTTGATATTTACGGCACTCTATGATGTCTGTAAAACAAAAATGTCATTGTCACCGTGCTGTCCGTTTATAAAAACACCAGGCTGTCATGTTGCTACATGGCCCGCTTGTGTAATTTTAAAGCAGTGATTTAAAAGCTTTATACATAATTCACTGTAATCTCCTTCAGAAGAGGACTGTGGATCTCATTAGCGCCTCATTAGGACTTGCAGATAGAGAGAGAGAGAGAGAAAGAGAGAGATAATTGTGGGAAGGGGAAGAAAACGAATGGGAGAGACATCGAGGAGTCTAGCTTATATCAGGCTTAATTAAATTGACTGAGATCTGAAGTTTTGTTACTGAAATGAGCGCACGTTGGAAGAGCGACGAGAACTTTTTGATTTTTGATTGATCAAGGGGCAGCTCTATGATGACATGTCTTCGAAATTTGAATAGACATCCTGTTAAAAAACACATATTGAATCACAGTTAAAAAAAAAAAGAAAAAGAAAACGGGAAACAAATGTTATTAATTCCTTACTTGTAATTCGATTTCTTGAAAGGCCATTGAAATTGCTACAAGTAAAATTTTGATCTTAAGAATCCTTCTCTTGTACTCCAAAGAATTTATTGAACTTCTTTTACTTGCTTTTCTTATAAAACATTTATTTGGAGCTCCTTGAGTCTTTCAAGTTTAAGAGAAGATCCTAGCAGTTTTTAATTTGGCATATGCTGTTGATTTATTCTCAGCCTTTTTCACAAAAATGTGTATTATGTTTGGTCAAAATGAAGTCTTCTGACTTTTGGTCGTTTTAGTACAAAACTAAAAATATCAGCGGCACCGACATAATGTTCCTGGTTCAGGGACATTTTCCAATTCTGCGGTTTTATGTCGCTAGTATTTCACGGGCACAAACGACTTGATACTGGTAGGTTACTCTTGGCTGGTCGATCAGCGGTCACATCAGGATGCAAAGCAAGTGCACCTGAAATAAAGGACATTAAAGAATGTTATGCTACTCTTGTAATTTCCTTTGTTTGGTTAAATGCTTGACAATGCCATCAAATTGGAAGAGCCAGCCTTGGACAGATTAGACTAACATGGCTTTGGTTAACCTTGCCATGTAATCATGTGATCATAATGTCATGGTGTCATCGCTTTAAAATGTTCTGTGACACTTTGTTGGAAGTAGGAACATGTCACTTGATAAATGTCTTATACTCACACTCTGTAAAGAACCTTTTATCCTTAAGTTGGTGCACCGGAGCATTTTCTTGCGTAATTTCCAGACGTCTGACAAATGTGGGCCCAGTTCCTACGTGTGAATGTGTGAATGTGTGAATCTGGATTCATGTATGAGAGTATTGATTGACTTTAACAGGTAATCAGTCAGTGGAAAAAAAAAAAAGAATCAACAGTATTTAATTGTTCATAAAATCATTGTTGGATGCAGATCTAAAAGAATTGTATTTCAAATTAAAAGCATGTTGACCCTGAGTATTGATTTGCCTCATCCCAGCTCAATAACTAAATAGAACTTTGCATAAGCCGTACATCAGATGGGTAAATTTGACCCTTTAGTTAATGTGTATAGCTCGGCTGGTGCATTGGACCGGGGTTTGACATTGTTACCGAATGTGGGGAAATGTCAACGTGAGATGTCGCTCATCTGACAGATGGCATATGGAGAGTACTGCAGTGACCCTCTGTTCACCTGCATTGACACACGCGCGCACACACACACACACACACACACACACACACACACACACACACACACACACACACACACACACACACACACACACACACACACACACACACCTACCTACCTCTGCTGCTCCACCCCTCTCTCACTGTCTGTCTCTCCTGATTTCAGTCAAACGGCCTTTGTGACATGAAAGACAAGAACAGTACAATATCTCCTTTTCTCTGTATGTACCTCTGTTTCCCACTTTGGGCAAGACGTGTGCGTGTGCGCGGGTAACATCCAGCATAGCAGCTGCTGTGTTCCTATCAGGTATCTCTAGTTACACTCGGAGGGCTCTGACACTGAAACATGATCAGCCTGGATCTATTCACCCACAGACAAATACACTGTGGACACAACAAACTTGGGTATCCAAATTACACCAACGCATATTCACTGTGTACTCGTGCACACACAGGTTGACCCGCACAGAGGGGGAAGCTTTTAACGTTTGTTTCAGCAACTGTTTTTACATGTCTCATCATCTATTAATAAAGCCCAACTGTAAGTGAGAAAAAGGCAACAGCAGGGACGAGTTTTGTGCGTTCTCCTGAGGAGCACCTGTAAGCTTTTGGCATTCTCCCGGTCGAGCTGTGGTCTTTTTTTTTTTTTTTTTTTTTTTTTGTGTTGACAGTACCACAGGCTGGCATTTTGCTGGTGTTAACTAAACAAGCACTGAACTGGAAATTACTGAGCTACTCAGCCACTTTGTACTCGCTGCAAGTTCTAGACGATGACACACTCTCCCCCTGGAATAGCGTTCATCCTCTTATAAGTGACAGCAGAATTATTCGAGAACATTTCTCCAGCAACCCGTAAACACTGACGAAGACACAAACAGTCCTACAGTCTCTCTCAGTGGATGTCACATCCACATTCAATATATTAAAGTATAGAGACGTGTTTGATATACATTAAGTCATGCAAGATGACAGTAAGATCTTTGACCTTTGCATGCCTTATGCTTAAACCCTGAGGGGGGATTTTTAGGAGAGATGCACGCAGCGGAAGAGAAAGGATGGGTGTAGAAAACAGATGACGGCACAAAGGGTCGGTCAACTTTGAGAACGATGCAGGAGAATGAGAGAAGTTCAAGTGAAAGGGTTTCAGGACAGAGGATGTAATAAAGATTTGAGTTTGTGTGTATATTGCATGTGGCTGTGTTTTGTATATATATGTCACCAGTATCGGCGGGTAGGTGCACATGTGCCTCCAAGATGTTGTCCTCGAAGCATCTTGTAGTTAGTTTAGGAAGGCTTGTTTCTGATTTTACATAACCGACAGATGGACAGGGGCAAACTGGCCATGAAGCAATTTCCCCCAACAGTATTTGGAGTGACACAAGCCCGAGGCTTACAACTTCACCATAGGTACATGTGCAAAGAATGATGGATGCGTGGAAAAGTACACAGCTAGATGCCAACCTCTGTGAAGCGTGGGGTTGATGGGTTGGTGCCTCAGTGTACCCGGGGCAGTCCTTAACCTCTGAGGTGCTGTAAACAAACAGACAGATAGCTGAATATGGAGGGAAGGAATAGTGCTGCGGGGAAGCAAGGCCACATGTGGAATATAGGCTACTGTACATTCCCTGGCTGCCTGAATACCACTGGGGTGTAGAGGTGATGCGATATTTTGTGTATGTGTGGCTATGTGTTCACGTCAAATGAGATACCATAAAGCATCTTAATGCAGCCATGTAGACCCATGTGGTGTAAACTTTGTCGTGAAGTGCAGTTTTCATCCAGCGGTTAGGTTATGAGATTATTTAGTTGCTGCTTCAGAGCTTCCTGGTAGCAGTTTCTGTCAAATCTCACTTTAATAATGTGCTCCTAGATAATACAAACAAAATATGTGTATAGTGTAGTTTGGTTGCAGTGTTCTTTTAAAAAGCAAAAACAAAAGTCTGAACAGCCCAGAAGCCCAAAAGCAGATTTTTTTTATTTATTTATAGATGTACACACTACTGACTGTTAAAATACAAAGTTGCAAATATTATATTTAATCATACATATACGAATTAGACTTAGATGTTCAGTGTGACGAATTTAGAAAGATCTATTGGCAGAAATTGAGTATAATATTCATAATTTTGTTTCCATGAGTTTATAATGTTGAGTTTTCATTACCTTAGAATGAGCCCTTTATAGCTACATAGCGAGCGGGTCCTCTTCCACCGAGTGTGTCTTGGTTGGTGTCAGCCTGCAACCTAAACGCTATTTGCCTTTAAATCCTACACACTGCTCCTTTAAGAGAGAAAAAAAAAAAAAAAAAAAGCTAGAGAGATGTTGAGTTCAGAGATTGCCTGCATATAATATTTGTCCAAGATAAAATATTCAGAATTAAAAAAAAAAAAGACACGTATCATTTATTTTGCAGTCTCTGTGGGTGTAAATAGTAGCAGTTATAAACCATGTTGTGTAGATGGTATAAAAAGCCGTCATCAGTTGTCTGTGTCTGCATGGCTTTTACAGGAACTGTTCAAATTAAAGCTGAGGTTCAATCTGACACACAAATGTATCATTAAAGTGACTTGCGAACTCCAGTGTAATAACACATATTATGTGTATTGTAGACCACTGACCATGGATTTTTGTTCAACATGGTCTTTACTGAATAAAAGGTGTGGGAAGCATGGAGAAAAAGATGTAACAAATGTACTTCAACAAAAGAGGCCGAGGCAGCCCTATTCATCCCCAGCTAGAAAGAAATTCACCGTCTCTCTAACAAGCCAAATGTATTTTAGAAATCACCTCCTCCGCCTGTTAAGGCTTTTTTTTTTTTTTTTTTTTCCCCTCCCAACAATTTCCCCCTTTTCTTTCTTCTCTTTTCTAATGTAATGAACCATGCCTTGAACCCTCCTTTTAATTGGTGTCGACTCAAATGAAAAGAGTGAAGCAAGAAAGAAAAATGTTTTTTAACATTCCATAAATTAATTTCCACCAGATAAGGGGGTCCTACATTGCAATTTAATCAGACAGTTGGCTTTGTGCACACGGCATTCCTTGGCTTTTAAAAGGAATGCTATTTAGAATAAATAAGGCACTGCAGTTAAATGAGGGGGTCTTTTAGAGGGACTGATGAGCCACCATGGAGTAACTTCAGGCCGTGTGGGGGAAAAGACATCAGCCGGGGAAATTAACAGGCTGAATAGATGCTTAGACTTAGACTTTAGCTCCATAATGAGTCTCCCACAGTCTCGCTCGTGCTATACATGTACTCGCATATCTGCTTTCGCATGCGTGCTCACATAGAATAACGAAACAGAGCGCCAACTCGCATGTGTAAAATATATATGCAATAAGCATGTAAGTAAGAACAAAAGAAGACTCGTGAAATAGTTTCGAAAATGTGCGAAAACATACGCCTCGCAATTATTGTAATTTGACCAGTTAACATTAAAACACCACGTTTTTTTTTGTTGTTTTTTTTTACAAGTCTTTTTAACAATATTTTGACACAGTAAGGGAGTTTATTACAGCTTTGATAGCAAAGGAGAGGCGACTAGAAAACAGTGCAATCTGTGAGATGAAAATAAAGACAGAAATATTGGTGTGAAGCGAAACGCCAGGCTGTCTCGATTCCGACACGATGCAGGAGCTACCAAACAGGAGATCTCTCTTCAGTTCACTGACCACACACATCAGGCCACAGAATCGACCTCAACAACTCTGTTAACTGTGCGGGCTGTCAGTCTGCCGCTGCTCTGAGACCGAGCTATAGTGTCACAGGCAAGTGGTGATGCCTCCTGCTGTGAATGCAAATTAGAAACAGAGCTCGGTAATACTGTATATTGACATTATATCGATGTAATGACACAAGACGAGATATCATCTCAGATTTAGGATTTCATGTTATAGTAATATGACTTAAGTGTTGTCTTTTCCTGGTTTTTAAGGATTTACGACAGTGAAGTGATCTCTTGCAAGTCTTCTCTAGAAGCTCACACTTTCTCACTCGAGCTGCCAAGAACATTGGGATGTTGCTTCGTCTTGTCTTGAGCTGCAGTTTGTTTCACTAGATGCAATCATACATGGTCACCTTTTAAATCCCCGTATCCGCTGAACTTACTCCTATAGAAGATCACACCAAATGGAAAATGCCTTCCTCTCAGGTAATCTTTAGCAATCTGCAGTATATCTATCTTAATCTCATCAGTTGCTGTTTTTCTTTTCTGTCTTCCAACAGTTGACATTGATTGGAGGTTTCGAAAATATCGTTTTGGAGATTTTTTTGGGGGGTATAAATAAACAATTTTGCGGGTTCACTGGGCTCTGCTTTGTAATCTGTACTCGTTTGACTGTAATTATTCTGTCTGGGCCGTAAATATAGAAAAAAATAAAAAATGTTGGTTTGCAAAGATTGTTGATGCATTCCAGGTCACTGAGCATGTGCCATTCCACTTTTCCAAACCCTTGCTTGTAATAATTTATGACCTTGAAACCAATCATGATTGTTTATGCTTGGACTAATTTTGTGTGGGTTCATTCAACCAGGAATGTCCTTTCACCTATGTCATCCTCCCTCCGGTCTCCTCCTGTGGATCAAAATGATTGCACAGAAACACGCAAACATGTTGACAGTGCACACACACACACACACACACACACACACGCACACACACACGCACGTGTACACGCAGAGGAAGTCAAGCGCTTATATGCCCAGACTCATTCTCATACATTTTCAGATTGATTCACACAAAGGCAAAAAGACCTCATGGGGAGTGGCTGTAGCTTTGCATGATGAATGCCTGTGTGGCCTGTGGCTTGACCTGTTTAGTCTGAGGCTAAAACTGCCACACAACTGCCATTCTACCGGGCACAATTGATTTTACTAAACCTAATCTACACTGAGTGACTTCCTGCAGATGTTCATTCTAATAATCACATGATTCTATTTTGGAGGAACATTTCTTGTTCCTTCAAAGGCCTGGTTCCCTATGAGTGTGTGTCTCCCCCCCCCCTCCCTTTCTTAAACTATTAACATGGCAGTTGTCTTTCCAATACGGCCTGAGGCTGCAGGTAACTACCATATTATTGTCCCGTAACGTCCTCTCCTATAGATTGCAGTACTTTGCATTAGAAATGGGACTCTTGGGCTCTTCAGGAGGATTCAGTTCCCAGGTTCCCCCCCTGTTTGTGGTTCAGTCAAGTGCTCATATCTAATGCAATTCCCTGCACATCTGTGCGTCTCAATGTTTGTGTGGGCCTTTGCCATTGCCCCTGCTTTTTATTTTTTTAAATTTTTTTATTAGCATTTTCTCTATTATGAAGCATTCAAGCGGTGAATACAACTCATTTACAGTAATGCAATATTTATCGCACATTCAAGTGATTTTTACAAGACAGATGTCTTCCCTTTTGCAGCACTGGGCAGGTGTTTCAGGCATTTATTTATTTTTTTTAAAGGCCATAATCTGAAAACCTTGCATTTCCTCTGACTTGCCTTTACTAGGCCCGTGTTGACAATTGGGCTGCATCCTATCTCTGATATACCCGAAGGCCATGCGAGCTCGCCATAAACTAGCCATGTTATAGGTGTGTATTGATTGGTCAACAGATTGGCTGTATCCTGTAAAACACAGCTCAAATGTGAATGCTTTTATTAACCACATTGGTAATAAATGCAAAACTGGAAACAATTTTTTTTTTTCCTTTGGTATTGATGTGTTTCGTGGTGGTTTGTGGTCATGGTTGTGGTAATCCAGATCAATCTCAATCTATCTACTGCTATTAAACATGTAGATTGAAAACAAGGTTACAAAACAGGCAATGAGGCTTTTACAACTCGTCTTCGGTGCTTAGGTTGTCCAAATTTATATTGCCTTTAACATCACTTACCACAACTCACTTTTATGGACCTACTTTCATGTAATTATCTTCTATTGATTAAACCAGACGTCCCATCTCGATTTCCTACCTTGTTTTCATGTCTTTTGCTTTGCATTTTTTCCCCTTTAATTTCAGTTTTGCTCTCATTCCGTCTCTTTATGGGCGTCGGCTCCGGTTGTCCTGTGAAACACAGCAGCAGATGAACACTTTGTGGGTGTGTGCGGAGTGTGAATGCCCGTCGGAGATGGAGAGAGATTTCAGGGGATTCAGCAGTTGTACCTCTCAAGCCCCTGTCTCATCCCTCAATAAAATCTCATCCTCCCCCTTCATTTCCTTTTAAATCCTGTTTTCATCCTTCCTCTCAATGTCCCCACTTGGTGATGAAGATGAGCTCTTGGATATTCTCTTTTTCCTTCTTTTCACTCATTGACAGTTTTCACTCCCTTGTTCTTCCTTCTCTCCTCACTTATCCCATTGTTCCTATTTATTTAGATAAAAATACAAATAAAATAAATGTCAGCTGGGATAGACTCCCGCTCCCCTTTAAAGGTTAAGTGGGTATTAGCTGATGGATGGATGAATATTCTTATACATACCTTTTTTTATAGGTGCAAATTAGCTTTTAATCTATTCACGGTAGATTTACATTAAAAATATCAATTCTAATTAATGTACACGATCTTATTAAATCTGAGAATGTAAAAGGTGGCCACATTTGAATGACCACTTAAAAATGTTTTGTTCTTTGACATCCCGCTGAGTTGGATTTAAAAATGTAATTTATTTGGTTTTTTTTAGGTTTTACTCGAGTGTCATATTTACATCAATCATATTTTATTTACTTTTACATTTCACCTCCTAACTTGGTGACCGCATAATCTGTTTCCTTCAAAATTTAGATTGATTTGTGATTGACCCGACCGATTTATTGATTGGCGGATGTTCTCAGCCAACATAACTGTTTAGTTAAAAATAACTATTTATAGTTATAATATTTCCTAAGGAATTTCACTATTTTAATGCACCGATGTAATTTTGGACTATATAGTTAATTGTTAAACTAAAATATGACTGCTTCCATTACACATCTTTGTCTCAAGTATTTGATAAACACATTTCGGTCGATATATCATCATTGAACAGTTTTACTTGCGAATATTGATATCATCATCGGCCCTAAAAATCCAGTATTCATCGGACTCTACTCAGGACATTTGTCCTTTGATTGAATCAAGAAAGTTAGCAGGGATGTTTTATTTATTTGACCTTTATTTAACCAGGTAATATCAATTGAGAACCAATTCTCATTTACAATGATGACCTGTCAGCACAGTCCTGAGGTGCATGTTTTTGGATGATGGGAGGAAGCCGGAGAACCCGGAGAGAACCCACGCAAGCACAGGGAGAACATGCAAACTCCTCACAGAAAGGCCCAGGACCGGATTCGAACCCAGAACCTTTTTGCTGTGAGGCGACAGTGCTAACCACTGCACCACCGTGCCGCCCCGGATGTAATAATGAATGCCCGTTATTGAGATCAAGTATGTATAGACATTAGGATTATGATTCAGCTACAGTGAGGTTGATGTTTGACTGCAGTTTCCAGTGTTGATCCTACCGCTGTCATTGTGCAGTAGCAGACATTTGACTTGTATGACATAAGTCACTGGACACGAGTTGCACCTCAAAGGTTACTGTTTGGTTTGGCAGCTCAGTTAGCGGTATCTATGGGACGTTTCCTGACTCTCCCTCTGCCTGTTTCCACACCTTTTTTCTCCTCTAACGTCAACCGTTTTCTGTTAGGAACTCCCCGCCTCGTTTCCTCGCTCCCTCCTTGTTTATAAAGACGTTCTTTCGACAGTTTCCTGTCGATCACTCTCTGCTCCCGTCCCTCCTCCCTCTCCCTCGTCTGACAGCTATATCTCAACAGGATCCTGGTCTAGTACGTTAACAACTTTCATTTAGTTTAGTTTGGCTGCAGTCAGATCCCACCGGCCCAGAGTTAGCTGCTGTTTTATTTATACTGTTTGTATTTTGACAGTTGTTTTGGTAAACTTTGCCAGTGCACTTATTCACAGAGGAAGAAAGGCTACATTCTTCATCAGAGTATATAACAAAGTGTGTTTTCGGCACATTCATTCAGTTTGTGCTGTCAGTCAGTGGAGATGCATTTCCTGCTGCTGCTTAAAAGAAACACACACACACACACACACACACACACACACACACACACACACACACACACACACACACACACACGCACACAGGGAAATAAATAAACAACGATGAATAAAACATGAAACCAACAAACATACATTGCCCCCCCCCCCCCCCCCCCCCCCCCCACACACACACACACACACACACACACACACACCCCGTAGATCAAAAGTAAGTAAGGTAAAGAGTTGGACTGTGATGGCCTTTGTGGAATTGAAATGGGGACAGTAACCAACCCCAAGACTGAAGTATTGTATAAGCAGAAGTTTGTGGAAGTGGAAAATATATGAAGTGGAAGATGAAATACATTTGGCCTCACTCTATCTCTCTCTTAACTTCCTCGTATTCACACACACACTCATGCACACGCTGGCTCACATCTTAATTACTGAGGCTTGATGGGTACTTAACCTTGCCCCTTGCTGCTTATGCTAATGCAGAGGGGTCAGGAGTGTGCTGAGTGGCTGGCTCCCTGTCAAATCACCCAGAAACAACTGTCGGGAGTGCAGATGAGAGGATGAGGGAGACAGATGAGCAAGGACAAGTCAAATATGGGGAAGGAGAAAAGGGATGGAGCGAAAGTAACATGAAAGTACATCACACTAAATTCTTGTGCACCAATTTTGCTGTCCAACTGTAATCTGTAATCCCAGTCCAGACATGTAAATCACAGTTACACAAAATGCCTCACTACTCTTTAAGAGTATGACCTCATCCTTTAAGCAACATGCCTGTTAAGGAGCATATGGCTGGCTCTGTGTGTGTGTGTGTAATGAGCTCATCCTCTCCCCCACTATGGAGCTATCTGTATAGAGCTGAGGATGTTGAGCAGCAGGGAGAGTCATTGAGAGGACACACACACAGTTCACAGCTGGTAACCTGTTTTGGTTGTTTCTCTAGAAGAGCTTCTAGGTTTCCGTGTCTCAGAAATGTGTCCTTTTAAGTTGTCAATATTCCGGACAACTTTAAAGGACATATTAGATTACTTTATTTGTACTGGCAACACTTGACAACATTAACATAGTGATACAATTCATGCATACTTGTGCATGATATTAAACAACACCCATTTTTTTTCATATAGCACACCACTTACTATATTTAAAACTGATATGTTTAAGGAAAAGGAAAAGGTGAATATCTACTATTTGCCGTTTTTCCTAATGTTGAAAGACAGACATTATTATATGAGACATTTGTGGAAGTTTTGAGAACATCAGCACTGCAGCTCAATTTATATGAGGATGCCACTACATTTCAGATGTGGTTGTGTAATGGCCCTATAGAAGACAGCCATAATCCAAGAAGGAAGGTCCTTTCTTTCACTTCAGGTTTTGTTTTGATAAAGTTGAAGAGGCTCCTTCCTATATAGGTCACACGCTGTAGTCCATCTAATGCCTACAGTTATTTTAATGTCATATTCATTGCAAGGGGGATCTCGAAGTCAACCTGATCCATTCACTTGGACATTTAGTCTGGTCTAATTTGACTGCTTCACTGTGCTTACTCAGCTGTTAAAAACCAGTATGTACAGCACAGCGCTCGCTACCATACATACATACGTACCACAGAGGTCACACATGTACGCATCGACTGCTGTACACGGTTGGCATCGCCGGCCATGTGCATGTTTATGTGCAGTATGTTCGGGACATGTGGGTGTTCGGACTCTGTGTGTGTGTGTGTGTGTGTGTGTGTGTGTGTGTGTGTGTGTGTGGTCTTGAGGCGATGGAGAGCCGTAACAAAGAGTTGACAGAGGGCCGTAGAGATTTAGGGCGAGGTGCCAAGGAAGTCAAGGAGAAACGTGTGTACAAGCTCTCGCATACACACAGACTTACACAAACACACACACGCACACACACACCTCGTCGTCTGATCTTGGGGGGACATCTGCTCCGGTCCGGGTCACTGGCAACGAGCGCTTGGTTGGGCTCAAAAGTATCACCACGGCAACTGCATCGCATAATCCCATTCCATCTCATCCCACCCAGGAACTGTGTGCAATGTGATTGGCTTGTTCCCCCCGGGGCGCTGAGGCGGCCTCTCAGGCGCTGTCTGCTTACTCGCTGTGTCAGCTCTGGCTCCGAGTGTGTGGGCAGGGAGCGAGTAGCGCATTAAAGGGAGGTTTGGCGCATTTTGGGAGGAGACGGTGTGAATTATGCAGACGCACCCCTACTGTGTGTGTGTGTGTGCAGTGATGCCAGTGTGAGTTCTCCATGACGAACAGTGTGGGGAGAACAAGCTACTCAAAGCAGATACATTCTCTTCTTTCACGGCTTCTGCTGTCTCACTTCACGCAGTCTTCAAAACTGCTGGTGTTTTCTGCACCCCTCCCTGTCTTTTTGTTAAGGTCCATTCACACCAGATCAGACAATTGAGATAGCTGTTATTCCTTACTCTCCAAAATTATCCCAACATGCCGTGGATAAAATCAGTCAATTTAAATTCACTAGTGTGCATTTCAGAAGCTCAATAGAAGTGCCGTTTCTCCGAGTGCGCTGGATGAGTCTGGGATAGCCGGCATTTTGGGATTTTCAGTAATTAGTTTTCTTTGTTTTTTAAGAAGTGGTGTGTAGGATTTAGTGGCATCTGGCAGTGAGGTTGCAACCAGCTGCATATCTCTCCGCCCACCACTTCCAAGCATGTAAGAGAATCTATGTTGGCCATGAAACTCGATAAAAAACTCAAAAAGCCTTCTGGAGCCAGTGTTTTAGTTATTCTATTCAGGGCTACTGCAGAAACATGGAGGTGCAACTTGGTGGGCTCTATGGAAAAGGACCCGCCCCCCCACCCCCAATGTAGATATGAAGGCCTCATTCTAAAGTAATGAAAACACAACAACTCTTTGTTTCAGCTTTTCCACCAGTAAATCCTACACGCACTGGTCCTTTAAATTCTAATTCTTTCCATTAATCTTCCTGAAAATTCTTGCTGAAAGTGTGCAAGAACATTAAAATATACAACATGTACCGCACACTACAAAATAATTCTATACAACTGGAGTCAAATTCATTATGTATGCATATGAATTTGGCCAATAAAGCTGACTTTGTGTCGAAAACAACCCTGAGCAATGCAAACAGCTCTGAATAATCCGCCTCGGATCTCTCCACTCATTTGTACTAACTTGAGCCTTCATCTATCTCTCCTCTTCCTCATTAATGTGACAGTGTAAGCTGGCTATGAATTGAGTTGTCTACCTTCCCATTTCTCTACCTTCACACTCTGCTCCCTCACACACACACACACACACACACACACACACACACACACACACACACACACACACACACACACACACACACACACACACACACACACACACCCTCCTCCATCACTATCTCGCTTTGTTTTGCTGAAGAATACAAACACGGTCTGAATTAAAGCACAACTGACAGTTTGCATCCAGCTTCATTGCCCCCACCCCTCCCTCCGCGATTCCACCCTGGCTTACGTGCACCCCCCCCACCCCCCACACTCCCACCTCCTCCTCCCGCTCACTCCAGCTGTCAGGAGGCTTCATTATTAAAGATTCATTGCAGAGTCTGGGCAGCTCTTCCAAAAGCTTTTGTCAGACAGACCGAGAGTCTCGAATCTCAGTGCCACTAACTGGAGGTGACGTGAAGACTAGCATAGATCCGCGTGCACACACTCAAACACGCGCGCACTTTCCTTGTGGCTTTTTACACCATTTTATTCTCCGCACAGCTCTTTTTGATTAAAATCATCCGAACAAATGGGTTTGTGATGTCTTTGTGCTTTTCCAGTAATTTAATATAAAATACCTTACCAGTGCATATTCTTGCCAGTGACCACTTCACGTTGTACGTATGTATGTATGATAGACGTTGTAAATATTTGAGACTCAACATGTTTTGTTTTTTTAAGTCCCTGGTTTTGTTAAAGCTGTGATTTTATCATCAACAATTATGGTAACCCGTTTTCTCACAAAAAAAAAAAAAAAAACATGTTATGAATTTCTTCTGACGTGTTTCTTCAGTGGGTGTTAGTCTTACTGGCTTACCGTTACCCCCGTCACAGACATCTGTCTGCCACTCTTTCTCATCCACATGCCCATGTTGGGCTAACACATTGTTAGAAAAATTACTCGGAGGCTGCGTTCAAAATCAAACATATCGGACATTTATTCTTGCAAGAAGGAGCAAATACATGTACACTCAAAGAGAGGTGTCCAGCATTGCTCGACGTCACTCCTCCGTAGGGCAGCTTTTATAAAGTCTCGCAAACAGCTGACAGTCACCCCCCCCATGTCCTCTCGTATTTCTGGTTAGCTAGTACTGAGTTCGGTTGTAGGTCACAAGATAAAGACACAGAGACGTCGTAAATGAGACAATAGAAACATCCTTGAGCAACAGGTAGACAAGTACATCTTATTTTTTCCCATCACGTATATATATATATATATATATATATATTAGGGCTCTAAGATCATGCTGTTCTCATCGTCACACACCAACCAGCTTTTTCCTGAGTACCAAATCATTTGTGACTCCTCAGTGGCCCAGTGGAGAGTCCAAGCTGTGACTTCCTTGGCTTCAGCCTCCATGTTATCATTGTAATATGACACAGTACAATTATATTTAAGTACAGAATATTGGTTATTGAAAACTGCACTGTTGGTCCACTTTATTTGATTAGTTTCACACAAAATACTTTAAGATTCCATATTTTACACTTTTTCTATTGTTTTAGTTGCGATATCAATAATAAAAAAAAAAAAAGCTATTTATTATAGTTTTACATCTCCTCACTTGAGCCTCTCTCTGGAGCTCTACCATGACCTGGCTGGTTGTGTAATATCATTGACCCTCTCTTCTGATTGGCTGACTTTTCTGAGTGTTGCACTCAGGCCAAACACAGGTTTGGTTTCGTAGCTTGCTAGCTCTGTGAAGAAATAGCAGCTCAAGTGTTTTCTTCCACATCAAATATTGGACAATGGACTGTGCTGATGGCAGACATATGACATGAGCATGTGTGTTTTGATACTTTCACAGTATTTCTACAGCACCTTTATCTGCTGTATTTAAAAGAATACATGGAAATCTGAATTAGTACAATATGTGACCTTTAACAAATGGTTCACTCACTAGATTTATTTGACAGCTTTCAGCCACATCTTGTAGCCTTAATCAGAAGATGGAAGTATAATATTTACTGTAACATAATTAATTATTTTCACCTTAAACAAAATTTTGAAAAAAATACCTACAGTACTTCTGTTTGATAATCAGACATAAACTGACCATTTAACTTCACACAACATTTTCGGGAATTTGATTTACTGAGTAAATTCTTCTCCGCATTCTCCTGAAGATTTTAGGAGGAAATAGATTACCTGCCACTGGTAGAACACAAACAAGAATCTCCCTGAAGCAAGAAGCTTTCACAAATATGTCAACCTGACCATAAGTAATGCAGAAGAATTTGCTACTTGTTGGGCAGAACACTTCACAGTTATGTTTAGTGGCTCTTTATCATTCTTTCTTTTCTCATTTCAGCCCCATCAACCCATGATATTTTCATTAATGGCTTGGGAAAACAGATTTACTGCCAATGAACATAGTTATTGGAAAGTGTCAACTTAAGTTATTTCACTGTGAAGTTCCCATGTTACATGAACGCAGATGGTCGCAGGGGGAAGCCTGTACCACATGTCGTAAAGGGGTCAGTCCAGGGCCATAAAGTTAAAGGTTCACCTAAACTGTATTCTTTGGTCCATGGTTGTTGTTGTATTTTTTTTTTCCCTTGGTTAAATAACAAACTGGAATTGTGCAAACTGTTGGTGCAAAAATGTTGCATACTGATATTGATCTTCTCTTTAATGTATTTATTGTTCTTGTTTATACAGAAAGGCCCAGGAACAGGACAAAAAGGTGGTAGTGGCAGGTTGTGTTCCCCAGGCCCAGCCACGGATGGAGTACCTCAAGGGTCTCAGCATCATTGGGGTATGTATACTTTACGTGTATGTCTGTGCACTATGGGACGGGTATACTATGAGTATATTAAATGAAAGTATCGGGTAATGTACAGTTGGTTTTATGTTACATCTACTGTATGTCTGTGCGTGTCCCTTTGTCTGTATTTGTGTCTTAATGAGCAACCTTTGAGGAGTAGAGACGCACAAACATTCACAGATGGTTTGAGTCATTCACCCAACCTGCTATGTCTTCATGTTTGTGTTTCTTCTATCTGAATGCCCATTTTTGTCTTTTTACACTGTTGCCTGGTACGCTGCGTGCAGAGCAGATCCTACTGGTGGAAAAAGTTCTGCATGCAGAGAGCAATTGGGTCTTTTCACCCCTGTTCTATAGGGAGGTCCAATGTGTGGACAAAGGCAGCAGTGGGAAGGGACATGTCAATGACGGCGCCCTCAGCATAAACTGTTTTTTCTTTTCTCCCTCCTCTAAAGGTATGAGAAAACCTGAGCCTGTAGTAGCTTAGTAATATTCAGAGTTAGGCCGGAGATACTTGCTTTTAAACCTCGCCTTCGCTTTTACAATTGTTTGCGTCATAAACGTTATTGTTCAAATACTTACCTCTGTACTCTGCATGTTACCGGAGGACTCCTCAAGAGGGCACACCAGAAAAACTGATTTGCCTGATGTTAACAATAAACATGGTGATTCTGATTCTGAGATCGGAGGGGGCCAAAACACGCCATCGGCTCCATTCTCACTCTGTATTTTCAGCACTTCTGAATTAGTGTCTGTACCATGCATTAAAAATGAAGGTATTTATTCAATGCCTATTTGAGCTAGTCTGGCTAGTGAAGTATCATATATGCATGCCTTCTTTGTTTACTCCAACCTAAAAAAGGTCCAGAATTTGCCTTTTAAATCACAGCAGAAGAACGGAAATCTTAAGTTCTCATAATGCTGAATTTATTCGCTTGTGTATAGGACAAACTGCCTTTGGAACAACGATAAATCAAACAGTCCGATATCCAGTGCCGAGTACTGCCATTGTCTTAAAAGCGACGTATCGGGGGCGGCTCAAATGTTACATTAAATATCTTTTAGCATAAATAATGTTATTCCATTTAAGTAAACATGCCACCGTGTAACATGATTAGATTCATAATAAAGTGCCATGTATGTATAATATAATTACATTCAGATACACATGCTTGCGAATGTAATAGCCTTAAGGGTGAGGCAGAAACAGCTGGGAAGTTTACCTCTGCCGGTCTTTTCATTGTCATGAGTCAATTGGATTATGCATATATACACACATATGCACACGCACACATGCACACACACACACACACACACACACACACACACACACACACGCGCGCACACACACACACGCACACACACACGCGCGCATGCACGCACGCTCACACCACACTGATGGATGCATGAATGCATGAAAAGGCACACATGGTAACAAACAGAGACAGAGAATGCTCATACTCCCCTTGTGTACCCTTGGTAGTTACAATCAAACACGTGATGACATTGGCAGTTGGTGGGTTATGCAAATTGGATGCAAATAACAAGTTGAGAATTTGCTTATAGTGATTGCACTAACGGCTAGATAAGGGGCGTAGCATTAATCCCAATAAATACAAAAAGGGCTTCCTGTTGATTTCCTTCTATTTAATTGACCTGTGTGAGTCAACTTTATTGGTGCCAGTCTATTTCTTTTGTGTTTTCCTGTCTAAAGTTTATCTAAAATGAATGACAGTGTATTATGTGTAAGGTACACAGGCAGTCACGCAAGCCCTGCAGCTGGGCTTGTCACGTCCTGTTTCTGACACACATCACACATCCACACACACATCCACAGCATTGGCTAAGTAATGAGAGCATCATACTGGGTGAGCGATGTTGTAGGCATTAGATGCTCCACCTATTTTTAGGAAACACGTGTCTTTTTGGTAAATATTCCGGGCCCTGTTTCTATTTTAGCCCAATTTCTCAAAATTATACTGACCTCACATCACTGCCTGTGATGTGTTTATATTGTGAGAAACATGACTTGACAATGCACCTAATAACAACCTAGTTTGAAAATATTCTCTCGAGCGTAAATATTGAAAAGGCAATTGTGTTGCAGATGAGAAAGTCACGCATAACATGCTGTGAGTGGGCACGTTGTCATGCTGGAGAACTTGCGTGCCATCACGCCACATTTTAGGCCGTTTGCACCGAGCGTTTTCCCTCGGATGCCTCAGAACATCCCAGATGAACACGGTGTCGTCAGTCTGACCGTGACAGTCATGTCAAAGAAAACCCACCGAGCTGCACTCTTAGGGCCTGATTTACTAAGAATCAATCATCATTCAGTTCATTCAATAACTCCGAAATGTCATCGCTGGACAAACAATATGTCTGAATAATTTTTCTCTCCCGACATCTCAAACATGTTTCCAAGGGTGTAAAACCACGTTCTCTACATATTCTTTGCTTTCCTGCGTCTCCTTTTCACCACAATAAGAGCAGTCGTCTCTCCAGATTTGTGTAACTGATTAATACGTTCCTTTCAGTCGTACTAAAACACACAACAATCACTTCTCCTGTTTCTACTTTCAGGTTTAGTAAATATCATTGCGGGTGCTAAATTGTTCTATTTGCATGTTCCTTCCCAGTATTTTGTACCTTCAGGCAGAAACGCCCAACATTACATATACGCATGCGGGCAAACACGCAAAATGGACAACGTGTGTTAAATTGCGCATTTGAAAGACGCAATCCTCACTGCACGTTGTTGGTACATCTGCCTGGACATCTTTTTGCGAGTGGTGAGGAGTTTGCACATGATTTTACACGCAGACGTTTAGTAAAACAGGTCCTGAAAGTGATGCACCTTCTTTACTCCTAAACAGTGACGTCCCGCCCCTCTTGCAATGCAGATGCAACTCAAAACACATCGCCCTGTTCATTGCTTCATTGATGTAGGCTTTCTGAAGCAATTGCTGATTTCCAGAATTTGACAACTTTTCCAACTTATCATGGTGAAATTGCAAATATGCATGTGTCGGTGGTCACAAAAACGTATGTAACTCGGGCGTTGATGTTGATCAAGCAGTGTAACTTGCAATACTTTGTCAAAAAGGTTATTGCTTCTCCTGCTCCATGCACATTACTATCCTGAGCTCTGTTTGTGTGCAACAGGAACAGTCTCTGAGCGTTTTGATTGCACCTTGCATGCATGCTTGGTCTTCTAACGGCTCTAAACAAACTGCCTAACTGCACCTTTTGACAATTATTCCACATGGCAATGGCAATATTAGTGTCTTTTAAAAAAAATGACATTCCGCTTAATTGCCAACTCAAACAATATTCTATGAATACAAAGCAGGACTCGATAACCGCCAGGGTTGAAAAGATCTGAGTTGATAGCTTTTAATGTAAGCTAGACCCGACCCGTACTGTAAGTAAGGACGCCTGCTGCGGCTCTGAATGGGCCCAGATTACTTGGCCATTACAAGGAAATAGATTTTTATTTCAGTGTGATTATTTCATGCAAGTAACGGCTGCCTGTGAAGCACAGTAAGTATCCGTGCGCGAGTGTTTGTTTGAAAGGAGGGTTATTCTGAGTAATGGGCCTGGAGGCATTCAGAGCTGGCGCCCAGGGCTAAAGCATAGACCTCTAAGAATGGAAAAAGTGAGAGAGTTAGAGGCTGCAAGGAGTGAAAGGGGAAATAATGGCAGGGGAAATTAAGTTCCCTCTCCCCACCTCTTTAGCTCTGTTTCCGTGTCTCTCGGCCTCCTTCTCTCATTCATTCACCTCCCTTTTCCTCTTTACATTATTTCTGTAGGATGGTAAATTAGTAAAATCAGTGCTGTTAAATATTCTGGCTCTTGTAGTATCCAGCTCAATCTCCCAATGGTCTGGCTCTTGTTAAACTGTAGCCAACGGGCTCTTGCTTTGTTTTTTTTTTGTTTGTTTTTTTCCTTTAATGAATTAGTGGTTTGTCAGAGTACCTGTTGGTTGAGCTGCAGGTCTTTTTTTTTTTTCTTTTTTTTTTTTTAACTGAGGAGGCAATGAGGAGATTCTGTGTTAGTCCTTCTTTCATGATCTAACGTGGTATTCCTTTATCTGTATGATCATCTGTCTGTCACCCTTTTTCTGCCCCTTTGGTTTTCATCCATATAATCCTTCCTCAGACTGTGTCTCTGTCAATACATATTATACATGGCGTTATACGCACAACCACACTCGCTGGCATTTAGGAAATCCATATGGCTTAATCCTGACTGGAGAAAACTGCGATTGTATCTTTTTGCACTTGTTTGTCTGTGTGCTTATTGCATATGGCCTTTGTGTATATTTACACACCCACTTTGTTTAAACGTAGATCAGTATATGCGTGTTTCCTTGTTGTCGATACGAGCTTTCTGTTTGACTGTGTGGACTTGGTCTGTCGGCATCAATAAACTTTTCCCATGTGTGTCTGTGTCTGTGTTTCAGGTCCAACAGATTGATCGAGTGGTGGAAGTAGTAGACGAGGCTGTTAAAGGTATTGTCACACACACACACACACACACACACACACGCACGCACAAACACACAAGCACGAAGCACATGTTTGCGAGAGGAAGCAGCAAAGCATTGATCAAGTATTGAATGAGCGAGAGTCCTTTAATTGCTAGAATAGGGAATTAAGTTTAGTGCTTCAGCTCCATGTATGAATTACTTTCACTATAATAGTCTCTCCACTTATTGACACAATACAAAGACCGGGAATGCCTTCAGTGTCTTGAATAAGAATATATTGTACACTAATAATTACTTGATATTATTCTAACATTATAAAACATTTGATTCAAAGTCAGCCTTGTCCAGCCTGGTATTACCAGACCCACATTTACTGTGTGACCAGATCGTCTAGTTACACTCCTTTGGAGATTGTTTCCTGTCGCTGCAACTTGCTAGACGTAGACGTCGGGTTAATTTTGACTCTACTGGAGCGGCCTTTATCCAATCATCATTCATACACCATGGAACCTTTGCAGACTTTTCAAAGAGGCCCTTCATTGCAGCGTTATTACAACTGTTCGTAACCCTTGATTTCGCTCCACCGCCGTTGTTAGAAATACATTTATGGAAAAAACGCTCAACAGCAACGTCCTTGCACTTAGCCGACCCCACTGGTTGCTGACTTGCAACCCTCCAGAGTGGCTGAGTGAACCTTTTATATAAACAGGTTTTCCAGTCTCTAATCACAGCAAAGACTGAAGCTGTGAGCAGCAGGCGGGGGAAGTCAGGGCAGTTATTGTCAGTAATAAAGTACCAGCTGGAGTTAGAAGAAAAGTAATTATATTTGAAAATGAAAAGAAAGAGGTATGTCCTTCCTGTTGATATTAGATATACAGTAGCAGAGTAACTTTTAATTTTGTTTTTTTTTTTACTGCTGTTTTACTGGTTTAAAGGATAGAACATTCATGAAACAAAATGCAGACAAAACTTAATGTGCTCACTCCATTTAACATTTATGCTTTAAACAGACTTTTTGTTTTTTTTTGTTATAAGCACAGTCGTCAGTGTTGTTTCTGGATCCTCCGTCCTGCTATCGGAGGTGCTTGTTAAGCGGCCTCCTCTGTTTGAGCAGCTCACTGACAGACTCGCATGGCAGTGATTAGGTCATCCATTTAAACTGTTAGTGAACCACCGCACTTAACTGTTTAATGAAGGTCAGAGAGAGTTTACAGTGTGAGAGTGTCCAGTCAAGCTGTCATACACCCCCAGCTGTTCTCTAATAAAGAACAGATTGAGTTTACTCTGTGTGTGTGTGTGTGTGTGTGTGTGTGTGTGTGTGTGTGTGTGTGTGTGTCTGTGTCTCTCTCTCTCTCTCTCTCTCTCTCTCTCTCTCTCTCTCTCTCTCTCTCTCTCTCTCGATGAGTGACTAGTTTGCACTGCAGGCCTCATTCTAATGAAGGACAGCTGAACGAAGGCTTAATTTTACAATGTGTCATCAACCCCGGCTATACACAAGCTCACGTTCACACATGCATACTGTGACTTTTATTCCCCCTTTCTTCTCTATGATTTGCTCATTCTTTCCTTTTTCTTCCACTTCCTTCTTCCACCTTCTCTTCAGCATCTTTTGATCTCTTACCAACCTGATTTTTTTTTTTTTTTTTGCCTCCCTCTACTTTCTCTTACTGCCCTGTTCTACCCTTCTGCCCTCCTTTCCTCCCTTCTTCCTCCCACCATCGCTCCCTCCATAGAAACTAATTTCCCCAGTATCATTACAGTTCTTTATGACCTCGTATAAACTGAGAGCTGTTATTTCGTCTCGGAGGCCTGGGCATAAACCTTTAAGCCAGAGGATTTGCTTTTCGTAATGGCTACTAAAATACTAACTTCAATGAACTACTAATAGATGCAGGTCTTTGCTGTGCCAAAATTGCTTGCAGATCTGTTTTCCACATGACAAGAGTATGAGTATGCTTTTGTGAACTTCAGAGTATCTATAACATTTGGATCCTTTGCTTGGGAAAAAAAACCAACTCAACATCTGTCAGTCCATGAGGATACGTCACGACTGTAAAACTACTTTTAATCATAGTGCATATATGTACAATAAAGCTCAAGTTACTACCTGTTGTAAATGGCAGGGCAGGTTTTTATCCTTTAGCATTATCTCATATCTTAATTTACACAGTCAAACACACTGCAATCATTGCTCCGTCTTACGTTTCTTGTCATTGTGCAGCGTCAGGGATTTTGCTGGTGCTGTTGGAACTGTGGTCACAAACTTGCTCATCCAAATCATAAAAAAATCAAACAAACAAACAAAAAAATGTTGGAGGCTGTTCCAAGTGTAGATTTTTCTTGCTAACAACAAACAGAGCTTTGACTTGATCTATTATCTATTTCAAGCTCAGTGTCACATCTGTAAACAATGTATTAATGGCACTCATGGATGCACATTTTTACGAGGGCAGCCAGCTCGATTTTATGGTCCTCAACAAACAAACAAAAAAGGAACAAATTGTTTTTTTCTTCCGAAGATTAGATTATTGCAAAAATAAATATTTACATTTGTAATCCAGAAGAAATGTATGCAGAAACCCACACAGCGGCTATAAAACAGGATTGATTCACGTTTTCACTCTTATCTTTACGCCATTAACAAATATCGGATGCACTTCTTTCTTTACGGGACTTTTTTTTGTGATATGTTTATATCTTTTATTGACCTTCTGATATAGATTATCTCTTCTCTCCCTTAGAAGATAGCCTTGGACGATACCTTTTCGCCTGATAATCTTTCATCCTTTTGAAACAGTTTAGATGTAGTGTTTGTGTGTCAGTTAGAAACGGGGGCCAGAAACGGTTAGACAGGCTAATACATGTATTTAGCTACACATCGGAATCTGTATAACCTTGTGATCCTTATTTCACCGGTATAAACGCACTTTTTGCTTGTATCAGTGCTGGAAAAAAAAAAAAAAATGAAGCTACATTATGGTTGAGCAGGTAGAAAGAGACAGACAGGAGGAATAGGAAATGAAGAGCGGGCACCGAGAGACGAGTTAACGCATTCACAGATATTTCAAATCGTGTTCTGAGTGATGGTTTTTAATGCTCAGTGAACCCTGCGGCAAGTGGCAAAAAGAAAGCTCTGCGGAGGGGCTCGTCCTTGTCGGGCATCGAAGCCGCATGAAGGACAAAATAACACTTCTTTTAAGAGAAGTGCTCTTTTGAAATGTTTGCACGAAACACATTGTGGAACCTGCTAAGTAATAACAAAATAACCTTTGTCAGACAGTGCACATATGTAATAAACAGTTATATTGTAAAGATAAATGACAGACATGACACCCCGCCTGTCCCCCTCATCTGCCACCTTTGGTCCCTCTTTCCAATGTGCCCCCCCCCCCCCAACCCCCCCAAAAAATATAAATAAAATAAAATAAAATATAAAATAAAAAATAAAAATAAAATAAAATCTCACCCGCTGTTTTACAATCAAACCAGAGACCCACCACTTATGAGACATCAGACACAGGTCAACAGGTCATCCTTTTAGCTTTCCACCGCTCTCTCCCAACCATCCATCTGGCTCTCCTATACGTCTTTCATCTGTGATGTATTTTTTTCTATCACCCTCCATTGATGTACCTTTCCATCCATCTATACTTGCATTCTCTCCCTCCTTGTCTCTAGCATGTTTTTTTTATGGGCTTTTATCAATGGATAACGCGATTTATGTCGGTTTGTATTTATGAAGGAGAAAAAAGAACAAAGACAAATTGGAAAAAAAAAAGTGCAGGCGGAAAAAGAGGAGAACACTCAGTAAGAAGAAGATGTGGTACTGTACAGGGTGATGTGTGTGTCTCTGTCTATGTGGGTTTGCCAATCACAGCAGTTGGCCTCTCTAAACTCTGTAATTGAGATGACAAATAGGGAAGCATTGCTCATGTTAGCTATTTTATCTCTTGCTTCCCATTCATGGGTCCCCTCGGCCCCGAAATTGAATTTGGCTTTGGGTACGTCCCTGGAGTGATTCCATGCTGGCTGTGAGATTATTTCTTGAGTCTCGGATGGTAGTCACATTGACAAGGTTCCTATGCAGTTTTAGAGGGAAAAACGGAATATGCGGACTGACAGTTTCCAACTTTTATTAGAGTGGACGAGCTCATCATTTTGGGGAAAAAAGCATCTGGAAATCCAGGACCACACTGGTAACTGGTTTCTCCCGACAAGTCGGTGTATGCAATTATTTATTGGTAACTTTCATTTTCCCACCATGCAGTAAAAAATACTGAATTTCAGAAACAGATTTTACCACCAACCTGAAACAGAAGGCACTGAAGCTAAATCCCCTTTGTGCCTTTTTTCATTCAATGGACCTGCATATATCCCAAATGTTTCAGGCTCTATGTTAAACCTTGACATCATAGAAAATAAATTGGGGGAAAAACAAAAAGAAATGTTTGGTATTCAACATGATTGTTAATCCCCCCCCCCCCCTCCCCCCCATTTTTTTTCCCCATGTTATCATTCACAGCAGGTTAAGTTCATATTTTAGGTTGTATTTAGGCATGGACATTTATTATTCAGACTTTTCACTCATTTGGTCTGAGTGATTAGTAAAATCAAACTATAATTTCTTATACTTTTAAAAGGTCAAATGAGGTTCAATTAGTTTTCCCTTCATGCCTTTAAGTATTCAAATCTAGAATAAAGAAGCCCTTGTTGACTTTTTCAACTTGTGGATGTTGCTAGCCATCGTCCTTACTGTTTATTTTTGTCTTCCTCCTCCCTCATCCAGTACATTTGTTAAATGAACATCAGATAAAATGTTTAACAGTTTCACCTGCTTCTCCACTTGCTTTAAACTGTTAAGGGTCGTGTTTATATATGAATGGATTGATCAATCAACAGATAAAGCTATGGCTACAGAGTAATTGGTAGATCAGAGCATGCATGAGTTTTAAATCTTTGTTTCACGACCAAAGGCGGATGCACATCTCTTGAGGAAAGCAGAGGCCAAATGCGCTACACGTCTTGGCTGTTTTCCACGAGGGAAGTTTTCTCATTTCCTTGCTTGTACTGGGATATTACGACTAGTCACGCCTCACCGATTGGCTCTTTGTCCTCCTCTGGGGCAGATTGTCATTTTTATCTACCAATTGATAACCATGCTTCCTGCCCTGAACCCACCCTCCCAGGAGACCCTTGTAAAGTGGATGAAAACAGGAAGACAATTCCATCCCTCAGCGCCTCCATCTCGCACATCTTTAGCTAGTTGCCTATTGGATGGTTGGAGAGAAGAAGAGAAACTGCTGCATCCCATTTCCACACACCAAAGGCTGAACATTACTGGCTATTAGCTATTGTTATTATTATTACTAGCTGAGCTGTGTATTTAATTTGCTTCTGCAACACTCCGATATCCACTAAGTAATACTTTCACACTTCATACAGTGTGCTGTGATAAAAGATCAGAGACAAATATCCTTCTCGATTCGGATGATTTGGATTTTCACACCTATCCTTCACTGTTTCCAACTTTGATTAATTATAGTTTTTTTTTTTTCTGAAGTTTTACAACAACAAAACAACAGTGATAGACAAAAATAGTCATATTAGACAATTATACAGACAGTATAATTAATTAGTTACAATGATGAATGTGCTGATATGATGAGTCAGGAGTGGAGATTACATTAAATTGTGACTAAACCTATCTCTTAACATCAGTGGAATTTACTTACACTAGAATGTCCTATTGCTACCCTATTTACCATTTTGCGTATGGATGTGTGTTGTTATTAAATTTTAGGTGCAACACATGCCATGGCTGGATTTTTCTTTTTCTTTTTCTTTTTTTATCGTACGAGTGAAAGGTTTTATATATAAAAATACTTGTAATTGTATGTACTGTACATTTGAGTGTGTGTTATGGAGGTAGGCTAAAGAGAGAGGAAGTGATCCAAACATCCAAACAGTGAAATTGTCTTTCTGTTATGTCTATCTTCTGTTTATGTTTGCCCATCTTTCTGTTTATTCTGTTGAGCAGAACAATTCAGCTTTAACAATTAAGATTACGACAACAGATTACTTTTCATTTTGACATATACATGCCTATAGCTTCACATCCATCCACACATACTTGTGCGTGACGGTGTGTCCTTTGTGCAACAAGTGAACAACAGTGAAATTCAGAGCTCACCTTTTAGTGTGAAAAAGAATACGTTGTGAGGTGATGATCGTTTGTTGTTTTCAGGACACTCAGTTCGTCTGTTGGGTCAGAAGAAAGATGGCGGCCGGAGGCTCGGAGGAGCGAGACTGGACCTGCCCAAGATCAGGAAGAACCCTCTCATCGAAATCATCTCCATTAACACCGGGTAGGACACGGACGCACAAACAGACAACACGTTTTTACTGAATTCAATTTCACTAACCCGTTGTTCCTTTTACTGTGTGTGTGTGTGTGTGTGTGTGTGTGTGTGTGTGTGTGTGTGTGTGTGTGTGTGTGTGTGTGTGTGTGTGTGTGTGTGTGTGTGTGTGTGTGTGTGTGTGTGTGTGTGTGCGTGCGCGCGCGTGTGTGTGTGTCCTTGGTCTCTCTTTGCACAACCACTTAAACAGAGCCCCTCTGTGCGTCTAATTTCATCAGTTCACATGGTTTGCTTTGGATGTGTGTGCATAGGATGCTCGGATGTGCATGTGCATATAGTGATATTTGTCAAATGTACAGTAAATGTAATAGAAACACAACAGGTGTCTCGCCTTTTTTTCTCTGCCTCCACTTGACTCCTATTTTAAAACAGGGGGAAAAAAAAAACACTGAGACCTTTTTCCACCAAAGCTGTGAATGTTCTTTTATCCTCTTACAATTCTTTGTGTTGTTTTGCCTGATATATTCCTGGCAGTGAGTTGTTGAATGTCTATTGTGTGCGTTGTGGTTATGTTTTAGCATACAAATTAACAGCAATGCCACTAAAACCAGATTTTATAGTGGAGGTGGAGGTATGAATGAAGATTATGTCCACAAATACTGTGGTCAGATAGGTCGACTGGACCACTTTTAATGTGTTCAGATGCACAAACGCAGACACTCACATGTGCTGCCACGTTTATATGGGCTGATTTCATGTTGTTTACAGATATGTGTGTCTGCTCTAACCCATGTGCTGTATCCTCAGTGGGCTAGTTAAAGAGGATTACGACAGGCTAATTCCACTGTGCAGGACCTCCACTGCTGATAATCCATCAATCATCAGCCTGCATCTATTCTAGGTCTATACATTAATGACTTGACTCACAAAGCAAGGAAGTAAACAGCTTGCAGACGAAGCCTCAGTCTTTTGTCCAGCTTTCCTGGTTGAAATAAATACTCATTTGTTCTCATACATATATGTTTAGGTCCTTTGGATTGTGCAGTAAATCAAGAAGTTGCAGACTTTATATGATCAACAATATGTCATCTCTTTGTTTAAGCCTGTTTTGTTTGCATTTGTTATTGCTGTCCAAAAGTAGGTTTCAACACTGTGAGGGAATTTCCATTAGTGCTCATTGCGACAACATTTTTGTCCATGTAACATGGAAATAAAACAAGCAAGGAGGCTATGACCTGCTCTTTGGTCATGACCTATTATGTATGACTACTTTATTACCAGGGTGGATGTTTTTTATGATTGTTTTGGGTGTGATAGTGATGCAGTAGATACATTGTGATGCTGTGTGGTGACTCCATCGTCATATTTTGCGTTGTAGTAATAAATGTCAACCATTTACATTTTTACACTTATTATTGGGGGACCTTTGTCTGCAAAGATGGAGCTCCCATGTTACATGTTGTGTCTATCACATGATGAATTTAAGCTCATGATTATTTTTTTAAACCAGTGTTTCTTAAGCTTTATGAAGAGAACCCTTTTGTGAGGATGTTGTTATTTTGCGACGTGTTTACAGGCGTTTGATCAATTTGTACTCTTCTTGTTGTATTAATTCCTGGCAATTTTCACCTCGTCGGCACCATGCTCTGTGTGTTTGTTTGTTATTACCTTGTTTTAATTCACTCCTAGTTTAAGAACTGTTTTAAAGATTTACTGTGTAGGATTTAGGAGAGGGTCTATTGGTAGAATCGAAATATAATATCCCGAATTAAGTTTTCATTAGTGTAGAATCACCAGAAAGAAAGAAACCTTGTTTTTTTTTTTCTTTACCTTAGAAATGAACCCTTAACGTGTCCGTAGGGAAAAGGTCCTCTTCTACGTAGCATGTTTCAGACCGGCATGTTAAACTAGAGAGGCCCTTTCGCATTGTCCGCGAGTGATGGTCGCAGTTTGCACCCTCACCACTAGATACCACGAAGAACTACGCACTGCTCCTCGAGTTAAAACAAAATAAACAACAACAACAGCAACAAAAACAAATCTGTTCAAAAGCCCATTGAGTGCATTCCTGAAGTGTTGACTGAGTCTTAAAGTATTGTAATCTGCAGAGCTCAGTGGTTTTCATTCCAGACTAAAGCTTCTTAGACTATGTTTGATCTAATGCGACTAGCAAAACTGTAAATCCAACCGCATCAGCCATGTTTTCAGAAACATCAGCACTTCTGGTCAGCAAAAAAACTTAACATGTTTTATCTTGGAATGATGAGATGTGCGTTGCCAAAGGAAAATGCAGCCCTTTGCAACAACTGTCCGCAATGTTCAGGCTAGCTGGAACCTTTCTTCACTGCTTCCCTGTAAACTTTCACCACTGTCACATCATTGGTTTTTGGTTTTTTTAGGCTTCTTTTCTCTGAATAGCTACTATAGATACCTTTCATGGCCTCTGTGTATCTTTTAGATAATTGTTGGTCAATGGGTCTCAGTCTCCTTCGGTTCTATCGCTTTAATTTGGTCCCCGTTGAATCTAACCTGTGCGTATCTGTACTTCTTGCTTGTGTACCGATCTGTTCTATCTCTTCTGTGCACTTTCATGGGCCTTCAAGCATGGAAGTAAGCATTTTTTTCACGCCCTCCCTGTTGTTGGTAGTTTTGTGCCGTGGTATGTGTGTGCAGATGTCAGTCCTTTGCAGCACTCCCTCCAGCAGGGGGTCTGTATCTGATCCAGATGATCTCGCTGTTGCTTTTCAAAGGGGTCAAGCTGGCTACAAATAAATCCCCCTGTTTTTACTCTCTTCTAGTAGAGTAGTGGATTACGCAAATATGTGATTGTGTGAATCAACTGTTGACCAAATAACATGTCTGTTACTGGAAATTCGAGCTTAGTGTGGGTTTTTGTTTGAGCTGGTCATTTATTGGTCTCACTAACTGGACGTGGTCCTCTTAATGTTAATGTGTGTGTGTGTGTTTTAAGTAAAAGAGACAGAATGTGTCCTTTATGTGTTCTCTTTTTAGAAGAGGGCGTAGTGACCTCATTGGTGACATTTGTCAGCTGATGAAACAGAGTGACCCTTGTGTCACACACAGGCACTCGCATGCACAACATCAGTTTTTTTTTTTCTTCCAAACTGCTTCTGCGTCAAAGAAAACATTTAAAACGACTAATTTGTTGTGTGTGTCCGTTTTAATGTTGAAAGTTGTCCTTTGGCATAAACACGTGGGATACATTCATTTAAGTTGTCTCTCGTCTGTAGTCTTGCCAAATGTCAGCTCGATGTCGGGCTTCAGGATGGAGTGCTTCCACAGGATGTCTGCAAATCCTTGAAAAGTATTCAGTCTCAAATCATAATTTTTAGGGCACAAAAAGGTTACCATATTTTTATTGCAGTTAATAGATACTTCTGCTTTTTCCTACCATATTATGAGATCATTCTTCTTTGATGTAGTAAATCCACACCAAACAGTTGCACATGATCAAGTTTAATCCATTAGGACCAGATGCAGCATTTGACGTGGCGTTACGTTAGTGTGGTTCTTCCTTTAGATGTGACTTGGCCATGCTTTAGATGATACCAGCAGACTTTACGCCGTCAAAAGTTGCAGAGTGCAGTGAGGCTGTATACGTGTCAGAGCTAGGTCTTTTTGTTCGATTTTTTTTTTTTTAAGTTTATGAACATTAGAGCAAATGTAATAATTCCCAATTAAAGCCGTCCGTTTAAGAACTCAAATGGTTTTGTTTTCATGTTTCTATCTTCTATAGAGGCTGAGAATAAAAGGTCATTGTGAACGTTTATAAATCTGTCAGGGTTTTCAGAGAGCCTTCAGGCTTTAGAAAGATGTTTTCAAAAGGTGCCTTTGATTTTTAGAAAGTTTGTTCACCTTGGTTAATTCATAAAAAAATCTTTAAATTTGGCTCTCTCCGTAGCGTGCAGATTTTCTCTCTCGGACGTTAGTCCAGCCCAGTAGCTCAGCAGTCAGTAAAGAATTTGATTTATGCTTGTTTGAAGATGCTCATAGAAAACTTCTTACAGAATTTGATCATAAAAAAACAACAACAACAACAAAACAACAGTTGCTAACCATGGCATCAAAATAATTCACGTTTTTGAGTTTTTTTTTCTCCTTTGAACACAATAGAAAGTGCAAACGCATGGGAATCAGTCAGCGCTCATGCCCTGTGTTATGCACGTTGGGGCACATGTGTGGAAGGTACTGGGAGTTTGGGAGATTCCACTGAACAGTACTCAATTTGCTTCCAGTAAAATGATCTGCATCGCTCTTATAGGTCTACCAGGTACCCCAAAGTGCTGTTCTTTTTTTGTTTTTACAACAAGAAAAAGCTCTCAAACCTTCACACTTTTTGACTAAACAGTCATCCCCTCAATATTCTTCTATGTACATCTTTTCTCAAATAAAAGCCATTTCTCCTCAAATTATTTTGCTTTAATTTTAGTCTCGGTCTGACAGATGAACCTGCTGTACCATCCCCTTCATTTTATTAGTGCAAATCCTCACAACAGCCTGCTGTGGTGTCTCACTTGGGACTACGTTTGAAAATGTAATTTTGCGTTGAAATTGATTCACAATATTAATTTCATTAAGTTGCATATTAATTTCATTTGCAGCTATTAAAACCAAATTAGATTGGCTTTTTTTCACCAAGTTAATTTGATCCCCATTAGAAAATATATTGAACATGGTCCAGTCAGGCCTTAAATAGCCTCAGGCTTTATATTAAAAGAACATTGTCAGGTTTCTCTTGCCATTAGCACAGTTGTTTTGAGTTATCTGTTCCTGATACATAAATGAACAAAAGACCTTGAATGTTACTTTGAAGGTCTCCTCCAAAAGCAGCATGTTACCACATGCTTTAACATGAAAAGTTGAAAAAAAACTTTGACCAGCCTTTTATTTTCACAACCATGAATACACATCCAGACAGCATTGTCATGTCAAAGTTTGGATTTGCATCAACACAACAGACCATTTTTTTCTCTGTCTGTGAGGATGGTGAAACTATGGAGGGGCTTGATGTGGGAAAGGAAAGAATATCATAAATATACACTCAGCTAGCATGTTGGCGTTTTCAACAATGGATTAAATGAAGATGTGGTTGCTTTAAACGCTACCCCAGTCATGCTTCCCATGTTGACACCAGCACCTCATGTTAGTCTTGTGCTCTTTAATTGGCTTATTTTCTAGTCTGTAACATTTAGTTTGGGATTGTTTCTTATGGTATTCCCTCCATTGTCTCTTTATCCAAACAGATAAGCCTGAGGGCAGAGTTCATTTTTCATACTGGCTCGGACTGAAACAAAGATTTCACTATGTCTTCCTGAAGTTGTTTTGAGTCCCACTTTTAGCACGCTTGATACCATTAGGAAAGCTGCTGCATGCATGTGTGTGTTTTGCCCTTAGCTGCACCAACGGTCCTTTCTCACTCTGTGTACATCTATCTAAGTGTGTGTGTGTGTGTGTGTGTGTGTGTGTGTGTGTGTGTGTGTGTGTGTGTGTGTGTGTGTGTGTGTTGTTTGTGGCTGTAAAAGCCCTTTTGTGAGCAAGTTCAGTCGTGATGCTTCAGCGTCATAAACAAGGAATTTACAGCCACTCAGTCAGAATGGATCATTAAACTTGTGTGTGTGTGTGTATTTGTTGCTGTGTCTGTTTGTGTGAACCTTTGCCATTAGACTCCAAGCTTTAAAAAAAAAAAAAAAAAAAAAAAAAAGAAGCCCTTTGTTCCACCGTTACAGCTCATTACATTTCATTAGCTGTCTCTTCCCTGTTCTCTATTTAGTTGCATTTTTGGCAGTCATAATCTCTGTCATAGTTACTGAAATGTGCTAAAGTCAGGTGTTAATGATGCATCACTCTAACCCTAAACCAATAACCAAGTTCATCATCCGTGTCCTCCAGGCAGGCAGGTAGACAGGATGATGCAGAGGAATAGGCAGTGAATGTGGGCTTCTTGGGGTTTGAGAGCTTTCTCAAACACGAGTAAAGAGTAGCTGAGAGGCTGACTGCAGCCTTGACATTTGATTGCCGCGCTGGCAACTCATACTTTGCAACAAATGGTTTCAAGTTGAGTTAATGCTGATACGGAGGGCTGTGCCTTGACCAAAAAGGTCTCCGCAGTCATGCATAGTGCAAATATTTTCGATTTTTAGTTTCCAAGCAGCACATTTTGAGTAGAATTTTTCTTCTTCTTGGCCTTTACGCGATGCTGCTTTTGGGTTGACGTTCTGTTCAGTTACCTCCTGCACATCAATGTCCTTCAAATGCTTGCAAGGTTGAGCTCACAATAGTTTGACAAATAGAGATGTTGACATATCTTGAATAGAAGCAAACATGGAAGGGTTTAATACGTGATCAATTTCAATAGTCTTGTTATTTTTGTTACAAGAGTTATTTTTTTTAAATTCTTTTAGCTCCTGGCCTCACCTATCCAGGGAGTATAATAGAAATCCTTGGAGCCCGTGCAGTATTGTATCCTCTTTTCTTTGTTCTGCTCCTTCTATTCAATTCTCCCTGTTTTCTTTTTTCACCCTCTGACACTAATAGTAACATATTTATCTACTTAACAGAAAGCTAATTTAATCTGGCCATTAAGCCATGCTGAATATTGTATGATTTCATTGTTAGGGATTTAAATTGATACCTTTTTAAAGATGTTTTGGATGCTTAACTCAAGCCACATAGTCTTAAAACCTGATCCTTTTTTCAGTGTAGTTTCCTGCTCTTCTCATTTCTACTCAGTTCCATCTCCGTTTCGTGTCCTATGTATTTCTGTGGCTGTATACTCTCATGAATGGTTTGAAAAGGGTAGTGGCTTCATTCTTACCAAAATCTTAATTTACAGTAGAAAAGCACACGCACACACAGACACTTCATGAAACAAAGCTGAACGAGACATAATGAAAAGTGTCCGTGTGCTTGTATGTAGCGTGCATTGTGAATGTATTTGTGTTAGCTGCTCGTTTCCTGTGATTTGCAACTGGCTGCTACAACTTCTTTATCCACTCTTTAGGCTGAAACAGTGGGAAAATAGGTCCTATCAACCTTGCTGCTGACCTTTTAAATAGATTTGTGTTTACCATTGTGACGAGCGGATAACGTTCAAGGCTCTACTCCAACTGAGAGAAAAGTAAATTTGGGGGCACTCATGTTGAAATGCACTGAAAAATAATTAGCCTGAGAACAAGCAGGGCCATTGTTAGATGACGAAGCTACAAACACATGAAGAATGTCCTGCATTTCAAAAGTAATGAGATTGAAATGTTGGATTTTTTTCACTCCCGTTTGCACCTGATGTGTCCCAACATGGCAATATCTGAATGAATGCCCTCTTAAGATGCAAAATTAAATGCAGACAGAAATGCACATATTTGATTTACTTTAGCTTAAATTCAACCAGCCTCCACAATAGTTGAGGGAGCTTGCAATTTTATGAAATTTCAGCGTTTTTGTCGATTTAGATATACAAAATAAACGCTCTTCCAAAGGTATGCTCGAACAAAGTAAGCCTTTCCAAGCAAACTTTGCTTTGTCAACAAAAATAACTTAATTACAGTCATTTATAGCTTGTCAAGTAGCCAGAGGAAAATTGTAGAACATGAAGCACGTCACCTCTTTCAACAGCCAATCAGCTCTTAGGAAAGTCAGCTGGTCACAGTTGCAAACTGTCAACTGATTGACATGGCAGAGTTTTGAATGAAAGACAGAAAGGATCATCTTATCAATTTATTTGAGGAACAGCTGTGTCTGTACAACAAAAGGCCCTCATTTTTCCCTTCCTCGCTGTTTCATCACTGTATAAAATGCATTTCTCGCAA